>NC_081327.1:2121212-2424242 GCF_026419965.1 Kogia breviceps
TACACTATATATATACTGTACATACGTAACTATGTAACTATATATAAAGTATATGTACTTATGTCTATATAAATATATAACTATACAGCCTTATATATATCGAGAGAGAGACAGAGACAGAGAGAGAAGTATCGATAGAAGAAACGCTACTACTTCTGTACAGGTTGTTAATATATTGAGATGCTTCTCTGAAAGTTGGTAAATAGCTGCTGACTGAAGGCCTCTGACCCTGTTGCCTTATCCTGTCCTACATATCACCCAAAGGGTGCCAGCTGCTGGTGATTAAAATTCTCAGACTGACTCCCACTTCTTTACAGGTTGCTAATTTATTGAAACGCCTTAGTGAGAGACAGGGCAGACTGTTACTTACTGTACCTCACCTGAAACTGGAACCCTCCTGTTGCCCTTCAAAAAGTAATGATGAGGGCTTCCCTGGTGGCGCAGTGGTTGGGAGTCCGCCTGCCGATGCAGGAGACACGGGTTCGTGCCCTGGTCCGGGAGGATCCCACATGCTGCGGAGCGACTGAGCCCATGGGCCATGGCCGCTGGGCCTGTGCGTCCGGAGCCTGTGCTCCGCAGCGGGAGAGGCCACAACAGTGAGAGGCCCGCATACCGCAAAAAAAAAAAAAAAAAAAAAAAAAAAAAAAAAAAAAAAAGTAATGATGAAATCCTACAAGCCTATGGGACAGTATAGAGAATAAGTCAACTTATCTCCCATGTATTTTTTTATAGACATATAGTTGATTCACAGTGTTTCGTTAGTTTCTGCTGTACAGCAAAGTGATTCAGATGTACATATGTATGCATTCTTTTTATTATCTTTTCCATTTTGCTTTATCACAGGATATTGAATATAGTTCCCTGTGCTCTACAGGAGGACCTTGTTGTCTATCCATTCTCTATATAATAGTTTGCATCTGCGGACCTCAAACCCCCACTCCATCCCTCCCCCATTACCTCTCATGTACCTGCCATTCAGAACTATTTTATTTTTTTTAAGTATGTGGGTACATGACTTTGATTTCAGAAAGAAGTTTTTTTTTAAGTAATTTAATTTTTTTTGTGTGTGTGATACGTGGACCTCTCACTATTGTGGCCTCTCCCGTTGCAGAGCACAGGCTCCAGATGCGCAGGCTCAGCAGCCATGGCTCACGGGCCTAGCTGCTCCACGGCATGTGGGATCTTCCCGGACCGGGTCACGAACCCGTGTCCCCTGCATTGGCAGGCGGATTCTCAACCACTGCGCCAACAGGGAAACCCAGTAATTTAATATTTTATTTATTCATTTATTTTTGGCTGCATTGGGTCTCGTTGCTGTGCATCGGCTTTTCTCTAGTTGCGGCGAGCAGGGGCTACTCTTCGTTGTGGTGCGTGGGCTTCTCATTGCAGTGGCTTCTCTTGTGAAGCATGGGCTCTAGGCACACAGGCTTCAGTAGTTGTGGCACGCAGGCTCAGTAGTTGTGGCTCACGGGCTCAGTAGTTGTGGTTCATGGGCTCTAGAGTGCAGGTTCGGTAGTTGTGGCGCACGGGCTTAGTTGCTCCGCGACATGTGGGATCTTCCCAGACCAGGGCTAGAACCCGTGTCCCCTGCATTGGCAGGCGGATTCTTAACCACTGTGCCACCAGGGAAGTCCCAGAAAGAAGTTTTAAATCACTGTATATCTCATGTCAACATTGTATCCCAATACTTTATTCATTTTATCCTAATGTTTTAAAAACATACATATTTTTCCACCTTATGCCTTTATTATTTATTTAAGAGCTTATTTGATACAACATTCAAAAGGGACAGAGAATATAAGACAAAAAACAACGTTCTCCTCACCTTCCAACACCGGATTCTCTTCTTCTGGTGACCACAATTATCAGTTTCTTTAGAAACCTTCAAGAGATGCTGTACACACACATGCACACACACAGCCCTCATCTTATCCTATCAGGCTCAACAAACCAGGGAATCAAAAGGTAGGACTGTCTTTCCCATCGCTGGTGGTCTGGATCTTTGGGAGGAGGATGTGGGTTTCCATGGCAATCAACCGTCTCCCAGGGATGGAAAGAAAAACAGGTTGGCTGCTCAAGGATGTATCCAGGATCCGCTCTGGGAGGAGAGGACTCTTGTGGAGAACTGACCGCCATCCCCCAGCCCTCTCCCTGGGGAATTTACAAACCCTGTTTTGGGGTGAGGCTGGGAAGGGGAGGGCTGTCTCTTGTGGTGTTGAAAAGCCTTCTGAAGTAGGCTGTCTGTGGGGCGGAGTAGGTTTTAGAGCCTGTGAGTTTCAGGTCTGAATCACAACTCTGCTACTTACTGGCTGTATGAGCCAGGTGATCTGGTTTAATAGGGATCAGAAGGGTGGCTGCTGTGTGCTAGACAGTGGGAATTAGGGGTGAGCAAGACCATTCATTGTTCACCTCTCAGAGAGGGACTTACCTTCTCCAAATCTCTGTTTTAAACTTATTATTTTATTTTTCTTTCTTGACAGTCAACAAGTGCGCACATTTTCTCTGTCAAAGATCAAGATTTCCTGCTGATCTCACTTCAACAACCCCAGTCTCTGCTCTAGAGGTGAGTGACTGCTGTGGATTTGGGGTGCACTGGAAGTGTGCTTTTACTTTTCATTTACATACATCTCTGTGCCTACAGAAGGAAATGGAGTTTGTGTGTGCATATCTGCGAATGCATTGATACTGGCCTGACTTTCCTTATCTTGGCTAATATTACCCATCCCATAATAACAATGCCAAATGCATATCAGCCTCTTACTATGATATACACACTGTCGCTATTGACTAAGTTGTCATGATTAAATCGATATGTCATATTTCATTGATGTTAATGTGCACTTTTACCTTTTTTATTGCTAACATCTCTGACATTGAAATACAACGGTCAATGTTTGGATTTTAGGATTTTTAACTTCTTATTTGGTAAGCATTACACGTGGAAACAAAACTTTCACATTCACGGCGTGCCATAGTCCAGGAAGAAAAATTAGTTTACACCCTGAGGTTAACCAAATATAACAGGGTCATCCTATTTAGTCCTGATCCCCCCAAAACAAGAAACTTCCTGTAAACCTGGAGTTTAAGCAAAATCAACTTTATCCCTGAGTTTTGCCACGCTGACATTTGAGGGTCTGTCATGAACTTTCTGACTGTGATAATCGTTTAACAAAATTAGTGTTTTCTGGGGGGAAATTCACTGGCAGTTCAGCGACTCGAGTCCTTCAGTGAAAGGACTCGGCGCTTTCACTCCCGGGGGCCCGGATCCAATTCCTGGTTAGGAAACTAAGATTCCGCAAGATGTACAGTGCGGCAAAAACAAAAAAATAAATTAGTGGGTTTTCATCATGAACAAACAAGTGCAACCTTGATAAACTCGGTAATGTCTTGTGAGCTTTTTCTTTTAAATACGTTTTGTGTTTTAAATTTGGCAAGCCTTTACATACACATCTATGCATCCATAGAAAATATCTGACATTGTTTTACGTGTTGTTGGTTTTTTCATACAAGGGAGGTCAGACTCCATCTGTGGCTTTGCAACGTGCTTTTTTCCCATACAGTGATGTGTCCTTGAGACCTTTCCATATCAGTCCACAAAGATCTATTTTGTTCTGTAAAATGAGGATAATAACATCACCCTATGGATAACATCTTGTTGAGGACACGATAAGCTATCAATCAATGTTACTTGATTTATAAAGATTCTGTCTTTAGAATGTGAACCCCATCAGTCAGACCACAGAAAAGCTCTGTGGGCACGTATTTCTCTAAGCAGACGTGGCAACTCTCTTGTCATTTTATATTTCACCCTAGACACCCCAAGTGACTGGATGCTTTAAGGTTTTTGGCAAGTAGGTGAGTTTTTCTCACATCAATCATTATACTTTTTGCCTGCAGAGTAAACTGAAGAATCTTTAGTAGTCGTGAAACACGAAGGTCTTTGGCAACAGATTGCCCTGGGTTAAATCATGGCTGTGTGGTTTACAAGTTGAATTTGGGTCTCTCTCAAGGGGTCTGAGGCTTCCAAATGATTACTGTTTGGAAATAGCCTAAGTGTCTGCTAGTTGGGGAAAGGGCCACGGTAAATAGATGCAAACACACAATGTGATTAATTTTCCCTGAAATTGTTAAAAGGGGTAAAGTAAGTTCTTATCCTTGTGGGGTGATCCTTGCTGACCAGATTCCATGCTTGGTGACACAAAACCCTGCCTTCTGGGCCACCACTGACGGGCTGGAGGAGGGAACATCACTTCGCCTGGCCATGACGTCCCATGGCAGAGTCTTGCTCAGTAGGGATTCCTTGGCCTTGGAGGACTTAACCGGGCAAATCTTGGGCTGCATCCAGCCAACTGATGTGCTTAGTTCAGTTCACTCATTTTCTTTTTAATTTAGTGAGTTACCAACTTTAAGATATTGGGATATCTTGTGTTTACAAACATCACCTTTCATTCATTTAACCCTTTGAAAAATTCATAGACCATCTAGAAGAAGTGTTCTAGATGCTGGTGGCTTGGGGATGAAATAGAAACAGATAGTCCCTACCATCATGGAGCCTAAATTCTAGAAGTTGAGACAGACAGTAGGCAAGAAAAAGATATAATGTAATGAGCTACAGCTTCTTTAGAGAATTTGGAATATCAAAACCCACTGGACTGACAATGCCATGAGAGGACAGAAGAGTATGTAAGAGCCAGATTTCAGTGTCTCTACCTGATCAACAAGCTCAGATCAAAGCCGCAAATCTTCCTCCCCCTTGAAGAGGTGTGGAAATCATCCACTTAGGAAAAGGGGAAATGCCTCAGGCATCCTGGGTGTCCCGTGCAAAATCCATCACACAGTGGGTGCTTTGTGAATGTCTGTCTCTTCATAGTTGTGGGAAAAGTTGTGGCTTCCCTGGTGGCTAGATCTTTGGGAATGACAAACGTGTTCATTCATTCATTCATTCATCTATCTCAGAATGGTTGGATTTTACTCCAGGGACTCTTTTTTTTTTTTTTTTAACATCTTTATTTGAGTATAACTGTTTTACAATAGTGTGTTAGTTTCTCTTTTACAACAAAGTGAATCAATTATACATATACATATGTTCCCATAACTCTTCCCTCTTTTGTCACCCTCCCTCCCACCCTCCCTATCCCACCCCTCTAGGTGGTCACTAAGTACAGAGGTGAACTCCCTGTGCTATGCTATAGCTTCCCACTAGCTATCTATTTTACATTTGGTAGTGTGTATATGTCCCTGCCACTCTCTCACATCGTCACAGCTTACCCTTCCCCCTCCCCATATCCTCAAGTCCATGCTCTAGTAGGTCTGTGTTATATTCCCATCCTACCACTAATCTCTTCATGACATTTTTTTTTTTTTAGATTCCATATATATGTGTTAGCATACGGTATTTGTTTTTATCCTTCTGACTTACTTCACTCTGTATGACAGATTCCAGGTCTATCCACCTCATTACAAATAACTCAGTTTCATTTCTTTTTATGGCTGAGTAATATTCCATTGTATATATGTGCCACATCTTCCTTATCCATTCATCTGTTGATGGACACTTAGGTTGCTTCCATGCAGGGACTCATTTTTTAAGATCTTGCACAATTCAAAACCTACATAATTCAAGACTAATCCTAACAAAAGATGGCTGGCATGTTTATTCACCAGCTAAGGTCATACGAAAATAACAAACACAGTTTACACAATTGATCATATTCGCAAGTATGGATTTTTGAGGAATTTTTTTTAAGTTTTTTTCTAAATTTTAAAAATATATGTTATATATATGTATATATATATATTTATTTATGTATTATCTGGTTGCACTGGGTCTTAGTTGCGGCAGGCAGGCTCCTTAGTGCAGTTTGCGAACTCTTAGTTGCGGCATGCATGTGAGATCTAGTTTCCCCAGGGATCGAGCCCGGGACCCCCTGCATTGGGGGCATGGAGTCTTAACCACTGCACCATCAGGGAAGTCCCGAGGCATTTTTAAATCACAAGGCTTCTTGTCATTTCAAAAAGTGCCACCCAAAGCTCATGATTTCAAATGTTTGCAATTCATGTTGGCATGAAATATAGCCGTGATGTATTTATATAAATCTACAATAATAACCTTCTTGTAGCCTCCACATCACAACATAGAAACGAAGGGCTCATCACTCCCCATCTCATTTCCCTGCCTCCCCCTATCCAACGTAACCAACAGCCTGAGTTCTGGCACGTCTTTCCCTTGTTTTCCTATATTCAGAGATGTTTTGGAAACTTGGTGTTAATAATTCCAGTAAGATGTAGCCAGGTCCTGCAGTCCTAAGAGCCAAAGCTGCCTCTTAAAAATGACTGCAGATTATTTTCCCCTCATTTGCTTTCATTCCAGAGAGCTTTGTTCCCAGACAACAGCGGGGCCTTTCCCAGGAGGGTGGGTACTTTGAAACAGTGACAGAGAGAGACGGAGGGAAGCAGGGAGGGAGGGAGGGAGAGAGAGTCTCCAGCTCTTGTTCCTAGAGGTTTAGTACCACGGACAGCTCAGGAGCGACCGGTTCAGCACCACGGACAGCTCCGCCTGAAGGGTTTCAGAACCGCGGACAGTACCGGGAGCCTACTTTGGCCACTGCCTCTGCTAGATGCATGTGCTCTTTGAGCAGATCTCTGAGCCCACTCCCAACCTCACCCCCAGAGTCTTCGAATCCTGATACCTGAGTAATCCAGGCTCTCCTGGTGCTGACCTCAGAAACTCGGGCGTCGAACACTTAACGTGCCCCAAAGGGAATTTTGGATTTTCTCCACACACACAAAAACGTGACCCTACTTAACGCACTGCAGGACACTCAGCTGGTCAGGTTCATAGCCCAAAAGTCGTCCTCGATTCCTCCCTTCCTCTCACTCTTCCCATTCCGACCATCCGTGAGGGTTCTCGGCTCCACCTCCAAAGTATTCCCTGAATCTGTCCACTGCTTTCCACACGCACTGCCACCACCAAATGCCATTGTTTTTCACCTGGTGTACAACAACCTCCTAACTGATCCTCTGTACCTATAGCCCCTTCTGTATCATTCCTTACATAATAGTCTCAGCGATGCCTTGAAAATCTAAATCAGATTATATCACACTTTTCTTCTACCCTTCCATCGCTTCCCAACACACCTACAATAACATTCAAAGATGTTACTGTGGGGGACTTCCCTTGTGGTCCAGTGGTTAAGATTCCACGCTTCCACTGCAGGGGCAATGGGTTCAATCCCTGGTTGGGGAACTAAGATCCCACATGCCATGCGGCATGGCCAAAAAAAAAAAAAAAATGATGTTACTGTGGCTTTGAAGACCCTGGATGCCTCTCTGATGCTTTCCCCCATCACTGTTTCCTTTGCCTGACCACTCTGGCCACACTGGCCTCCTTGTTGTCCCCCTGGACCTTTGCACATGCTGTTCTCCCTGCCACAGATTCTTGCATAACTGGCTCCTTTCCACCTTTCAGGATTTAGCTCAAAATGCCACCTCTTCAAAAAGACCACCTCCCATCTAAAGTGGCCTCACCATTACTAGCACATAGTTCTACGTCATGTACCTCATAGAACTAGCACAGACTATATTTTATTTTATATTTTGGGGTTTATTTGTCCGTTGTCTGTTTGCATCATTAGCAGGTAAACTTCATCAAGTCATATATCTTGATTGTCCTAGTCATCCAAGACAGCATCTGCCACGTAGCAGCTGTTTCATAAGTCCTTGATGAATGAATGAATGAATGAATGAATTGTCAGCTACTCATGGAGCCCCAAAGAGATTTCAACAGCACTCAACCTCTGGTAGAACGGTGGTCATCTGTGCTGGCCCAAGGTTTGAGAGCTGTGTTGCCAGTCCCCAAGATGACCCCCAAGTTTGGTGATTCACTAGGAGAACTCACTGAACTCATCATGGCTGTGGTTTATTCCAGTGAAAGGATACAAAGCACAATCAGCAAAGGGACAAGGCTCATGGAAATAATACATCTTTACCCTTTACGACAGCCTCACGATAATCAGAGTCTACTTCTCCATGCCCTGGCGTTGTCTCCTCACTGCCTTCTTCTCTTTCGGGAAGAAATCTTCACCCAAGAAGTCATTCAGCAGCCTTCCCCAGCTCCCCAGGGCCTTGAGGGACCTCCTCAAACTTGAGTCTATTTTAAGAACAACCTTTAATTATCTGAACTACCAGGACTACTTGTGGAATTTTCCACATGTTGAGAACCTGGTGCTCAGTAATAGTGATAACGTAATGACATTTCTTGAGCAGTCAGTATATGTGAAGCATGGGTATTATTCACTTGATGTTCACCATAGCCTGTGAGGTAGGAAGGTCATTGTCCCCATTTTACAGATAAGGAAATGGAGACCGAGTTAATTCACTTCCTAAAGTTGCACGGCTGGTTTGTGGTAGATCTGGGTCAGGAGGCCGAGCTCTCAACCCCCTGAAGGCTCCCCAACCTGGTCTCCTGCTCTAAATGACTGGTTATTATAGGAAGTAGTGAGGGGTCGGGAACTCCATGGTGGTCCAATGGTTAGGACTTGGCTCTCTCACTGCCACGGGTTTGATCCCTGGTCTGGGAACTAAAATGCTGTAAGCCACTCGGTGCGGCAAACAAACAAACAAACAAGGAAGTAGTGAGGGGTGAATTAAGAGTCTCACCCTAAAATCTGTCTCTCCCCTCTTCACACTGACCTATCCTTGGAATGTCTGGAAACCCACCTCCTAAACGCTAAACAAGGGAAGTTTCCCCTCCCAATTATGTGACATAGATGGATACTTGTAAGAAAACCAATTATGTGATATAGATGGATACTCGTAAGATAACCAACCTCAGTTCTTTCATAGTCTTGTCATGTATCCTCTCGACAAATCATGTAATTCCTTTACGCCTAGTTCCCTTCTCTGGAAAAAAAAAAAAAAAACACGAGGCTAATAATACCTACCACTTGGAGCTGCTGGAATTAATAAGATAATTTACATATGATGCATTTGCTCATCCTATCTGTTGGATAAATTAGTTATTTGGGCTGTTTATCTGAGTAACCAGGATTATTCAGTTGTCTCTCCATTGGGAAAACAAAGTTAAATCCTTACCTCACGTCATTCAAAAAAATTTCAGAAGGTTCAAGCAACTAAACATCTAAAACAAGACTGTAAAGTGTGAGATCTTACAGGAAAGTGTGTTTATGAGAGTAAGGTGAGGAAAAGCATTTAAAAATTGATTTCTTGGACTTTATCAAAATCCAAGACTTCAGGCACTGTGTAAGCAAAGTGAAGAGAAAAGGGACAGGCCAGGAGAAAATATCTGCCACAGACAGAGTAACAGGCAAAGGGTCAATATCCAGAATAAAGAATTCCTGTAAGTCGATAAGTAAAAGATAGAAAAAGAAACAAATAGAATAATGCAGGGAGGGTACAAATGGGCAATTCACAGAAGGGAAGATAAATCTGGCCAACAGACATGCACATTTCCTCCGTCTCCCTAGGAAATGAAATAAGACTCTAAAGGGAGACTCTTTCCCCCCCATCTATGGCTTTGTCAAAAGTTTAAAATTTGGGGGCTTCCTTGGTGGCACAGTGGTTAAGCATCCGCCTGCCAATGCAGAGGACACGGGTTTGAGCCTTGGTCCGGGAAGATCCCACATGCTGTGGAGCAGCTAAGCCTGTGCACCACAACTACTGAGCCTGCGCTCTACAGCCCGCGAGCCACAACTACTGAGCCCACATGCCTAGAGCCCGTACTCCGCAACAAGAGAAGCCACGACAATGAGGAGCCCGTGCACCGCAACGAAGAGGAGCCCCCGCTCGCCACAACTAGAGAAAGCCTGTGCGCGGCAACAAAGACCCAACACAGCCAAAAAAAAAAAGTTTAAAATTTTGATGTAGCCTCCAGGAGAGGCGGTGGTCATTGCATTGTAAAGGTAAATAAACAATAATAATAGCAGGTAATATCTATTAAGCAGTGTATATGCGTTACTTACTTTTTACCTTCAAAGCAATACTGGCCGCTCTGTTTAATCCTCTCTGCTCAGTCGTCTTTCTCCTCCAGGAGACTGTGACCTTGCTCAACTGATCTTCAGATTCTCAATGCTCAGCACAGGCCTGGCACAAAGTTCCGGCTGACAAATGGTTTGAAAAAAGTCATTTCCATTCGAGCACTTTATGGGTGGCAAATATTCACGGGGTCTCCGGGGGTGGGGGTGATGTGTCAGCTCAGCTTTGGAGTATGGGCAGGATGTCTAGAAGCCCACACAGAAGGGCAAGGACGAGCCAGGAAGAGGAAAAAACCTTTTTGTTCCTTCATTCATTAGGTACTCACTCTGTATGAAAGCTCACAACGACTCTAGGAGGAACTTGCTGTTATCATAACCACCCTCGTTTTATTTTATTTTATTTTATTTAAAATAAATTTATGTATTTATTTATTTAATTTTGGCTGCGTTGGGTCTTTGTTGCCGTGCACGGGCTTCTCATTGCGGTGGCTTTTCTTGTTGCAGAGCACGGGCTGTAGGTGCGCGGGCTTCAGTAGTTGTGGCACACGGGCTCAGTAGTTGTGGTGCACAGCCTTAGTTGCTCCGCAGCATGTGGGATTTTCCTGGCCCAGGGCTCGAACCCGTGTACACTTTAAAATGGTTAAGATGGTAAAATTTCTTGTTATGTGTATTTTACTTTTTTTTTTTTTTTTTGGCCGTATGGCATGTGGGATGTTAGTTCACTGACCAAAGATTGAACCCGTGCCCCCTGAAGTGCAAGTGCAGCGTCTTAACTACTGAGCTGGCAGGGAATTCCCTACTCATTTTTTAAAAAGATTTTTTGACGTGGCCCACTTTTAAAGTCTCTATTGAATTTATTACAATATTGCTCTGTTTTATGTTTGGATTTTTTCGCCCCAAGCCATGTGGGATCTTAGCTCCCCGACCAGGGATCAAACCCACAACCCCTGCATTGGAAGGCAAAGTCTTAACCACTGGACCACCAGGGAAGTCCCTACTCACTCAACTTTTAAAAAAAGAAATTTAGAAGGGTGCTGAAGAGGGGGAATTTTCTCCCTGGGATTCAGTGTTCTGTAGTCCTGGGTGTGTTAAACCTGCCTCCTGGGCTGACCTGATAATGGGCGACTGCAGGGACTGTGGTGGTGGAGGGTTAGAGACCCAGAAAGGAAGCTGGCTTCTGCCCTGCATGGGGTGCCTTGGAAGAGTCTTAACCAGCGAAAGTCTTGTGGAGGATGAAGCTGGGGGGGGGGGGTAGACTGGGGATTGGGGTTAGGGGACAGGATCGGGGTGGGGGGTCAGGTGTGGAGTGGACCACAGGGGGTAGAAGCAGAGAAGGGACAGAGGAGGTGGACTCAGGGATTGATCAATTGGATGTGAGGGTGAGGAAGGGGTCAAGTTGCCAATGAAGCCTGCAGAGACTGATGGGGAAGATGGTGGAGCAGGAGTCCCACGGGACAGGGCTTGCTGGGGGGAGCGGACAATGGTGGTGATGGGGGTGTATGATGTAGGGTATTGTCAACCATGCTAAAATGTTGGCTTTCACTCTGAGTTGGGTGGCTACTGTAGGGCAGAGAAGGTTCCAGCTTATGTTTCACAGGCCCCTCTTGCTGCTGAGTTCCACGCCAAGGAGGTTGGGTGTATTTTTTTTTTAAATTTTAAACAAGGGTTTTTATTTTTATTTATTTGGCCACGCAGCATGTGGGATCTTAGTTCCCCAACCAGGGATGGAACCCTCACCCCCTGCAGTGGAAGCGCAGAGTCTTAACCACTGGACTGCCAGGGAAGTCCCTGGGTGTATCTTGTAGGCAGTGAGGAGCCTCTGGGGATTTGGGGATCTACAGAAATCATTCTGTTGGCCTCTGTGGAAGGAAGGGAGATTGAATGAGGCAGAGGGAGAGGCAGAGGAGTAGGAACCAGTCAGGAACCTCCAGCTGCTTGGAAGTGATCCAGGTAAGACATGCACTGATGTCGCATGTATTATGGGACTGACATGATTCTAAGTGGTTCTTGTTATTTTATTTTACCTTTTTATAAAAGAATTTTTTATTGGAGTAGAGTTGATTTACAATGTTGTGTTAGTTTCAGGTGTACAGCAGAGTGAATCAGTTATACATGTACATATTTTCATTCTTTTTTAGATTCTTTTCCCATATGTTATTACAGAATATTGAGTTCCCTGTGCTAGACAGTAGGTCTTTATTAGTTATCTATTTTGTATACAGTATAGTGTGTATGTTAATCCCCAACTCCTAATTTATCCCTCCCCTCCCTTTTCCCCTTTGGTAACCGTAAGTTTGTTTTCTACATCTGTGACTCTATTTCTGTTTTGCAAATAAGTTTATTTGCACCATTTCTTAAGATTCCACATAAAAGCGATATCGTATGATATTTATCTTTCTCTGTCTGACTTACTTCACTTAGTATGATCATCTCCAGGTCTATCCATGTTGCTGCAAATGGCATTATTTCATTCTTTTTTATGGCTGAGTAATATTCCATTGTGTATATGTACCACAGCTTCTTTATCCATTCCTCTGTCGATGGACATTTAGGTTGCTTGCATGTCTTGGGTGGTTCTTGTTATTAACTCAACACTCACTAGCTCTCATTATTAATTCATGAGCCCTGTGAAGTAGTTAGTATGGTTTCCCTCCCTTTAAGATGAAGCTGGGTGGGGGAGGTGCCCAGAGACCTCTGTGACATCATTCATTCATTCACTCATTCACTCCATCATGGTTCATTCAACCAGCATTGATGGAGCACAGGCTGGGGCCCGGCAGGGGTGGGCAGTGGGTCCTGACCCAGCTGAGCTTTCTGCATGGACTCAGCCTCCTTCCTGTAGGTGGACCCCTTCCAAAAAAAAAAAAAAAAATAGAGAAGATCAGGCCATATGGGACCAGAGAAATCTCTAGGTCCATCCATGTTGCTGCAAATAGCATTATTTCATTTCTTTTTTATGGCTGAGTAATATTGCATTGTATATAGTACCATGCCTTCTTTCCTCTGTTGATGGACATTTAGGTTGCTTCCATGTCTTGGCTATTGTGAATAGTGCTGCTATGAACATTGGGGTGCATGTATCCTTTTGAATTATAATTTTTTTCTGGATATGTGCTCAGGAGTGGGTTGCTGGATCATATGGTAACTCTTTTTAGTTTTTTGAGGAACCTCCATACTGTTCTCCTTAATGGCTGCACCAGTTTACATTCCCACCAACAGTGTAGAGGGTTCCTTTCTCTCCACACCCTCTCCAGCATTTGTTATTTGTAAACTTTAAAATGATGGCCCCTGAATTGACTTCTTGAACCTGGCAAGCTGCTGCTATCTGGAGCTCAGCTTTCCTGGGCTCCTTCATTTATAGGAGGTCAGAAGCAGCCCCCACCCCCGTAAGCCCAGCATCTTAAGAATGGCCATAGGGCTTCCCTGGTGGTGCAGTGGTTAAGAATCCACCTGCCAATGCAGGGGACATGGGTTCGAGCCCTGGTCCTGGAAGGTACCACATGCCACGGAGCAACTAAGCCTGTGCACCACAACTGCTGAGCCTGCGCTATACAGCCCGCGAGCCACAACTACTGAAGCCCGTGTGCCTAGAGCCTGTGCTCCGCAACAAGAGAAGCCACTGCAATGAGGAGCCAGTGCACCACAACAAAGAGTAGGCCCCGCTCACCACAACTAGAGTAAGCCCACGCACAGCAACGAAGACCCAACACAGCCAAAAATAAATAAATAAAATAAAATTTTAAAAAATACTTAAAAAAAAAAAAAAAAAAGGAATGGCCATATGATGCTTTCCCCATGGCACGGATTCAAGGAAAGGCATTTGGCCCTGTCTCACGGAGCCTAATGATAGAGTAAGAGAGAAACAGTAATAGAAAGCAAATTCAGCATCCCCAAGTTTTTCCAGGTCCTTCCTGTGTATCAGGCGATCATTTCTGGTCGTTCAATGTCATTTAGTCATCAGTTAGGACTTAATAGATTGCATTTGTCTACCCAGAAAACTATTGGAAAAGCAATAAGCTGCACAAATTAGCACATTGAATATGTAATTCCTCATGTGTATACCTATAAATAAATTCAACCCAGCTCAAAATTTTATTCCAACTTCTGAGGCCAAGCACTATTAAAACCCATTCCTGAGGCCATTTTCTAGATTCTGATATGAATGTTGATAAATACTTCGGGGAGTCCTTCATCAATTTTCTAATCTCTTTTCTTATATCAACCTCTAGACCACTTCAGAATCAGACCTTTCTTTCTGTCTTTTCTTTCTTCCCTTCCTTCCTCCCCCCCTTCTTCCTTTCTTGTTTTTAAATCAGTGAAGCCATAATATTGGTAAGCTAAAAGGGAAGTTGGTTAACCTTCATCCATGGCTATCTCAGGCAAATGTGAATTAGTTGGTATGTTTTTTGTTTTAAGGTTTCTTAGCAGTTTAGAGTTTCAAAATGTCAAAATTCTCCCACAAGTCCTCATTCCAATAACCAGGATACCAGCTCTTCCTAATTAATATCAAACATTCTACTTAAGAGACCTGCCAAAATTGTGAATTAACCTGGCACTGTAGCTCATTCTTTGATATTTAGCAAGCACAGCCTGATAGCTACAAGCAAGTCTTTCAACTATGTTACAAAAATGGCTTGTGTTCTAACTCCATGCCTTAAAGCAAAAATTTTAAGAAATAAGCCTTTTCTTCTTGTTTTATACTATTCAGTTCCACTATGAACAAGCATCATACATATTTCTTGGACTGGCACTTCTTGTCCTCTTTGAATTCGTCCAAAGCAAAAGCCATCTAGACTGCAGCTGATTAGCTGTTTTACAGTTGCTATGAAGGCATATTACTTCCATGGCACAAAATATGATTAGGAGCCTTACACTGCTTTGCTCAATTTCATCCAATACCCATACTTTAATAATAATTCCACATTTTCTAAGGATCTTTTGCCTAAACCCACTCAAGGCTTACCAATTTCTATACTGGTAGGTTTCCTTGTTTGACAGCAAAATAACTTAATCTAATTTTAAAATGAAAACAAGGGACTTCCCTGGTGGCACGGTGCTTAAGAATCCGCCTGCCAATGCAGGGGACATGGGTTTGATCCATGCACCACAACTACGGAGCCCATGCACCGCCACTACTGAAGCCCTTGTGCCTAGAGCCTTTGCTCTGCAACAAGAGAAGCCACCACAACGAGAAGCCCGCGCACCGCAACAAAGAGTAGCCCCCGCTCGCCGCAACTAGAGAAAGTCCATGCACAGAAACAAAGACCCAACATAGCCAAAATTAAATTAAATTAATTAATTAAAATGAAAACAAAATGCTGGTGGGAAACAACCTAGAAAGAACATGAAATAGGTCAGCTCTAGCAAGCAGAGCAGCAGGAACTCAGGAGCCATCTTAAAATTGTGGCCAAAGGATGACTCATATTCAGCTTCCTCCTGAGTCCCAAGGAGAGAGTATATGATTGGATTAAAGTGAACTGTGTACAGGTGGCAATGCAAACAAAACCTCAGCAAATGACATCAGAACTGCCCAACCAACACAGCTGGGGGAAGGAGTCTGTATTTGTGTATGCATGGTTTCTATTTGTATTGTAGACAAAAACAACACATTTCATAATTTTAACTTTAAAAAGTTTATGTGTTTATAACTATGCCATCATATTACATAGTTATGAAAATTACATTATCAACAAACTACAAAGCATTGTTTTGTGAGCCTAGAGATCCACCTCATTCTTTCCAGTGACTGCTTAATAATCTACTGAACTGATTTCCCACAATTAAGTAACCAATTTACTACTGCTGGACATTTAAACCATTCCAAGTTTTTTACAATTCTGTAATGAATGTGCTTATGCATCTATATTTCTGCACCTGTGCTTTTGAAGAAGATAAATTCCTAGATGTAGAATTGCAGCAGTGATTAATTACATTTTAAATACTGACAGGTCACACCATATTGCCTTCTAAAATGGCTTTCCACCTATTTGCCTTCCCAATGTAATATGAAAATATGGTTTCTCACATCTGCAACACTACTGGATATTATCCATAAAATGTGTGCTGGTTAGTGTTGGTGGTGAGGACTCTTAAAATTTCCATTTATCTGATCATTAGTGCAATTAAGATCCTCCTTTGACTGTTTTAATTTCTTCATTTAAGAGTTGCTGTTATACTGTGTATCTCATTTATCAGACTTTGTCAGACTGTGTATCTTACCTTATCCTTGCTGCTTTCCAACAGCCCTTTTTAAAGGGCTATATGCTTCGTAATATATGGTTAAAATATATCTCAGTCTGTCATATGCCTTTTCACTTTTATTACAGTGTCTTATACCATGGAAAAGTTTAAATTTTTTACATGGTCCTATCACTCTGTCTGTCTTCATGACTTCTGGACTCTGTGTCCTGCTTACCAAAGCCTTCCTGAACTCAAAGGGATAGAAATATTCTACATTCTCTTCTAGAATCTTAATATTGTTTCCTGTTACATCTTTAATCATATTGAATGAACTTCTCTGTAAGGGGTGAAATGTGGATCTGACCTTATTTCCAGTTGGATAATTGTCAAGCACCATTTAAGTAATCCATCTCTCGCACTGACACATCAAAAATAATTACTTTTGCAATAAACTAAATTCATGGGTATACGATCTTTTTCAAAAATTTCCTTGTGATGCTTTCCTATTTACCATTCTACATGATTTTCAGAACAAAACTGTCAATGTAAAGATATCCTATAGGGATTGTGACCAGAATTGACTGTACAAACATGTTTACAATATTGAAACTTCCATCTAGAAACACAGATCTCCATTTATTCAGAACCTCTATTCTCCTTAACAGAGGTTAATAATTTCCTTCCTATATATAAAACCATGAGTAAATTCATCTATAATTTTTTTTTCTTCTGGGTTTGATATTAGGGTTGAATTAGCCTCATGAAAGTATTCCAAATACTGCAAAATAATCCATTTCAATTATTTTTTCTACACTCTAGAACAGCTTAATTATGATTCCTTGAAGGTTTAGAATTAATCTGTTAACCCAGGTGTCTTAGAAGAGGGCTACACTATTCAAGTTCTCTGTTTCTTCCATTTTAAATATGAGGAATTTTTACTTTCTGCCTTGAATAAATATAGTCTTACATTCTTCCCAGTAAATTCTAGTTCTTTTGTTCCAGTCTTATCCAGAGTTCTAGACATTTCCTAAAACATATTCTACGTATCAGATCACACTGAATTTCCTCACCAACAAAGGAACACAGCCTTATTTTGTGGTGATCTCAAGCTTTAAACATACTACTCATGCTAATCCTTATCATCCACATTGTTTCAGTTCTAAAATTGTTATGATCTCCAAGTACATATACTGCCTTCCAGAGTTCACTGTTTAAAAATAACTTTCAAGCAGACTCTGAAGGATACTGAGCTAACATTATGGAGCACTTAGTCTGGGTCAAGCACTGTGCTGAGCACTTTGCATGCATCACGTAGTTCAAAATTTCATAGCAAGGGTTTTAAGGGAGTCATAAAATTACATTTACATTTTGAAAAGACCACTGTGGCAGTAATGTGAAGAATGAACTTGAAGGGGACAAAAGAGGATGCAAGAAGACCAGTTATTAGACAATTGGAATAGTCCAGGTGAAAGGACAGTGTTTTGGACTAGGGCAATGAGAATGGAAAGACATGGATGAATTCCAAAAATACTCGGCAGGCATATCAACAGGACTTGGTGACACAGAGGGTGAGGAAGAGCTGGGGGCCTGAGATAACTCTACAGCATGAATTTTCTGATGATGAGCAAGGTGTACACTTTGTCTGAAGACCTTTTTGCATTCCTTACATTCGTAAGATCTCTCTCCAGTGTGGATTCTTCTATGTAGATTAAGGTGTCCAATCTGGCTGAAGGTTTTCCTACATTCCTTACACCAATACGGTTTTTCTCCAGAGTGAATTCTCTGATGAATGGTAAGGGATTGCCAATGGCTAAAGGCTTTACCGCACATGCTACATTCATAAGGTTTCTCCCCCGTATGACATCTTTGATGACAAATGAGCGACGATTTTGTTCTGTATGCCTTCTCACACTCAACACATTTGTAGGGCCTTTGGCCAGTGTGAAGTCTCCAATGCTGAGAGCGGGATGAGCTATCACTAAAGGCCTTCCCACATTCAGTACATTTATAGGGTTTCTCTCCCGTGTGAACTCTCTGATGTTGAATAAGGCGGGTAGTCTGGCTGAAGGCTTTCCCACATTCAGTACATCCATAAGGTTTCTCTCCAGTATGAATTTTATGATGCTGTGCAAGGTGTGCTCTCTGGTTGAAAGCTTTGCCACATTCCTTACATTCATAAGGTTTTTCTCCAGTATGAATTCTCTGATGAGTAGCCAGCTGTGAACTGATGCTAAAAGCTTTTCCACATTCTTTACATTCATAGGGTTTTTCGCCAGTATGAATCCTCAGGTGACTAGCAAGGTGTATGCTCTGCCTAAAGGCTTTCCCACATTCCCTGCATTCATAAGGCTTCTCTCCAGAATGCACTCTTTGGTGCTGAGTGAGTGAGGCATGATGGCTAAAGGCTTTCCCACAGCTATCACATTCGTACGGTTTCTCTCCTGTGTGAATTCTCTGATGGACAGTCAGGGATGAGCCATAGCTGAAGGTTTTTCCACACACATTACATCTGTAGGGTTTCTCTCCAGTATGAATTCTCCTATGCTGAATAAGTCCTATGTGATCACTGAAGGCTTTCCCACAGTCGATGCAGTCAAAGGGTTTCTCCCCAGTGTGATAATACCTCCAGTGACGGATAAGGGATGTGTTCTGCCTAAAGGCTTTCCCACATTCAATGCATACATAGGGTCTTTTGCCAGTGTGACATCTCTGATGTCGTGCAAAGGATGAGCCATCACTGAAGGCCTTTCCACATTCCATACATTTATAGGGCTTTTCTCCAGTATGAATTCTCTGATGCTGAGCAAGGTGTGCAGGCTGGCTGAAGGCTTTTCTACACTCCTTACATTTATATGGTTTTTCTCCAGTATGAATTCTTTGATGTTGAATAAGGTGAATATTTTGGCTGAAGGCTTTCCTACATTCCTTACATTCGAACAGTTTCTCTCCAGTATGTATTCTGTGGTGCTGGGCAAGGTGTTGACTCTGGTTGAAGGCTTTCCCACATTCCTTACACTCATACGGTTTCTCTCCAGTATGAATTCTCTGATGAACAGTAAGGGATGAGCTCTGGGTGAAGGTCTTCTCACATTCATTACATTTAAAAAGTTTCTTTCCTGCATAGACTTTCTTGTGTTTTATTACCATGGAATTTTTGGAAAAGCTTTTTTTATCTGACTTGTGATTATAAATATTCTCTTCTATATTGTCTAGTGGGACAAATTTCCCAGATTTGTTATATTTGTGGTCTATTTCCACTGTAAGGGTTTCTTTATGAGTGATTGTTTCTTGCCTGATAAATGTCTCTTGGCTTAACGACTGCCTCTCAATAAGATCTTCATATTTCCAATCTTCTCCAAAAGTGGGACACTCAAGTCCATAGCTTATAATTCTCTCCATTAATACATCATCACACACAAACTGCTTCAGAGGTAATTCTTGTGTCTCATATACAGATTTCCAATCTGAAAGATTCAAAAAAGCAAATATTTCCTTTATCATGGGCTATAACAAAGGAAACATTTAACACGGAAAAGGTGAAATGAAAATAATGAATCCCACAAAATGTATGATACACAGGCGTGTCAACTGAACAAATACGCAAGCAGACCCTATAGAATGAGACCTCATAGAGGAATATGGAAAAGGTGATTTAGAAAATTAAATATAGGATACCAAAGTCCTGAAGTAGTAATGCAATGGTAATAATATGTTATGCCTATATTAACATAACAGACTATAAATGAAACTCTTCCTCTATTCTTTCCCACTTCTGGGAGATTTGCATATATAGCTAGGCTAACTTTGTTTAAAAACCAATATCATCACATAACTACTGCCACTCAAAAATCTCTGTAGATTCCCAGAAATCACAAATACCTTGTGCTTTGTGACTTCCCTTGGGATTTAGGTAAAATCCTAGAGTCATCTCTTCATAATCAGAAAATAGTGTCCCTATGAACCATTTCCATGTGTCTTAGTACAGTAAACTCTCTTCATTTCTCATAGATCCCTGAACTTCAGGCTGCATATTAAGGGATTTTTCCATTCACCTTCTCACTTTCACCAGGAAAAGTGGAAAGAAGGAAAAGTGTCACATCTTAATAGGGTTTTGCCATGTGTCTTTTTGTAGAAACTAGTCTTACAGTGATATGTGGGTTGGTATCACTATTATTAATCACGTTCTTATTTCCTGCCACATAAGTACCTGTCTTTCCTTGTGAGCTAGAATATAAGCTTTGGGGAAGGACTAGATGAGCCTTATGCACTACTACTAAGTCACTTAACATGCATCACAGAAACTCAGGCATATATAAGAAATTCTCGATAAATCTATACTGAAGAAATTTGTATTGAAGAGGTGACACTAAGAGAAGACTTTAGGGGAGAGGTGATATCAAGAAAGGGCAAAGGAGAAAGTGGGAGAAAGTGCTTTCCTTTTCCATCTTGTCCATAGCAAATTATGGACTAATCCAATGCTCACTAAATAGTTTTCTATTACATGTCAACCATTAGGAACACTAGAGTAATTAGACGGTTGTTCCTGAGAAGTACAGATAGTTATTAGGAAGACAAGGCCAACAAAGGAAGTAATCTGAGAAGAAGAAAATATGGAATATCAAATGTGAACCCATGTGGTAAAAAAGTAAAATTGGTATAAAAGTTCAGAGATGGGAGGGATCAAATCTACCAGAGAAGTTAAGCAAGACTCTGAGGTGTTAACAGGCTTCCTACTCCAGGTCATCTGTGGTATCAGGAACACCCAAGCTTCAAGAATTCTAGAACTGAGGCCATAAGAGTTCAGTGAACTAATCACCTACAGTTTTTCTTACATAGATGGGCTGAGGGGAGCAATACTAGAAAGAGAAAAACAGAAACCTGATGGCATCATCTACACCTCCCTCAAATTCTTTCTTATCTATGAAGGCTGCCTTCATCTCCAGCCTCCCATTGAGAGTCGTGGTTGTCCCTTATCTTTTTGGCTTTTCTCAGGACAGATGCTGAGATATCTTAGTCACTGAATTATACTTACAACTGTACTGTGACTCAATGTCCCAGCAGATTTACAGGCTTCTTTATTCCCTTTCCCTCATCCTCCATCTATTCTTCACATGGCCAATTATTACCTCTTATCAGGAAAGTTCCTCTTTCTCTTTTCCTATTTAAGGCAGATGGTAGCTTCCTACATAACCAAAGTATAAACTGTGTCTAAGCACAGCTTATTTCCCTCCTAATATTTGGGTATTTGGAGGATCCTGGAAGTCTAGGGTCCAATTCATCTCCAAATGTAAAGATCAAATACTGTTATAGAAGTGAAAGGAGAATTTCATAAAGACATAATGATCACGTGTGATCCCAATATTTCCTTGTGTTTGTGAACTTTCAGTTCATTTGGGGAGGCAGAAAATAAGCATGTACACCAGAAAAAAGTTAATTATAGGCTCTCCTAAGTGTTACAAAGAAAATAAACAGTGGCTTAGTAGAGAGTAATTGGGTTGGAAAAGGGAAAAGTTCAGTATACAATGTGGTTAGGGATGGCCTCCAGTGAGATGATTTTTGGGCTCTGGCCTGATAGCCAAGCATTGACAGAGTGGACAGAGGAGTCTTCTAGGCAGAGAGAATAGGGAATTCAAAAGCCTGAGTCAGTAAAGAGCTTGGTGAGTTCAGAAAAGGTGACCAGTGGGCTATAGCAGTGCTTTTCAACTGTATGTCAGGCATTCATTGATAATGACATTTGTAAGACACATGGCACTGCTTATGATCCAGAGGCAACCAGACTTGGAACTCAGACTGCTGCTAGCCCCATGTGGTCTTCCAAGGCTTAGAGACTCAGGATCTTGGCATACCTGTAACAAACTTGGAACATACCTGTATACCTTGCATAGTTCAGAAAACTCTGGGCTAAAGTATAGTGAAAAAACTAAAAAGTGATAGAAGATAGGGCTGGAGAAGTTGGAAGGAGCTGGTTACATAGGGGCTGGTAGGGTTTGGATTTTTCCTATTTGCAACAGGAAAGCAAAAAAAGATTTAAGCAGCAGGGTATGTTATGATTTTAGATAGCATCTAATTTTAGAGTTAAGCAAAGATGTAAGAAGGAGAGAAGCTTATATAAGTCTGTATGGCAAAAGAAAAGAGGATGGGAAGGAGATGGATAAAAATTTTTGCAAAATGAGTTATTAGAAGAGAGTCAAGTAGAAGAGAAAATATTTGGGGAGCCCATGCTAAGTGGTCAAGTTTCAGTTTTCTCCCAGGCTTCAGTCAAGGCATGACTCAAGGCTTGAGAAGTTTCTAAGAGCATAAGAAAGCAGGAAGTATCACCTTGGAAAATGGCTGAGCCATTACCTAGAAAGAATTCCCCTATCTGGTTCTTCCACACTCACCTGGGAATGGGGTTCTTCTCATCTCACTCTTCATCTCCCAAGGCTCTTTTCCTTGCTCCAATAAGGAGATGACATATGGCTTAGAGATACAAAGTCCTGCGTACAAAAGTCGATATGAAAATTGGCCATGTTTTGGGCATTTCAGCTGGTTCCTTAATTCTGATGGAATGACATTACAGGAATGAATAGATCAAGGGTGACAGACTATATAAAGCTTTTGGCATAGTTTAGTGGGACTGCCAACAGTCAATTCTATAAAAGTTAAAACTTTTTTTTTTTTTGTGGTACACGGGCCTCTCACTGTTGTGGCCTCTCCCGTTGCGGAGCATAGGCTCCGGACATGCAGGCTCAGCAGCCATGGCTTACAGGCCCAGCCGCCCCGCGACATGTGGGATCTTCCCGGACCGGGGCACGAACCCATGTCCCCTGCATCGGCAGGCAGATTCTCAACCACTGCACCACCAGGGAAGCCCAGTTAAACCATTTTCTAAGGGGCCAGGGCAGAAATTCAGCCCAGAATTTTCAGAGGATCATCAGACAGCAGTAAGTGAGGTAATACAAAGGACCCCTAGAGGACAGGGGGGTCGACCCCTGGTCAGGGAACTAAGATCCCACATGCTGTGGGGCAACTAAGCCTGCTCACCACAACTACTGAGCTCGTGCACCTCAACTAGAGAGGCTGCATGCCCATGCGCTCTGGAACCCACACGCCACAACTACAGAGCCCACACACCCTGGAGCCTGTGTGCCACAACTAGAGAGAGGAAACCCGCACGCCACTAGAGCGAAGCTCATGCGCCACAATGAAGAGCCCATACGCCTCAATGAAGATCCCACATGCCACAAGTAAGACCTGATGCAGCCAAAAATAAATAAAATAAACAAATAATAAATCTTTTTGCTTAAAAAAAGGGGGCCCCTAGAGACAGTTTGGAGTTTGAGTCAGGTTAACTGATTAAAAAAAAAAACCAATATTCTTCAGAAGAATATAACAGAATCCAGAGTTTCTACAATGCATTATTTACAGTGTCCAGGATAAAATCCAAAATTACTACATAAAAGGAAGAAAAAATGAATCAGACTCAGAAAAAAAGACAATTAGTGGAGACCTAACCTGTGATAACACAGGACTGATAACACAGAATCAGTAGACTAGGATTTTAAAACAGTTAAAATATCTATATTCAAGAATGTAAAGGAAAATATGCTTGTAATTTCTCAGCAGCGAAATAGAAATTCTGCAAAAGAACCAAGTAAAAAGTCTAGAATTGAAAAATACAGTATCTGAAATACATAACTTATCTAGATGGGCTTAACAAGACATTGAAGAAGACATGGAAGGAATCAGTGAACTTGAAGACACAACAACAGAAATTATCTAATAAATCAATAGAAAAAATTAGTTGAAGAAATAATGGCCAAAAATTTCTCAAATTTGGTGAAAGACATATTTAGTTTCAAGAAGTTCAGTGAACCACAAGCAGGTTAAAAGGGGCCTCTAAGCTGAAGCCCGCGCACCTAGAGCCCATGCTCTGCAACAAGAGAAGCTGCCGGAGAGAGAAGACCAGGCACCGCAACGAAGAGTAGCCCCTGCTTGCCGCAGCTAGATAAAGCCCAAGCACAGCAACAAAGATCCAATGCTGCCAAAGATAAACAAACAAATAAATAAATAAATGTTTTTAAAAAGGGGGCCTCTAGGAACTTTGCTGGTGGTCCAGTGGTTAAGACTCCACCCTTGCAATGCAGCGGGTGTGGGTTCAATCCCCGCTTGGGGAACTAGGATCCCTCATGCCATGCAGCACAGCCAAAAAAATAGTAATATAATAAAAACTAAAGATAAAACACCCTCCTAGGGGAAAATGAGGAAAAAAAGGGGGGAGGGGGCCTCTAGACAACAGAAAGCTAATCCAGCCAATGGTGGGCCCCAGGGCTGAGAAGGGTCCATTGTAGTTTCCCTAAGAACATCTGAAGCAATTTTCATAGTTTGTGCCTCGCTAGTTCATTTATTGCAAGTTAATAAAAACATACAGATTTTAAAGCAATATTCTGAATTTTTAACAATCCAGCTATACTCTTTGTGAACTTTGTTACGGTGGTAACAATACCATAGGACAGAGGAAACAAGGCAGCACAGGAGACCAGTAAGAGTCACATCACATCCTGTTCCCAACTGACTAAAGGGCACACTCATGAAATATCTGATACACACCAAATTCACTTATTAAATCTGAAATTTTCATCAGTTCCTGAATATCGTCTTTATTTCCCAGATTCAATTCTGACCTACACACAGTAAAAAAAAAAAAAAAAAGAAAAAGCTTTAATAATTTAAAAAAAAAAAAGTAAAGAGTCCCTAAGGGTAATTCTGAACTATGAGAGGGGAAAAAAATCCTCACCCACTGATACCAGGCTCTGATAGTTCTCCAACATCATACTCCTGTATAAACTCCTCTGAGCAGTGTTCAGCCATTCCCATTCCTCCTGGGAAAAGTCTATTGCTACATCCTTGAATGTCACCAAGTCCTGAAATGACACAAAGACATTCTTGATCAACCAATGCTCATGTCCACACATGACTTCGAGTTGAAGTGTTAAGCTGTCCCTGCTTTATGTGAGAAATAGCCCTTAGAGAAAAAAAAACCTTAAACATATAATATTAAACGCTAACCTAAAACAGTACTTATTGAACTAAAATGCTAACCTAAAATGCTAAACTGCATTGTATATGATGGTGCTAATCCATTTCTCAGCATGGGGAAATATGGACAGGTGGCCACAGGGCAATATACAAGGGCTTCAAGTAAGGACGTATACCTGTGGTTGAACCTTCAAAAACAGCAAAAAAAGAATATCTAAGTTGATATTTTATAAATGGTACTCTATGGGTTCCTAGTGTTTCAGGGGAAAGAGGCACTGAACTGACATGGCTGTGGTTTGTTTCTTACATAATAAAAAATATATTTAGAATGCAATTTTTTTGTGCTGTACCATTAAGCATTAATTAGCATGCCAGGCCATACCACAGTGACCTGGATAGTAATATGAGAAATCACCCAGCATAAGACTACAACACATCCAACTTGTGTGCTGAATTTGAGTATAACAAACCAACATATACTTAGACAATATCAAAATGAAATAATTTTTAGTTCCATAAAGACTTAATGTCCAGTTACCATCACCATCAGGTTGGAGCAAATTTTTTTCTTTTTTTAAAAAATTGAGGTATAGTTATAAGTTTCAGGTGTATAACATAGTGATTGACAATTTTTTTTTTTTTTTTTTTTTTTTTTTTTTTGCGGTATGCGGGCCTCTCACTGTTGTGGCCTCTCCCGTTGCGGAGCACAGGCTCCGGACGCGCAGGCCTAGCGGCCATGGCTCACGGGCTTAGTTGCTCCGCGGCATGTGGGATCTTCCCGGACCAGGGCACGAACCCGTGTCTCCTGCATCGGCAGGCGGATTCTCAACCACTGCGCCACCAGGGAAGCCCCTTGATTGACAATTTTTAAAGGTTTACTCCATTTGTAGTTATTATAAAATACTGGCTATATTTCCCTGTGTTGTACAATATATCCTTGTGGCTTATTTATTTTATACATAGTAGTTTGTATCTCTTAATTCCACACCCCTATCTTGCCCCTCCTCCCAGTAACCACTAGTTTGTTCTCTACGTCTGTAAGGATTGTGACAAATTTTTTTAAGTATCACAGGCATTTTCATCTTCACATTTATTTCCACTGAAAATAAAAATCTTTGTAATGCTCAGTGTTGTCATTTGCAGCAACATGGATGGAACTAGAGGGTATTATGCTAAGTGAAATAAGTCAGACAAAGAAAGACAAATACTGTATGATCTCACTTATATGTGGAATCTAAAAAACAAAACAGAAACAGACTTTGTGTAGATACAGAGAGCAAACTGGTAGTTGCCAGAGAAGAGGGGAGTACAGTATGGAAAAGTGGAACAAAAAAGAGTAACCTTACATTGCAGAAACCTGACAAATACTACCTCAACCAGGTAATCAAGGTATAGTAATAAGTCATGTTGATAGTATGAACACTTGATATATGATGAAAATGGAACTCTGTGATCTTCCTTCTAAAAACACATTACTCCAGTCTAACCAGGAGAAAAACATCAGGTTTGAGAGATGTTCTGCAAAATACCAGAGAACCTCTCAAAACTGACAAGGTCATCAAAAAGAAGGAAGGTATGAGAAACTGTCACAGACAAGGAGACCAAACTACCTAGAAGATAGAACTACTAAATGGTTAGGATTCCAGGCTTTCACTGCATGGCCTGGGTTCAATCGCTGGTCGAGGAACTGAGATACTGCAAGCCACACAGCGCTGCCAAAAATAAAGTAAACCCTATCAAAAGGAAGACATCAAAGCTTTAAATTATCTCTAAGATTTTTAAATATACAAAGTCCAGCACTTAACTCAAAATAATGAGGCACATAAGACAAAATCAAGAGGAAAAAAATCAGAAAATAAAAACTCACAGAGGGACTTCCCTGGTGGCACAGTGGTTAAGAGTCTGCCTGCCAATTCAGGGGACACGGGTTCGAGCCCTGGTCTGGGAAGATCCCACACGCCGTGAAGCAACTAAGCCCGTGCGCCACAACTACTGAGCCTGCGCTTTAGAGCCCGTGAGCCACAACTACTGAAGCCCGCGCACCTAGAGCCCGTGCTCCGCAACAAGAGAAGCCACCGCAATGAGAAGCCTGAGCACCGCAAAGAAGAGCAGCCCCCGCTCGCAGCAACTAGAGAAAGCCCGCGCACAGCAACAAAGACCCAACGCAGCCAAAAATAAATTAATTAATTAAATTTTAAAAAAACAAATAAAATTGAATGTAGTCTAGCAACAGAATCAAATATATACAGGAATTTAGTGTGAGATAAAGGTGGCATTCCAAATCAATGTGAAAGAGATGAATTATTCAATAAATGGGTCAACTGGACAGGCAACTGGGAAAAAACATGAACCTCTGCCTCACTTTTCATGATAGGTTAAACATTTAATGAAACAATTTAATGTAAAAGTTTAATTTGAGCCTTACCTTTGTAGAAAAATCATAAAAATCAAGTCTAAACTTATCAGAATCTTAACTGTGAAGGGTAAAACAAATCTTTTAGAAGAAAAAGAGGAGAATATCTATATGTCCTAGGAGTAGATAAAGATCTCCTACACAGGATACACAAAGCACTAGCTATAATGGGAAAAAAAGTGTCTATGTATGCATAGGAACAGAATATCCCTGAATGAAATAACAGAAGCTGAGAATAGTTATTGTCTCCCACCCCCACCCCCCGCCCGGGGATCTTAGTTCCCCGACCAGGGATGGAACCCGGGCCCCTGCAGTGAAATCACTGAGTCCTAACCACTGGACCGCCAGGGAATTCACAGTTACTGTCTCTTAAGAGAAGAACTGGGAGGCAAGAGAGAGGTTTTACATCTTGAATTTTGTACTATGTACATATATCACCAGTTAAAATTTTTTTTCTTTTTTTTTTTTTTTTGCGTTATGCGGGCCTCTCACTATTGTGGCCTCTCCCTTTGCGAAGCACAGGCTCCTGACGCGTAGGCTCAGCGGCCACGGCTCACGGGCCCAGCCGCTCCGCGGCATGTGGGATCCTCCCAGACCGGGGCACGAACCCGTGTCCTCTGCATCGGCAGGCGGACTCTCAACCACTGCGCCACCAGGGAAGACCTAAATTTTTTTTTAATTTGCAAAAATTAAATAGGATAGGATTTTTTAGGTGAACAAATGAGGCTGGGAATTCGTACATAAAAAATAAAGGAAAATGTTTAAGAATATAAGGATATAATCAGAAATTTGGACAAAATTCAGCTAGAGGGATGATTCCTGATGCATTCTAAGGACAGGAGAGGGCTATCTGATGCACATTTAATTTGGAACCCAACTCACTAATACTGAGACACCTTTATTCCATATAACAGAAACCAAATCTTTTCACAAGTGTCAACAGTGAATTTAAAATGAAGTGGGGGGCTTCCCTGGTGGTGCAATGGTTAAGAATCCGCCTGCCAATGCAGGGGACACGGGTTTGAGCCCTGGTCCGGGAAGATCCCACATGCCGCGGAGCAACTAAGCCCGTGTGCCACAACTACTGAGCCTGCGCTCTAAAGCCCGCAAGCCACAACTACTAAACCCACGTGCCACAACCACTGAAGCCTGCACACCTAGAGCCCATGCTCTGCAACAAGAGAAGCCACCGCAATGAGAAGCCCACGCACTGCACCAAAGAGTAGCCCCTGCTCGCCTCAACTAGA
Organism: Kogia breviceps; assembly: GCF_026419965.1. Lineage (NCBI taxonomy): Eukaryota > Metazoa > Chordata > Mammalia > Artiodactyla > Physeteridae > Kogia > Kogia breviceps. The sequence continues at coordinate 2,150,063 of NC_081327.1, forward strand.
GAAAGCCTGAACGCAGCAACGAAGACCCAACGCAGCCAAAACTAAATTAATTTAAAAAATAAAATTTAAAAATTAAATAAATAAAATGAAGTGGGAAGAAGAGGGGGCTCTGTGCCTCATCACACTCAGCTTTATTTACCCATTAGGCAGTCTGAGTTAAGGACAGTGCTCTCTGGGAGAAGTGGGAACCGGGCCCTTAGATAAGACTGTTAATCAGGGAATTTTCAAAACGAAAGCAGCTTTACAAACTCCTAAACAGTAAGACTGCCTTTCAAGAAGGAGAAATGAAATAACTAACCTGAGGTATGGCTTTCACTAGTTCAGCTGTCATTTTCGCCTTCTTTTCCTGGCTTTTCTCTTGGAGAACAGCACTGTCCTGGAAGGGTAAGGCTGGAGGGAGGAAAAGGAGAGTGAAAAGATGAGGCCTTTGCACTCCCAGAATCACCAGCCTAAAAACTCTTATCTTCTCCTTCTCCCTTCCAGCCTTCTTTGCTTCCACTGCCCACGTTAACTGGGAGATTATGGGCAACCGATGGCAGTTGAGGGGTATAACTTATAACTCTGTTTCTCTTATGCTCAAGGTCCTAAATTTAATCTTTTTTCTAAAAGTTGCTTTCCCAATCTTTGGTCTTATTATGAAGAAAAATAATGAGATGTACTAGGTCTACTCTGCATAGATGATCTTCTCTCACTTTATTTTAAAAGTGACCCCATGAAATAGCTGTTTCCTCTATTTTCTATTTTGTAGGTGAAGGTGGACTCTTTGCCTTCCTGCGTCCCTGCTTCATGCTTTGATACAGTCTTCAGTTTGAAAATCTGACTCCTAAATGCCACCAGAGGCCAAGGTTATCCACCTTCTCCTGCCAAACCCCCAGGGGCTTTGCTTTCCTCTCACTCTGGGACACTGGATCCTTTTAGCACCCAATTCGGCCACCTTCACTCTCATCTCTGTCTTCAGCCCCTCGGTTTCCCCTCCTTTTTGTCACCCAGAACCGAGGGTGTCTCCTGCTTCGGTCAGGAGCTCCAGTCACCCCACCTCTTGCTTCTCACTGGAACTCTTGGACTGGGAGCAGGGAATTCTAGTCCAGGATCCTTCTCCTGGCAACACACAATTCCATAAAGCAACACACACAAAGAAGCCAAAGCTGTCAAGCTTCCAAGCAGTCTCCCCACACACACCACAGCCACACAGGGCCAGTTACAACCGTACAGGCTAACACACAGACGCTGACACAAGACCTCACATACCTCCTGATCACACAGAGGACACAATCACAAGCCCCCAACGGAAGGCACATCATATGCAGTCACATATATGACAGTGTCAGAGAGGCCATGGGTACAAACACACATGACGATACACAAACATCACACACATACCCCCAATGTTATTCTCTCTCACACACCCATGGCTCACTGCCCCGCATCTCTGTCTCACTCACACCCACACTCTCCGCAACCTCACAGAAGCTATATTTGCAAGCCTCGTGGTGACAATCCGTGGTTCACAGTCTCTCTCCTACTCACTTTGGTGTCACACACATCACTAGTTTTCCTCTCTCTCTCTCTCTCACACACATTCTTAATGGTCTCTGTTTCAGAGACACATGGATTTCTCACACACATAGATACACAAACACTGCAACTGCTACCTCTCTCACACACACACAGTACACACTGGGGTCTCCCTCACACTCGGACACACACGGACTGTCATACAACGTCACACGCCGGACACACATACTCCAGGCTCACACGCTCACACCAACATGCTCTCGGTCTCTCTCACACACACACCCGCCCCCACGATCTCTCCCTCTCAGCCTCTCCCGGGGCCCCACACACTTGCTGACCTCTCACACTCGGGCACACCCGTTTCCCTCACACACACCAACATGCTCTCGGTATCTCCCACCCACAGTCAGGTCTCTCACACACAGACACACCCGCCCTCACGATCTCTCCCTCTCAGTCTCTCCCGGGGCCCCACACCTGCTGACCTCTTACACACAGGCACACCCGTCTCTCTCACACTCACGCCAACACACCCCGCTCGCACTCTCTCTGGACTTTTCACAGTCCAGTCTTGTCTCTTACACACGCGCCGCTCCAGCCGCCCCACAGCCCCGAACCCGGTTCGGGCCGCGGCCTCAGCGCACCCGCGCGGGCCTGTGGGAAATGTAGTCGGTCCGTGAGCGACGGCGCAGCGGCGCCCAGCTTCACGGCCGGGTCCGAGCCGCCTGCCTCGCCTGCCCTGCCCCGCTCTGCCCTCGGGCTTGGACACCCGACCACCCAAAACAACCCACAGGCCTCCCCCCGGAAGCCAGCCGCACTCACCCGAAGAACTTAGGAGCCGACGCCCGCGAACCGAGTGCGCAGGCGCCGAATCTCCCGGGTGGGCGGAATAAGGGGAAGGGTTAGACTCGAGGGGCGTGGGAGTGGCGTGGTTTAACGGAGAGGGGCGTTTTCTTAGCCTGTTGAGAATGGGAGGCGGAACCTTAGCGTCAGAGCGGGAATTCCTGCGCAGGTATGTGACTAAGCTCGAGGGACTTGGCCCAGGGTTTCAGCGGAGAGACTACTATCGGGGATCGCGGCCCAGGGTTTCAGGGGCGTGGCGTGGCTGGGTGCGAGTGTGCGCAGGCCCGTAGAATGTGCACTCGCCCCGCCCGCGCCTGGAGACCAGAAGCGTCCCTAGTTACGGGGCCTAAGCGAGGGGCGGCGGAGCCCCTGGTGAGCTCCTGCGTGTACCTGTGATTTGACGCTGTCTGTGTCCGTGTGACCGCCGTGTCGCTCCGAGTGCGGCCCTCTGAGCCTGTCTGTGGGAACGTGATTTTCTTTCTGTGCTAAGTTTTATGGCAGCAAGATCAGCGAGGGAACCCCGAATGGGCTCTATCACCTCTGTGATAACAGCAAATTAGTACACTTCTCACCTGCAAAATGGGAATGTCGTTATTATCACTGTTCAGAAGCAGTGAATGAGACGCACGTCTTTGGACCAGATCACTGGGATTGAACCCCATTCTGCCCCTGACCAGAGTGTAAATGGTCCGTGGTATGGGAGACTAAGAAAACTGTAAATTTGTAGCTGCCTTGGAAGTTAAAGTAAATAAGGAAAAGCCATTCAGGGGGCTATAGCAGAGGAAAAGACCCCCACAAAATCCCCCGACCTCTCAGATCTTACTTTCAAGTGAATGGAAAAAGACCACCAAAGAATGAGTAAAATAAATAGTACATCGAATGTTGAAAAGGCTGTGGAGAAAACAGGGAAGAGGAATAGACAGTAGAGGAAATTAGAATATTTATTGTCAAAAAATGAGTAGTCAGGGTACTGCAACCGTTAACCATCTTTCAAACTTTCATCCTGAACTTCAACATCGGCTCATTTGGGGAAGGGGGCGGCGGGAGATTCTTCACGTTGAATCTACTGTTATATTCTACCGTTTCGTATTCACTTTGTTTCTGGTAACACTTCTATGTAGTCTTTCGGTTTGCATTTTCTCATTTTTCTATTTGAACTCAGAGACGCCTTAAGTATTACCCTCCACCAATTCTTCCGTGGATATCCAAAATATTCTAAGACCATTTACAGAATAAATAGTCTTATTTTCCTGCTGATTTGAAATGTTCAATTCTGTTGTATACTAAATCTCTATACGTGAATCCAATCCATCTATTTCTGGACTCGGTATCTGTTTCATCCCTCACAACCCTCTCTCCTCTACGGAACAACTATCACACTGTTTTAATAGTGGGAACTTTATACTTCTGTGTTTGATAGTGGGTACCACATTTCCTACGTAAGCGTTCACCATTTGCAAAGTTGTGGTATTTATTCTCGTGGATTCCTCCTTTGTGTGGATTTTAAAATTGTCTTGGAAAATCTCCTAATAAATACTATTGGTACGTGGATTGGGATTTTAGTGAATTTATAGATTAATTGGTGGGGGAACAGACATCTTTGAAATTAAGAATTTTTCCTTTCAGGAATATAACATTCCATTTACCATGTTGTTTTCATTCTCCTTTATTAATATTTTACAGGTATATATTTCATTCCAGTCTAGTATTTTTTTCATACTAAATCTATTCCTAAGGGTTATATTGGCTTCATCACCATTGGGAAGGTTTTTTTTTTTTTTTTTCTTCTGATTACATTTTTAACTGGTTGCTTGGGTAAGATTGCTTCTTCCTCTGTTCTAGATCAGACCGGATTTTTAATCTGCTTGTCAGTTCCATTATTTTGTTGGTTGAATCTCTTGAATGTCTAAGCTGTACAACCATATAACAATATTTTTTCTTTTTCTATCCAACATTTACCTCTTATTTCTAGATTTAGTGTGTTGGCAAGTTTCTCTGATATAATACTTAATTGTCATGGTAATTATGGGTTTCTTTGTATCGTTCCTGTCTTGACCAGAAATATTATCAATATTTACCATTAAAAATAATATTGTTAGGCTTTTGAATCAAACTAAGAGATTTTATTCCATTTTGAAATTGCAGACAGTTTTCTCTGGTTTGGATGAAATTTATTTGTTGGAACCTACGGAGGCGATCATTTCCTCTTTAACCTATCCATTTTCTGAGCTGTGTTAATAATGTGAGCAATCATTTATTCCTGGGATGTGCCTTTTTTAGTTATGGTGGGTTACTCTTCAGTGAAGTTGCTGGATTAAATTTGTTAACACTGCATTTGGAAGTTCTGCATCTATATTGATAAATAATATTGGTCTATAGTTTTCTTGTTCGATGCCATCCCTGTTGGGTTTTTATGAGTACATATATGTATGTATGTGATAATATTTACAAAAGTGTCTGGAATCATTCAGACCAAAGTTATTTTCAGTTACTTCTTGAGAAGAATCTTCAAATGGTAAAGACTTATACAAGGGAAAATTTGCTCCATTTATTGTATATTAGTATATTATTATATAGCATATTATAGTTCTCCACTGGGGCGATATCATCCCCAAGGGGGCAAAAATTGATTTAAAAAAATTGATTCTTGGTGGGGGAAAAACATTATTCTTTAAAAGAAACAGACATACATAAACATATACATAAACATATACAGTACTTCTGTGGTATTAAAATTTCATGGAGGTGGGAATGATTAGAAAAAGAAACGTCTGAAAAAGGTTTCTTGGGAGGACAATACTGATAAACAGTTTGAGAGACACTGATCTCTATATATATATATTTGCTCTTTCATAAAGTAATATGTTCTTGTTTTATTTGAATCACTAGAAAATTAAAATTATTGAGTAAGAACATATCAAAATTAAACTAACCCTCTGGTCAGGTGATTCAGATTTACAGCCAAGTTTGGATTTCACTGTCATCAGAGATGCATAAGACTCCTGGATCTAGGATTGGGCAGGTTGTTGGGAAAACAGGCAGAAACATAAAAGGCATTGCAGTTCTTTAATATAATACTTTGGGTGTGGGGCCCTTAGGAGAACTCTGGTAGAACTATGATTATCTTAGAGAAGGAAACCGGTGATGAGATACACAGGCGAAAGTAGGATTTTTCCACCCAACACTGCGTTTGGTGGACTCAGAATTTAGAATATCCACGTTGTTGACGTCATCAAAGTGAGCCTTGGCAGTTGGGAGACAGAGGTTCCTAATGAAAACGGTATGACATTCTAGAAGAAAAGAAAAAAGGAAAAAAAAAAAAAAACGCATCAGTTAAAAAAAAAAAAAAAATCACCGTGGGAAATGCTGTCTGTTTCGCAGTACGGCAGCGCCACCTTCCGGACAGAGGCCCCAGGTGCAACGGCTCTGTGTCCTGGAAGCTGAGATTTCTCTTGGAGGCCTCCCCCTGACATCCGCATGCCTAAGCAAGTCGACGAACGATTAGCAAGCAAGGGACCCCACCAGCTTCGCTGGCCAAATGAACATAATATATTCAGGAGTGTAGCCGACCCGGCCCTGGCCTCATCTCAGTTTACACAAAGGGGTGACAGCCACCCTTTCTGGGAAATTCTATCCCTATCTCTGCCTCCTAAAGACGCACTAGCTCTAGGGGCCTTTTGTCACAAAAGTTCCTCTGAAACTCCTGGGCCCGATTTGTTCATATTTCGGCCAAGAAGAAGGCTGATGGTATCTGCTGATGGTGGCAGCTCTCCAGACCGATGACAACCTCAAAAAGGGAGAATAAAGGTCAGGTAGCAGAACAGACCAAATGAAAAGCCATCAGCCTACCTTAGACAACACTCTAAGGACCAGGCCTCACAAAACACTAAGAATCTAGAGGAGCAACGGCGTACTTTCTACCCAAACAGGAGAGAGAAGAAAGGGCAACTGATTTTATTAGTAATTGTTACATACTTTACTTAAAAAAATTTTTTTTTTGAGTATAGTTGATTTACAATGTTGTATTAGTTTCTGGTGTACAGCAAAGTTATTCAGATATATATATATATATATAATGTATACAAGTATTCTTTTTCATATTCTTTTACATTATGGTTTATTATAGGATATTGAATATAGTTCCCTGTGCTATACAGGACTTTGTTGTAATTTTTACATACTTTAAAAATCACAGCAGTTGGCTAAGACAGGGAGAAATAGGTCATACTAGTTGTCAACTCTGGAAAACTTAGTTTTTTCTTTATAGGAAGTGATGTATATCTAAATTTGAAATTTATTGGTATCAAAAATGTAAAGCATTCAACCTTATTTTTTAATACTCCTCTCACTGCTGTGGCCTCTCCCGTTGCGGAGCACAGGCTCCAGAGGCACAGGCTCAGCAGCCATGTCTCACCGGCCCAGCCGCTTTGCGGCATTTGGGATCCTCCCACACCGGGACACGAACCCGTGTCCCCTGCATCGGCAGGTGGACTCTAAACAACTGCGCCACCAGGGAAGCCCTGAATACTCTTTATGTGTGTTATTACATCCTCGTTTTTAACAATACTGTAGCATACTTTTACGAAATTTATAAGTGTTTATATTTTCTTTTTAAAGAAAGGCTTCAAGGTTAATAAAACCTACTTCTCTGTTTAAATTTCAATTAATTTTTTTTCTTAATTGTCTGTTGGTGAGTTATGTTCATTTTCTACCTTCTCAAGGTCTCTGGTTCACTTATTATTTACATTGTTTGTAGTTTTCTTATCTATAAATGCATTTAAAGTAGTAACTTTGAGTATAGATATGGTCACATCCCACGGGTTTTGTTTTATACTGCTTATTCACTTCATCGTGCTCTCATTGTTTCACTGAAGGAGAAAATGTTAGGTAGTATGTAACATAAATATTTTGTTAATATCTAACTTATTACATTTTTACCTGAGCTGTAGACCTATATGATTACAAACTTCTCCACACCTTCCTCAACTTGATAGTTAAATGTTTAACTGGGTTTTTTTGTGTGTGTCTGTGTGTGGTACTTGGGCCTCTCGCTGTTGTGGCCTTTCCTGTTGTGGAGCACAGGCGCCAGATGAGCAGGCTCGGCTGCCATGGCACACAGGCCCAGCCGCTCTGTGGCATGTGGGATCTTCCTGGACGGGGGCATGAACCCGTGTCCCCTGCATCGGCAGGCGGACTCTCAACCACTGCATCACCAGGGAAGCCCATAACTGTTGTTTTTAAATGTGTGGTGTTTTATTCACTGTGTATTTTCTGATGCACAATAAATGATGAATGGGGATTTTTTTTTAAAACTTACATTCTTCAAATATGAGTTTTCTGATTAAAAGAGACTTATGGCTAAAGAACTTCCCACATACCTGACATTCACAGGATTACTTTCTCTTTTGCTTTCTTTTATGTAAGTTAGAATTAGCTTAAACTAAAGGGTTTCCAAAATTTCTCTACTTTGATGGTTGCTAGCCAGCATGAATTTTCCAATTACTAATGATTGATAGGTAGTGTTGGGAAGCTTTGCTACATTATCACATTAATATGGTCTTTAATGTTGAACGTGATGGTGATGAATCTGCTGATGAATGTAACATGAGTTGAACCAAAAAGCGTTTCCACATTTCACAAGGTTGTACATAATTACCTGATGTTCCTTGAGGGATGAGACCAGTGAATTCTTTGCTTCACTTATTTATAGGGATTTTCCATAGCATGAATTCCTTAAAGTTGAGGAAGATGAGAGTGCCCGAAGGCCTTCCCACATTTCTTACATACATTAGGAATGAATTTTCTTATGTCGAGTAAGTTGTGAGCACTGACTAAAGGCTTTCCCACATTCCGTGCATTCATAAGGCTTCTCACCAGTGTGAATTATCCGGTGTTGTTTAAGCTGTGAGCCCTGCCTAAAGGCCTTCCCACATTCATTACACTTATAGGGTTTCTCACCAGTATGAATTCTTTGGTGGTGGTTAAGCTGTGAGCCCTGCCTAAAGGCTCTCCCACAAACCTTACATTTGTAAGGTTTCTTACCAGTATGGATCCTCTGATGTTGAGGAAGATATGAACGATGGCCAAAGGCCTTTCCACATTCATTACATTTATATGGCTTCTCACCAGTATGGATTCTTTGATGTTCATTAAGTTGTGTGATACCTCTAAAGGCCTTTCCACATTCCTTACAGACATAGGGCTTTTCTCCAGTATGAATTCTCTGATGTTTAATAATCAGTGATAAGTAACTGAAAGCTTTTCCACATTCGGTACATTGATAGGGTTTTTCACCAGTATGAGTTCTGTGATGTACGTTAAGTTGTGAGAGCCGAACAAAGGTTTTTCCACAGTCCTTACATTCATAGGGTTTCTCACCAGTATGAATTCTCTGATGTCTGGTAAAGAGTGAGACAGAACCAAAGGCCTTTCCACATTCTGTACATTCATAGGGTCTTTCCCCACTATGAGTTCTCTGATGTTGAGGAAGATAGGAACGGCGATGGAAAGCCTTCCCACATTGCTGACATTCATAAGATTTCTCACCAGTATGAATTTTCTGATGACTAAGAAGACATTTCTTCTGCCAAAAACCTTTTCTACATTCATTACACACATAGGGTCTACTTCCAGGTGGAACGTTATGAAGCAGGTTATGGGATGTTTGCTGTCTCAAAGCAGGTATTTCTTCATGAGTGATTATGACTTGACTGGAACTTCCTTCCTCATTTCTGTGATATGTTTCAAATGTGCCTTCACATTCCCAGTCATCTTGGAAACGGGGGTTCTCAGGATCTTTGTTTATAAATTTTTCCATTTCCTCCCATTGGGATACCTGATCTGAAAAATAATGAAAAAGCAGAAATGCTTTAGTCCCTGGTGTCAGTTAAAGCTTCTTTAGTAGAAATAGTTTTAAACTGAAAATAATGCTTATGAAAAAGTAAGTGTTCCATACAGCTCCCAAATGTGACTAAGCAGTTCCTGTTCTCCAAAATCCCCATAGTTCTTGCTTTAGCAAGAAGGATCCAGCCAACCAGCAATGTATGCCTGAAACATTGATGGGATACTAGATGGGCTCTGACCTGCAAGAGCTGCCCCCCTGGCTGCAAGGACCAGACACAACCTCATCAGAGCACCACGCAGGATGAGGTTGGGTGCCCTTGGCCAAGGAGCAGTGCACAAGCCCAAACCGGGAGCAGGAACAAGATAACAGCATATACTGAGAGAGAACATAAGTATGGCTTAAAATGCATCAAGAGATCAAGGAAGAAACAAAAAATCTTAACTGCTGAAAGGAAAACAAACCAAGCAAAGGACACTGACAAAGAACGAAATAGAAATTCTAGCAATTGAAAGTACAGTGACTAGTTAGTTTTGTCAACTGTCATTCAGTATCCATTCCCACCTCCTAGTTGGCCTTCCTCTACTTAGGCTGGGAAAGTAATTTTCCAGCTCCTGGCACTGAGGACTCTGAAGGGAACTAAGTTTCCATCCTTTAGGTGCACTTGTGTGAAATTCAGATGATAGAAGCAACATTTTCTGCTGCTTTGGCTATCAAAAGGTGGTTGCCGGCCTCTTCACTCCAGTTTTGAAGTACATGTGGCAGTAGTAGTGGTGGTTTCATCGCCTTACTTGCTGATCCCAGATCATAGCTAAGGCAGTGTGCACTTGAAGGTGGTGGTCCTAGTGGCAGCTCCTGCGTCTCTACATCTTGGCTGTGGCTGAGGTAGCACATCTTCCGAAGATTCAGTGTTGCCACGTTCTGGAAGGCATTTCTGGAGAGCCAGCTCCTGTAACCCTTCTAACCGTTTTTAAGCACCCATTTCCCATATTTTATATCTTTAAATACCTTCCTAATTAAAAAAAGACACACACATACACAGTCTTAATATTGATCTTAAGAAATTAGGAAAAAAAAACAAATCAGGATTTCAGGAGAAGATAAGCCAGAGCAACCCTTCCACTAAAAACACATTAAAAAAAGAAAACTTACACCAAAAAATCTTTATCAAAGATCTGAAAAAAATAGCCTGGAATTACCAGGCAAAAATCTAAGGAAACTTGAGCTACCAGCTCAAAGAGTACTGAAGCTGGTTTGCCCTGAGTACCAATCCTAATTTTAGTTCAGGTGAGTGAGTGAGTGAGTGAGTGAGTGTGTGTGTGTGTGTGTGTGTGTGTGTGTGTGTGTGTGTGTGTGTGTACGCCCAAACCCATGTCAGGTGTCTTAGTCCATTTGGGCTGCTGTAACAAAATACCACAGACTGGGTAAGTTATAAACAACAGAAAATTTTTTCTCACAGTTCTGGAAGCTGGGAATAATGAGCTCAAGGTGCTGGCACTCAGTGTCTAGAAAATAAATTCTTATGTTGAGCCACCATCTTTTGGAGTCAAGCTAAGTTTGCAGCTTAGCTTGAGCCCTAAGACAAAAGTAAAGTCAGTTTAAGATCGCATGTGAAAGGAGCCTCATTTTCTCTGTAAACCTTTGAGAAAAGAGTTTAGAAGGAAATCCTCTGAAAGCCAAACAGGGGAGGCTTGTTTGTTTTTCCCTACAATGGCTTACCCCTTCCTCACTCAGCTACTAGGCTGCTGTCTTTTCACCACCAACAGCTATTCCCTTGTTCCAACAATCGATCACACTTGGCTTAGAATTGCTCAACTTTCCATGTAGGAAAATGAGTGGGACCTGGTCATGCTATTGCCATCCAAATGCCCAATCCCTTGAGGGGACATGGATACAGCAAAGTAAAGAGAATGGCTTGAAAAATCAGGAAGGTGAAGTTTCAGAAGTAACTCAGACCTATTTCCAGCTTTACAAATCTCAAACTCTTGTTTCCAAAATGCAGTCAAACACTTTAGCACTTCCCTGGAGGGTCAAATCATGATGCTCAGGTGATAGTGAATTATGAGAGGACGGTCTTAACCAACAGCTGAGACTCCTGTCGTTCTCCAGTTTGTACACATCCCTCTGGGTGGCTATGTGTGGAAGGAGAGGGAGGGAATTAGCCACCCACACTCACTCTGCTCAAGTGGAGTTGATGGCCACATCTTTGTGGTTATCCTGATAAGAAAAACTAACATTTTTAAACTTTGAGAGCTGAGTGACCACATGACCCTGAAGGGGGGGGGGCAAATTTGCCTCGGAAAGGGAAAGAGGGCATTATAAAAAAAATTTCTCAGATAGCCTTAATAGTATTGAGTCCAATACTAGTTAAATAAATTACCTAACACCCATGGATTTACTCATTTAAAAAAGTATTTGAGTGTAATCGGCAAATTTCTTTCTGACAGTGCAATTTAAATACAATTATTTTTTGAGAACACATATCATTGTGAATGTTTAACATTACCACAGACATTTTCCGTTGTTCTGAAAAATTCTTCAAACATAATTTTTACTAACTGTAGAGTAATCCACCACATGAATGGACATGAGACTCACGTGTAAGTCTATGACTTGCCCAGTCATTCTTGATTGTAGGGCACTCCTTTTAGATAAGACCTTAAGGTCTTTCCCAGAATCTGCTTCTAGACTAGTGGTTCCAAATTTCTGAGAGGTGGTATACATATATTGAGTCTAAACAGGGTGAGACTGCTGGGGTTGGAAGGGCAGCTGCACCAGTATCCTTAACTTCTCCATGCCTCAGTTCTCGAATCTTTAAATGGGATAGGTGACATTATGTACCTCAAAGTGTTGCTGTGAGGATTGACTTATATGCTTACTATATTATAGTGCTTGCTACATAGTGATTAGCAAATATGTATATGTGTATATATAAATCTATGTATATATACACACATCTATACCTACAGATCTTCCTCAATTTACTATGGGGTTATAGCCTGATAACCCCATAGTAAGTTGAAAATATTCTAAATCAAAAATGCAATTAATACACCTACTGAACATCTTAGCTTAGCCTCGCCTACCTTACACGTGCTCAGACCACTTATATGAGCCTACAGTTGGGCAAAATCGTCTAACACAAAGCCTATCTCATAATAAAGGGTTGAACATCTCAGGTAACTTACTGACTACTGTACTGAAAGTGAAAAATAGACTGGTTGTAAGTGTATCCATTGTTTACCCTCAGAACCCCCTGGCTGCCTGGGAGCTGCAACCTGCTGCTGCCCGGCATCATGAGAGCATCACAGAGCGTAGCACTAGCCCAGAAAAGGGTCAAAATTAAAAATTCAAGGTAGAGTTTCTACTGAATGCATATCGCTTTCACGCCATTGCTAAGTGAAATAATCCTAAACTGAACCATCATAACTTGGGGACCATCTGTATATATAGAGAGATATCTATATCGACATGTATCAGATATATTTATCAGTGGATATCAATCAGTCAGTCTCTTTCTCTACACACACACACACACACACACTCGCTCTCTCTCTCTCTCTCTCTCTCCCTGAACTAACTCTAGTCAGGGTCCTCTAGGCCCCAGTCTTGGGCTGTCCTTCACCCATTTAGTCCAGTTTTAGGAAAAATTCCCCTAGGTCAGTTTATCAAGAACACCACCACCCGCCCCCATCCTTAACAACTCATCACTCTCTCCAGCCCTCTGCAAGAATCCTATTAAGTCGTTTATCAAGAACACCACCACCCGCCCCCATCCTTAGCATCTCATCACTCTCGCCAGCCCTCAGCAAGAATCCTGTTAAGTCCTTTTAGCCAGATTCTCCCTCTTACCCTTGATGGTTCTTTTTTAGTAACCGTATATCCAGTGACACCGCCCCCCTTCACTATAAATCCCCACTTGTTCTGGTATTTGGAATGGAGCCCAGTTATGGACAAAGGTCTCTGGCCCTATGGCAATAATTCCTGAATAAAGTTTGCCTTGAGAAGCTTTCGATTCTGTCCCGCTATAGTATTTTTTGACAATATACTGGGGAAGGCTCGTAACTTTGGGAATCCATACAACTATAGTCCTCTTCCTAAGAGAAACGCAAAGCAAAACTGCCCAAAACCTTAAGTGGTTTATGAGGTCTACCAATCCCAGATTAAGTATCTTTAAGAAGGAAAAGACGCTGGGATCCATTTGAGGCTAGACACATTCCCTGCCGCCATGGTCTCTGAGAAACGTAGTCCAGAGGGAGGCAGGATAGCCAGAACTTGGTCATCCCATCACCACCCCCGAACCCCCAAATACCTTCCCCGCCACCCATAAAGAGCTCGGACCCGGACCCGGGCGGATCGGAACGTCGACCCGCTCTAACGCGGAGACAATCGCCCCGAAGTAAAACGCGTGAAGGCTCCGTGGACGAAGCCGCTTCTAAACTCCAGGGAGCTTGGGCTCCTCAGCTGGACAACACGGAGGCATCCGAGAGCGACCCCACCGCAGTGCCTTCTGGGAAATGTAGTCCGGAGGGCCGGTCGCCCGAAGAATGCTGGGAAGACAAACCCGGACCGTGATTGGGCCCCGGCTGCAGTTGGCTTTTGGGAGTGTAGTTCGGCGTGTCGCTCTGGTCAAGCTGGAGCCCGGTCTTCCATCTCCTAAACCTTGGCCTCGTCTGACCGCCCGGAACCGAATCTTTCTGCCTGAGTTCTGCCTGTGGGCCATGACCTGTCCTGCATACTGCACCGGGTATGAGCTGTGGGGCAGCCTGCGTGTGACAGAGGGGAGGCTGTGGGTCTGTGATGTGAGCCGGTTTGGCCCAAGACGGTGCCAGTGACTGAGGGTGGGGAGAGGCAGGTGAGTGGATACACCTACCTCTGCGTGGGTGGCGGATGGGATTCTGCGACGTGGAACGTGACCGTGCGAGGAGGGCTTTGGATGTGACGTGTCTTTGTGTGTGACCGCAGGTCTTAGAATGTGTGGCCTCGGTTATGTGTGAAAAGTTGGTGTGACTCAACCTTCCTTCAGTCTATCAGTATGACCGGAGTTCAGAAACTGTGTAGGTTTAAGATAACATGAATGTGGGTTTCTGTTTGGTTGCCTGTGGGATTGTGATAACTGCTTCCAGGTTTGCTTTCCCCATTTACAAATAGGGTAATAACTCCAAATTTCTTATTACCCTTAAGTTCTGCAGCAAAGCACAAACAACATAAAACATGATAAAAACATGACTTTTACATTAAATGAACTCAAAATTATTATAGAGAAAAATTCAAAATCAGCCTAAAATATTAAAACATGAAGATGGGTTTCAAAACAATTTCTTATCAATAGTATGGTACGGCCTGTTTTGGCTCTACCCCAAACACCACAGTTAGTCATTTCCTTTTGCTGATTGGAATGTACCCGTAGAAATTCAGAAAGCCTTGGACTGCAGAATTAGCGTTACCCATCTTGAAGCGCTCATCTAGAATATGCATGGCCTGGTCTGCCCACTCTCTGAGGAAGGACGCTTTCCCTCAGAAAGTCTCGATGCTTGCCCAAGGCAGCAGTTTCTCCCTGAGCCAGACCCAGAACTCAGAGTTTCTATCCCTTAATATAGTTTTGTTTTCATCTGGCCTCATGGCTTCTGTGATGTCATGAAGCAAATGTCTGCTATCTCTGATATTGCTTTCTCTAAGGAGTTTACCACCTTGATTCCACCCATATGGGGCTGGAATAAATAGAGGGACATTTCCCTGTAGGCCTTGTATTTCATGGAAGGAAATTTTAGAGTCAGAGATCTGACTGTAAATACCAACTCAACCACTCACATCTACAAGTCACTTGTAGTTTGTGGTTTTCAGCAAGTCAGTTTTCTACATCTGTCTTATTTTTTCTCCTACAAAGAAAATCTGACTGCAAGGTTATTTTGAGGAATTACGATTACTGACATTAAAAGTGATGCTAGCATAAAGAGGTTGAATCTCACACTTTAGTTGTTACTGCATCCCTTTTACATCTTCAAGTTTTTGAATCATGAGGATATACTGCTTATTCAAAATATTAAAGATTTTTAAGCAGAAATAAAATAGAACAATCGAGAAGTAATAAACAATATTTAGAAGAAAATTATCTTGGGCTAAAAAAAAAGACATGAGATAGCTAAACATATCCTGCTAAGTTCCTGATTCTAAGGATAGAAAGAAACTCTTGCCAAATGCTGGGATGGAAGCAGTTACTGTGGTAGGCAGAATTATGGCCCTCCAAAGATGTCGACATCCTAATCCCAGGAACCTGTGGGTATGTTTTTACATGGCAAGAGGGAATTAAGTTGCAAATAGAATTAAGGTTGTTAATCAGCTGACCTTAGGACAAGATTATCCTGGGTTGTCCAGGTGAGCCCAATGTAATCACAAGGGTCCTTAAAGGTGAAAGGAGGAGGCAGAAGAGTCAGTGTCAGAATGACGCAATGTGTGAAAGACTCAGCGGATACTGCTGGCTTTGAAGATGGAAAGGGGCCACACCAAGGAAGGTGGGTAGCCTCCAGAAGCTGAAAAGGCTAGGAAATAGATTCTCCCATAGAGCCTCTAGAAGAGAACACAGCCCTGTCAAGACCTTGATTTTGGCCCATTGAGACCTGTTTCAGACTCTGACCTCCAGATAATAAATGTGTGTTGTTTTAAGTTGCTAAGTTTTGATAATTTGTTACAGCAGCGACAGGAAATGAATACATCCCTATAAGCTAAGAGAAACAGACTAGCATTGGGTTCCTCTTCTAGAAGATCAGAAGCCAGAATTCAGTGAAGTGACATCTCTGGATTACTGAGAAAGAAACTATAATCCAAGAACATTCCACTAACCAAAAATATAATTTGTGAAGGTCCAAGAAACTCTTTTGGACATATAAGGATTCAGAGAATACCAACTATATAACATTTATTGAGATAAATATAAATACTCAATAAAATAGTCTAACCAAATTGCATTTGAAATAAATCTGTTACCTCAAGACAGGGGAAAACAGTAAAGAAACAGTGGCCAGCAATTAATGTTACTCTGAATATTTAAGTTTAAATGGAAATCATGAATGGGTCTGGCAGTAAGTAATATAAGCATCAAGTACAGTAAGTCCCCTACGGGGGCTTCCCTGGTGGCGCAGTGGTTGAGAGTCCGCCTGCCGATGCAGGAGACACGGGTTCGTGTCCCGGTCCGGGAAGATCCTACGTGCCGCGGAGCGGCTGGGCCCGTGAGCCATGGCCGCTGAGCCTGCGCGTCCAGAACCTGTGCTCCGCAACGGGAGAGGCCACAACAGTGAGAGGCCCGCATACCACAAAAAAAAAAAAAAAAAAAGCAATAAGTCCCCTACGTACGAACCTTCAAGTTGCAAACATTCAAAGATGCAAACATGCATTTGCATATCCAGTCACGTTAGTTCATGTGTCTGGCGTACATTGTCATGTGTATGCATCCTCTCCAAGTGGTTGTGCTTTTGTGTACTTTACTATGCAGTACTGTGTAGAGTACAGTAGTACAGTATCTTTATTTTAAGCCCAGGACGTCTGGAAGCAAGCGTAAAAGCAGCGGTGATAAAACTGGTAAGCGCCAGCTGTTGTACTGTACTACAATAAAGGTACTGAACTGGAATATTAAAACTGTTTTATTTTTGTGTTTGTTTTTCATGTATTATTTGTGTGAAAAGTATTATAAACCTATTACAGTAGGTACTATATAGCCGATTGTGTTAGCTGGGCACCTAGGCTAACTTTGTGTTGGACTTATGAACAAATTGGACTTACGAACATGCTCTCGAAACAGGACTCGTTCGTATGTAGGGGACTTACTGTAAATAAGAGTAAAACTAAAAGCTTTGGACTATGAGTCTTCATTAGGTTAGTAAAATGGAGGAAATGTTAAAGAACAGGCTGTGAAGGAAGGGAAAAAGAAAGCAAGGATGGTCTCTTCTCAGAGGACAGTAGCAAAGAAAACTAATGATGGGTTAGAAAGTATAATAGTGCTCTCATTCTGCCCAATAATGATTAAGAATGGGGAGATAACCACTACCCTAAGCACAGTGGGAAGTTCCAATTTAGCAAGAGAAAAGGAACATAAGGAAAGGAAAAGACCAAGAAAACATAAACAGTACAAAGTAAAATGAAAGGAATAATGTGGAGTTATTACACTAAATAAAAATCTAAATTTCCCTACAGAAAAAGAAATTTGTATTTTGAGTTATTAAAAATTAGCTATATGTTTTTTATAAGATAACTAAAATGACAGGGGTTGAAAATAAATGGATGGGCAGAAACATACCAAGTAAACAAGGATAAATCATTATTATTAGTGTTACACAGTATGGAAATAAAATACCAAAAGGATACTAGGCCAAGGTTGGCAAACTTCTTATCTAGAGGGCCAGATAGGAAATAAATAGGCATTGTGGCTATAGTCCTTGTTGCAACCACTCAGCTCTACAGTTGTAGGCAATATGTAAATAAATGAACATGAATGTGTTCCGATAAAACTTTATTTATAAAACAGGCAGCAGGCCAGATTTGGTTTGTTGACCCCTACACTTGGCAGAGTAGGATATTGTTTAGTGATAAAAGTATGATTCTTAAATAGGGGTTAAGTTATATGTCTTTATAGGTCAAATAACATAAAGTAAAAAATCTCTGGATATTCAAGATTGTGGTTAAAAAAGTCAATTTTAGGAAATTCTGATCCAGTATACCAAATTATATAAGAATGTGGAGAATTTTATCATTATAATCTACTGCGTAAATAGAATCTTGTATCCAAAAAAGAATATACATTATTTTTCAATGTTATGGAACATATACAAAAATCAATCCTGTACTTAGCCACAAAGAAAAATGTTAAATACAAAAAAAGTAGATACTTTCAGGCCAAATTTACCAATCATAATAAAAATAAAATTTGAAGTTACATCATTTAGGATGCTTTCAGCTGTAAGTTTACAAAATATCCAACTAAAAGTAACTTCAGCAGTAAAGGTTTATTTTTCTTAGATAACAAGGCATCTAAGAGACAGTTCCAAATTGGCCTTGTAGCTCAGTGTTAGGGTGCTGGGTCACCTTCTTTGAGGTCCTCTTTTCTGCTTTTGGTTCCAAGATGGCTGCAGCAGCTCCACGCATCAAGTTCTCAGTGGAAAATGTTTAAAAGCAAGAAATGAAAGAAGAGGGAGTCTTCCTAATGTATCTGTCTCTTCTGAATGAGGAAGATCTTTCCCAGAAGGCCCTGTAGATCCCTAGAACATACTGGCCATACACTGGAACATCTAGGCCATCTTAAGCTGCAAAGCGGGCTGAAAATTAGCATGTGACATCTGCAGCTTCTAAGACAAGAAACAGCTGCCAATAGGAATGGGAATTGGGTATGGCTGCTAGGTAGGCAACCAACCCCCTTCTGTCTGTGATAAGTTATAAAAGATAATCTAAAACAACCTGGAAACTAAGAAACAGTCTCCTAAATTTGGTTCACTCCTGGATCAGAAAGAAATAAAAAATGAGATTATTGTAGGATAACCACTTTCTATTTCATCATTTTCTGTTTTTGTTTTCTGTTAATTTATTCATCATTAGGGTGTTTGGTATTCTCTTTTCTGGCTTCTTAAATAGTACATTTAGTATATTTGAGTACTATCTTTCAGGTTTTCATGTTTTGCATATACTTAAAGGCCTCAAAAGTTCCTCTGAGTAACTTCAGCCACATCACACATTTCTTGATATGTAAAAACTCTCATTGTCATTCTGTTCATTACCACTGATGGTAACTACATGACTTAGTTTCTTGTTAACCCAAGAGTAATTTGGCTGTTTGTTTTTTTTCTTTTTAATTTCCAATAAAATTCACTTGGCTATTGTTAAAATTATTACACTGTGGTGAGAAAACGTGATTCTGGTGTGTGTTAGAGACAAAATTTTTTCCAACTTTTTCGTCTTTGACAATCATGGTCTAAAATATTTGCATCCATATAATTTTTCTTCAATATGAATTTTATTACTCAGGATAAAGGACAACTCTGAATAAAAGAATTCTCACTTGCATTATTCTTCAAGTCTTTCTCCAAGATATAAAGAGTAAGTTGTGATTAGCCTAAGCTAATGGACTCTTCCCATTATTTCCATTCACATGGTTGCTTGCTAACATAAATTCTCTGATGATTAATAAGGGATAAGTGCTGATGGAAGGTTTTTCTATATTTATTAAATTCACTTGTGTTTCTCTATTATGCATTTTCTGATGTTGAATGGTAGTTGAGTCATGATTTAAAGTCCTCCCACATTCCTTATATTCATAGGGCTTTTCCTCAGTATGAATTACCTGATGTTGAATCAGCTGTGAGCAATGGCTGAAGGCTTTCCCACATTCCTTACATTCATATGGTTTCTCACCCGTATGAATTCTATAATGTACAGTAAGATGTGAGACCCGTTTGAAAGCCCTACCACATACCTTACATTGGTAGGGTTTCTCTCCTGTGTGAATCCTCTGATGTTGCTTAAGTTGTGAGTTCACCCTAAAGGCCTTCCCACATGCCTTACATTCATAGGGTTTTTCACCAGTGTGAATTCTCTGATGTCGAATAAGAGTTGAGCCTTGATTAAAGGCCTTCCCACATTCTTTACATTCATAGAGTTTCTTGCCAGTGTGAATGGTGTGATGTTGAATCAACTGAGAACGATGACTAAAGGTCTTCCCACATTCCTTGCATGCATAGGGTTTTTCACCAGTATGAATTCTGTAATGTACTTTAAGATGTGAGATCCGATTGAAGGCCTTGCCACATTCCTTACACTGATAGGGTTTCTCACCAGTATGAATTCGTTGATGTTCAATCAACTGTGAGCTTCGACTAAAGGCCTTTGCACAATCCTTACATTCATAAGGTTTCTCACCAGTATGAACTCGCTGATGTTGTATAAAATTTGAACCAGAATTGAAGGCCTTTCCACATTCCTTACATTCATACGGTTTCTTGCCAGAATGAATATTCTCGTGTTGAATTAGTCGTGAGCCATATTTAAAGGCCTTCCCACATTCCTTACATTTGTAGGGTTTCTCATTAGTATGAATCCCTTGATGATTAATAAGGAAGTTCTCTTGCCAGAAGTCTTTTCTACATTCATTATATCCATAGGATTTTTCTCCAATATGAATTTTCTGATAAAAAGTAAGAGATGCTTGCTGGTCAAAAGTGGACATTTCTTCATTATCGATTATCATTTGACTCAAATGTCCATCTGGATTTCCCTCTTTCCTGTCAAACTGACTTCTGCATTCCCAATCATCTTGGAAACTTGAGTACTCAAAACCATAACTTGTAAGGCTTTCCATTATCTGCCACCGGGATGACTGTACTTCATAACTGTGCTGCTTTGGAGATAATACCTTAGTACCATACCTGGACTCCAATACTGAAAAAGAACAAAACAAGTATGTATCTGTTTTTTCCTTTTCCAGAAAAAGTAACTTCTATAGTAAAAACTGGAAAGTTCAGACTTAGGATAATATCTGTAAGCTCTTGAATGTGACTAAGAAATTAGAAAATGGAGTAGAACAGAGAAAGAGGAAATACCATAAATTAAGATGAATGAGGTAATCAGAGAGATTATGAGTAGTTCTAAAATGTTAGTGTGGATCAGAATCACCACTGAACCATGGTTTTAAAAAAAGAATGTTTCTATGAAACCCTAGAAAAGACACATGAGTAACAGAAAGCAAATCATTTGTTGCTGGGGCTGGGGGGTATGAGCAATTATGTGGGAAAGAGCATAAGGGAACTTTTCAGGGTGATAAATATGTTCTCTATCTTGTCTGTGGTGGTGGTCATGTTAAGTGTATACATTTGTCAGTAGCCATTAAAATATTGTACTTAAGATGCATGCATTTAATTTAATATAAATTATACCTCAATAAAGTAGATTTTTAAAAATTATGGAGAGGGGTGACTGGATACTTCTCTGGCCAGAGGAACATGATGGTACATCCGCTTGACAGGGGATGTGGTAGTACAGGAGGGCTATTTTCACATGTCCACTGGAAGGTGTAATAACACAGCTGTGATCTTCTGCTGTGATGCTTTCTGTCTCTGAAGTTTAGCTGAACACTGTGGCTAGAGCTAATGTCAGCTGGACCAGTCTCTCCTGGACTTTTCCACTGCCTAAAAGTAACTTTGGAAAAAGGAGGGCCTTGTTTCTTGTTTAGAAGGTTAGGCCCAAATTTAATGGGGGTGGCCTCTTCCAGAGCAATATTCTTTGCTGGTTATTCAAACTGCAAGGAAAGGCTGAATGGTGTATTTGATCTTGATTCTACCTGGTACATGATTTCTGTACAGTGGCCCGTTTTACTGCAGTCACAGAAATCAGTCCCATTTGGTTAATAAAGAATTGGTTGCAGCTTCGTGCAAGGAACTATGGGGAAAAGTGAATGGGTGCTTTTGAATGTGTTCATAAGTTATAGACAGAAGGCCAAAGGGGACTTTATAGGGGCACGTCTGCTTCCTCTGGTAGCATATCAGAGACCACTATTGGTCTTTTTGTGAAATTATTAAGCAAAAACTACTGGAATAAAAGATTACTGTGACAATGCAAGATGATGAAAAGTCTGTGAAAGAAGTATCAATTTTCTGGGAATGATGCTGCTGTCAGCTCAAAAATTTGCACCACGTGAAGTTGTAAGAACAAAAGAGTGAAAAGAGCAAAAAGCAGAGGTATTTTTTCAGACACCATGTTTGGTTGTTGAAGAGGGAAGCTCTCTTTATAGGTCTCTTTACTGTGCTCTAACAACTGTGCTAAGACAGATTCCAAACACATCCATTATAATGGCCACCTATGACCTGGTGGTCCATCTGCTCAATGGTTAGCAATATCTGGCTGCCATCCTATAAAGAAGGGACCAAAAGATTGCAGTGGACCATGGAATATTAAAGCCAGCCTGGTGGACAGAAGAAAATTAGTTTGGGAATGTAACTATGCCCTAATGGAAATCTGGTTTTAGGAACTAAAGTGATAACACATTACTCGGTCTTTTTGGCAATGTGAAAAAAACTGCTGCCTCTAAGGACATGCCATTAAAAGCACTCCGCTCTCCAAACTGCCATATTTTTCTGTCACAGACATCAGACACAGTTGAGTTTTGCTGATTTATGGCGGTCAGAGTACAGTGTTTATTCCATGAGCACTTTGCACTCATCTGAATTAAACCATCTCTAACAATATATTGTGCTATAACTATACAAAGATAGTACTAATTTTCTAATTTCTGGCTTCTACTTCTTGTAAAGTTGCATAATAGCAACAATAATAATGAGGTCCTCTGTATTATTTTTATATTTTCCTGATAGGATCTGGTGCAGTTTTTAGAAGTTGATTATTTAGTATTAGTAGTTACTGTTTTTAACAACAAATGAAATAATGTCTAAAAATCTTATGTATAGTCTTAGCATTTAAAATGTTTTGGTTTCCTCATATGGAAACTCAAAGGGTCCCAAATGGCCAAAACAATCTTGAAAGTTGGAAGCCTCTCTCACTTCTTGATTTCAAAGCATTTTAAAGAGCTCCAGTAATCAAAACAGTGTGGTACTGGCATAAAGGAAAATATAAAGACCAGTGGCACAGAATAAAGAGCGCAGAAGTAAACCCATATACATATTGTCAAATGATCTTCAACAAGGATGCCAAGACCACACAATGAGGAAAGGACAGGCTCTTCAACAAATGAGGCTGAGGAAATTGGATATCCACATGCAAGAGAAAGAAGCAGGACCCTTACTTTATACCACATTTTAAAAAATAACTCAAAATGGATTAAAGAGCTAAACCTAAGACCTAAAACTATAAACTAGAAGAAGACATAGGGGAAAAGCTTCATGACACTGTCTCTGGCAATGGTTTCTTGGATATGGTACCAAAAGCACAGGTACCAAGAGCAAAAATAGACAAATGGGACTATATCAAACTTAAAAACTCTGTGCATCAAAGGAAAAAAATCAACACAATGAAAAGGCAACCTACAGGATGGGAGAAAATATCTGCAAACCATATAACTGGTAAGAGGTTAATAGACGATACTATAATGAGATACTGCCTCACAACCATTAGGATGGCCACTATTAAAAAAAAAAAGTGTTGATAGGGTGTGGAGAAATTGGAGCCCTTGTGCACTGTTGGTGGGAATGGAAAATGGTGCTGTCACTATGGAAAATAGTATAGTGGCTCTTAAAAAAGTTAAAAACAGGGCTTCCCTGGTGGCGCGGTGGTTGAGAGCCTGCCTGCTGATACAGGGGGCACAGGTTCGTGCCCCGGTCCGGGAGGACCACACATGCCACGGAGCGGCTGAGCCCGTGACCCACGGCTGCTGGGCCTGTGCGTCCGGAGCCTGTGCTCCGCAACGGGAGAGGCCACAACAGTGAGAGGCCCGCGTACCACAAAAAAAAGTTAAAAACAATTATCATATGATCCAGAAATTCTACTTTTGGATATATATCCAAAAGAATTGAAAGCAGAATCTGAAAGAGATACCTGCACACCCATGTTCACTGCAACTTTATTCACAATAACCAAGAGGTAGAAGCAACCCAAATGTCCATTGACAGATGAATGGATTAAAAAATTATGGCATATACATACAGCCTTAAAATGGAAGGAAATCCTGTCACATGCTACATTATGGGTGAACCTTAAGGACATCACACCAAGTGAAAGAAACCAGACACAGAAGGCCACATATTGTATGATTTATGCGAAATATCCACAATAAGCAAATCCATAGAGACAGAAAGCAGATTAGTGGTTGCCAAGCACTGGGGGTAAGGGGGAATGAGGAATGAGTGCTTAATGGGTATGGGTTTCCTTCTGGGGTGTGTCTAGGAAAAACACACTTCTCAACACCATTCTACTCTCCATACTTCACTTCTGACACTTCTGGTCACCAAATGTGTGTGGGTTTTTCACTTACACCAAGCAGCCCTCCATGTCTCTGGTAGACACTGATTGGGCAACCTACAAATTCAATTCTGACACTATCTTTCTGCAGATCTCACAGATTAAGGGCTCAGTCTCACAAGACTTCCTCTACCAGCGCCCCACCCCCCCATAAATGGAAGTTCCCACAACCCCCTCCATGGGTTTTAATCATTTGCTAGAATGGCTTGCAGAATTTAGGGAAACAGTTTACTTACTGTATTACCAGTTTATTACAAAGGATATAACTTACGACCAGCCAGACAGAAGAGATGCATCAGGCAAGATGTGAGGAAAGGCTGTGGAGCTTCCATACCACCTCTGGGCACACCACCCTCCCAGCACCTCCATGTGTTCGGCAAACTGGAAGCTCTCTGAACCCCATACTTCAGGGACTTTTATGGAAACCTCACTATGTAGGCATGATTGATCAACTCATTGGCCATCAGTGATTAACTCAATGACTCCAGCACCCCCTTCCCTGGGGTTGGGGGTGGAGCTGAGAGTTCCAACCCTTTAATCACATAATTGGTTCCCCTCTCAACCAGCCCCCATCCTGAAGCTATCCAGGAGACCCCAGCCACCAGTCATCTAATTAGCATATAAGAAGACACTTATGACTTCGGAGATTCCAAGGGTTTTAAGACTTGTGTGCCAGAACAGGGATGAAGAACAAATATATATTTCTTATTATAAATCACAATATCACAGGGTGATAAAAATATTCTGAAACTAGATAATGGGGAATGTACTAAATGCCAATGAACTATACACTTTAATAAGGTGAATTTTGTTATGTATATTTTACCATAACTTAAAAAAATTAAAAAACATTTTCCATAAAAACTATAAATGACCACAACTGGCTCAAGAAATGCAACACTTGAATGTTAGATTCAGTATTCAGTATCAGGAGTTCAGTATTAGGAAACTTATTCATATAATGCAGATTTTGTAGATGGAAAAAATAAATAAATAAAATATGAAAAGGTGGATCTTCTTTAACCTAAGAAAATATCCCTATCTCATTCCTATGGCTGATATTATGCTTAATGAAAGACACTGAAAATATTCCTATTAAGGTCAAGAACAAGATTAGTACGTAAAAAAAAATAATAAAAATAAAAATTTTAAAAAAGATTAGTAGGTAAAACCCCCTCTTAGTGTTCTGCGGGTACTACATAATCAGCATCCTAATCAGGCAAGAGAAAACAACCTGCAAGGTATAAAAATGTAAAAACATTATCACCATTTGCAGATGATATAATCGAATACTTGGAAAGCTCAAGAGAGTTACATAAAAAACCCATAAACAATGAGAAAATTCAGTAAGTTGGGTTAGCTATAAAATTCATCTGAAGATGTGAATGGCTTCTGTCATATATAAAAAAATAGCCAGTTGGAGTATAAAATGGATGAATGCCATATTCGTCTATATTATAGATTATGCCAGTAACAGCAATAAATATAAACTACCTAGGAATAAATGTAATAAGACACGTACAAGATCTATATAAAGAAAATGTTAAAACCTTAATCAGGGATGGACATAAATGAAAGGAAAAGCCTGTCATGTTCTTCAATAGAAGACTCCTCACAATAAAACCAGTTTTCTAAATCTATAAATTTACAGTGATCGCAGTAAGAAAAATTACATGATTTTATTTTTTTTGAAAGCAAATATTCTGATTCTAGGGTCTGGATAGAAAAGTAAATGAGACTAGCCAGGAAAACTCTGAAAAATATGAATGAAGAGGGACTAATTCTACCAGATATTTAAAACATTTAAACTCTTAATAAATTAAAACCATAATGGTATAGACACATGGTTAGATTAATGGGCTAGAACAGAAAGTCCAAAAACAGATCCAAATACAGAGGTGATAAAGCAGATGACCAAGGTGGCTTTATACATTAGTGGTGAAGAGATAAATGCTGTTTCAATAAGTGGATAATAATCTGGAAAATAACATGAAATCACATCTTACCCTGGGAAAAATTCCATATGGGTCATAAATTTCACCATAAATAAGCTAGAAAAATATCACAGGAGACTCATAACCTCAGAGGGTGAAGTTCCCTTTAAATATGACACAAACCCACATGTCAAAGGAGTAAACAAATTGAGCACCTCAAACAAACACCTGCTGTCAAAATGCAAACGACAAAAGCAAAAAAATCTGTTGTGTGACATTTCAGGTGTGGTAGGCAGAATGATGGCCTCCCAGAGATGCCCATGTCCTAATTCTCGGAACCACGGATGTGTCAGGTTCCACGGCAGCACACAGCTTCTCTCCCCGTGTTCACGCCACCCCTGATCTCACTCCAAGGGGTCAACTGCCACTTCAACGTGGATGAATCTACCACATCAGTAATGCTTAGTTCTTAGCTTCCCATTTGAAATTCTCTTGAATGCTGCAGAAACTGTTTATGGGCGTGATTTTGGTCTTGTGTCACACTGTAACTTTGGGTCTAATCAGGGAAGATTTTGGCCCCCTCAGGGGACACTTGGCAATGTCTGGAGACATTTTTGGCTTCACAAGTAAAGGGAGGCCAGGGAAGCTGCTGAACGTCCTGCAATGAATGCATAGAATGACACCCCCTCCACCCTGGCCCCAACAAAGAATTATCCCACTCAAAATGTCAACACCACTGAGGTTGAGAAATCCCCCATCCAGAACAGGAGCACCCCAGGCAGAAGGGACAGCAAGGGAAGAAGCCTCGAAACAGGAATACGCTTGATGTCTCAAAGCCAGGATGCATATACTTGTATTGTCCGCTTTCGTGCTCCCATGGCAGAGCTGAGTACTTGCGACAGAGACCACAGAGCGGCCAAAGCCTGAAATACTTACTGTCTGGACCTTTAAACAAGACATTTGCCAACCTCTATGTTAATGTAACAGCAGAGAGGCTTGTGTGGCTGTAACCAAGTCAGCAACATGGAAGGTGGTAGGAAATGAAATCAGAGGGGAGGCTGCAGGGCAGATTTTGTAGAGCAACTTAGTCCAACACAAGTCTCTGTGATACTGAAAACGTCCTATTCTGCACTGTCCAGTATGGCAGCCACTAGCTACACATGGCTACTCAGCGTTGGCACTATGGCTAGGGCGACTGTGAAATGGAATTCTACGTTTCATTTTAGTTAAAATTAAAATTTAAATAGCATGTGTGGCTGGTGGTTACAGTACAGACACAGAGCCTTCTAGGCCATGGTATGGGTTTGGGGTTTCCTCTTGAGTGATGGGAAGTTGTGGGCAGGTTTTGAGCAGAAATGTGATGCACCCTCACTGAAGTTTTGAGACGGTCCGGCTGCTGTGTGGAGAATGCACTGCAGTGGGCAACAGTGCAGCAGAGGCACGGGGAGGAGGCTACCGCAGCAGTCCAAGTGACGCTGGGGATGTGGGTGGTAGCAGTGTTGTTTGTTGGTGAGAAGTGCTTAAATCCTGGATATATTTCAAGGCAGAGTGAACAGGATTTCCTGACAGACCGAATACATGTATGAGACAGAAAAGTCAAGGGTGCTTCAGCAGTTTTTGACTTGAGCAATTAGAATAGAGTCCCCTGTTACTGAAGTGCAGAAGAAAGGGGGAAGAGTATATTTGTTAGGAAGGATCAAGGACTCCATTTTGGACTTAAGCTCAGAGCGTCTGGTGAACATCCAAGTGGAGTTGATAAGAAGGCTGTAGGATATGGGTATCTGGAGTTTTAAGGGAGAAGCTGAACGTGAAGGTAATAATTTGTGTTGTCCAAAAGAACTTTCTCCAGTGATGGAAATATTCTGTATCTGCATTGTCCAATACTGTAGCCACAAGCCACAAAATAGCTACGGAACATTTGAAATGTGGCAAGTGCAACTGAGGTACTGAATTCTAAAGTGTATTTAATGTAGGGAATTCCCTGGCGGTCCAGTACTTAGGACTCCATGCTTTCACTGCCAAGGGCCCAGGTTTGATCCCTGGTCCAGGAACTAAGATCCCACAAGCCACGTGCCATGCCCCCCACCCCAAAAGTATTTAATTGTAATGAACTTAAATTTCCAATGGCCACATGTGCCCAGTGGCTCCATATTAGACAGCACAGGTGTGAGTGGTAGGTATAGCATGGTCATGGAGAAGGTCCTGGGGAATGGAAATAAACAGAAGAGGCCCAAGTCTGAGCCCTGGGGTGCTCCAGCTTTTACAGAAGATGAGAAGATCCACCAGAGGAGGTTGAGGATGGTTAATGAGGTAGGTGACAACAAGAGGTAGTGATGACCCAGATATACGTGAATGTTTCAGGAAGGAAGAAACAACCTCTTTTGTCAAATGCTGCTGATAAGCCAAGGAAGATGATGACTGAGACCAGACCTCTGAGTTTGGCAACTTGGAAGGAAAATTTTCTAACTCAAAAGGACTGCCTCAGGCTTCCCTGTAGCGCAGTGGTTGAGTGTCCGCCTGCCGATGCAGGGGACACGGGTTCGTGCCCCGGTCCGGGAAGATCCTACATGCCGCGGAGCGGCTGGGCCCGTGAGCCGTGGCCTCTGAGCCTGCGCGTCCGGAGCCTGTGCTCCGCAACGGGAGAGGCCAAAGGACTGCCTCCTTGCCAGCCAGCTGGACAGTTATCTGCAGTGGGTTCTCCCTCCCTACATATGCCTCACTCACCTGGACAGTGGCCTCCTGTCGCTACTTTCTCCACCATCCAGGGCTCTCTGCCTTGTTCCAGGGAGGAGATCACATCAGGTTTGGAAATGGCAAAACCTGGATGTGAGAAAATAACATGCCATGCAGTTACGGTGCGGGGCCCCAGAATTCAGACCCAGGGCCTGGTTACTGAGCAGGAGAGGCAGTTGCAGGACGGGCCAGGGGAATATGTGAGTCACCTGAAGACTGGGGAAGATATAGCTTCAGGCCATAGAGCTACCCTTTAACTAATAATCAAAAGACACCCCAAAGTTGATAAGAAGGAACAGATGTGCCCAGGGGTAACCTCCAAACGGACCCCATCGCCTTACCCAGTGAGACCAGGTGGCTATAGATCTCCAGCATCACCTCTCTGTACAGATCCCTCTGAGCCGGCGCCAGCTGTTCCCATTCTTCTTGGGAGAAGACTACGGCCACATCCCTGAACAAGTCTGAACCCTGGAACAACAGGCAGGTACGTTATATGTGCATTTCAAGGAACTGGTTTTCACTGGGATGAGAGGAGACGGAGGAGGTCTCTGCAAGAATGGGGTATTCTGGTGAAAAAGAAGGCTGGGGCTGGAGGCCTTAGATGTGAACAAGTGACAGGAGAAGATGAGCACAGGTAACAGAGATGTTCAAATATTCTTGAACTTCCCTTTTTACTACAAACCAAAGCTTTTGTACTCAGTTCTGGGATGAAAATTAAAATCCAGCCAAATGGAGTTTCTCAGTTGTGCCAATATAATCAAGCACACTGCCTACTCTGTCCTTGGTATATAATAAATTCTCAATGTGAAACCTATCATTTGTACTTTTATGGAGTAACAACAACAAAACCCATCAAGTTTTGGTAGACTTTCCCCAAAATGTTTTATTAAAAAATATTTTCTATCTTAGAAAACAGAACTTTCATTTAAGTCAAGAATAGCTTCAAGATGTAGGCTCGTCATTATGTGAAAGCGTATCACAAACATTTTTCCTTATGAGAAAAATCTTCAATGAAGATTACTTTATTAGCTGTACAATTTTCTATCAAGTGAAATAACTGACTCAACCATTCTCTTCCTTTGGATGCAGACGTCTCCAAGGTCAGATCTCTTAAGGCTGTTCCAAAACTATCCAGATTCTGAACAATTTATCCATCTATCTGATGGATATATGGATAGATCTATCTGAACATCTATCTATCCATCTATCTATCTTTCAGTCCTCAGCTCTGCACTTTGCTTGCTTTTAAACTCAGGAAGCTGATAGAGAATGACCAAGATTCCAATGCTCTGTTCAACTCCAAACTGGACCTGAATTCTGGCATCTTAATCTCACCTAGATTCCCAGCTAAACTTCAGTTACACACCCAGTTGTCAATACAGGAGATGTCACCCCCCACCACTGAAATTGAGACCAACCAATACCAGCTTCCCTGCTTTTTTGTGTGTGATCCCTCATCAGTAGCCATCACCATTTCATCAAACCTCAGTTCCTATAAGGGATGCTCTCATTTTGTGTAAGGAAATGGATTTCTCCCTCTGGCCTCCCAGCAAAATACCAAGCCAACAGAAGATGTGGAATACTATATAGAATGAATCCATGTGGGCAGTGATCAGAGTGGATGGGGCCATGGGAGAGGGTACTAGCTGCCTGGTCTTTTTTTAAATTATTATTTAATTTTTTTTTTTTTTTGTGGTACGCAGACCTCTCACTGTTGTGACCTCTCCCGTTGCGGAGCACAGGCTCCAGACGCGCAGGCTCAGCGGCCATGGCTCACGGGCCCAGCCGCTCCGCGGCACGTGGGATCCTCCCAAACTGGGTACGAACCCGTGTTCCCTGCATCGGCAGGCGGATTCTCAACCATTGCGCCACCAGGGAAGCCCACTAATTTTTATTTCTTTAAAAATTTTGTCTGTGTTGGGTCTTTGTTGCTGCACGCAGGCTTTCTCTAGTTGTGGCGAGTCGGGGCTACTCTTCATTGTGGTGCGCGGGCTTCTCATTGCAGTGGCATCTCTGGTTGAGGAGCACAGGCTCTAGGTGCGTGGGCTTCAGTAGTTGTGGCATGTGGGCTCAGTAGTTGTGGCTAGCGGGCTGTAGAGCGCAGGCTCAGTAGTTGTGGCACACAGGCTTAACTGCTCCATGGCATGTGGGATCTTTCCAGAGACCAGGGCTTGAACCCGTTCCCCTGCACTGGCAGGCGGATTCTTTTTTTTTTTTTTTGCACAGTACACAGGCCTCTCACTGTTGTGGCCTCTCCCATTGCAGAGCACAGCTTCCAGACGCACAGGCTCAGCGGCCATGGCTCATGGGCCCAGCCTCTCCGCGGCATGTGGGATCTTCCTGAACCGGGGCACAAACCGTGTCCCCTGCATCGGCAGGCGGACTCTCAACCACTGTGCCACCAGGGAAGCCTGGCAGGCGGATTCTTAACCACTGTGCCACCAGGAAAGCCCTGCCTGGTCTTTTTATTCCCTAAAATGGGAACCTCTGAGAACCAGATTCTTGGATGGAACCCAGGTGGAAAGCTTCAGGATAAGGAAAGCAAATATTTATATGATTTTAAAACTCACAAGGGACATGACTGTCAAATTTTCATGGGTTGATGGGTCCTCCTCCTGGTTTCTCTCTTAGGGAAGGGCAGAGTCCTGAGATGGCAGAGCTGAGGGAGGAAAGAACAAACATGAGAGGCTAGGCTTGCTTCACAGCTCCCAGAATGCCACGGTGACAAATACCCACCTCCTTTACTCCCCACCCCCCAAAATTAGAGGGAGCTGGGACAAACTGTGGCCTTTACCCAGCTCCACCCTGCTACTGATGCAAATCTGAGGTGGGGATGCTCAGACCTGGTCCAGTGACTAAGGATGGTGTCCCAAGGACAAGGAAGGCTGTCCTTAGGCCAGGGAGCAAAGCCTGCCTGATCTGTATCAGCCCAGCCCACAGTGAAACCTTCCCAGAACCAAAGCATTTAACTGTCTCATTCCCACAATGTAACACCTTTGGAAGTCTCCCTGGCTCTTACCCTAACTTCCTAACTCACAAAGAACCTTACAGCCATACGTAAGGCCTGGCAGACACCATTTTGTGGACTTTGCCTGAGTTAACAAATGTTTGCAGTGGGCAAATTAGATGGAGTAGGCCCCGTACTCCATTATCATAAACGTGCCCCTGCACAGAGATATAACAGTGAGCAAAACTGTGTGCACAACATTTGCTGAAACAAAAAAGAATCAAAGATTAGTACCTAACAGTTCACAAGTAGCCAAGTGGCTGAATCATTTTTGGCACAGACGTATGATGGATGCCAAGCAACTATCAAAAATGATGTGGAACAACATCAACTGACAAATATATTCACAACTGGACCCTCTGTACAACATGAGAACATTCAGCAAAAGAAGTCAAACCCACCCACCTACTGACACACAGGCTAACCACCCCCCCAAAAAAACACCCAAAACTGGAATGGAAAACAACCAAGTGTTAACAACGATGCCATTTAACCACTTCCTGAATTCATCAGTAAAACCGCAGTATTTTATAAAAGAGCTTAGGACAGTGCCTGGCATGTTACAAATATTTAATTCTAAGTAATGTGTAAATGAAATAATGATAAGTGTTCCTTAATATCATGTAGTAGGACTTTTTCCTTATGACCACTTTTTTAAAGCATTATTTGTATTATCTATAAATAGTCTATTATAGCCGTGGCCCGTGATTTACTCGACTATTTCCCCACGGTTGGGCAAATTTTCAACAAGATCCTCTAAATTGTCTCCAAGTTGCTCTTTCTAAACTAGTGGTTCCAAATTTTCTGGGGTCCTGCAACTCGTTGACAGTCTCATGAAACAAGACTTCGCCCCAGATCTTTTAAAAAGCACGCGTAAGAATAAACGCAAAACATCCCTAAGTATTTTCTGGAGGTGGGGACTCCCCCCAACAGACACACCCACCTAAGAGGTCCATGGACCCGGGCTATGAGCCCTGACGCCGACAGGGGGCGCAAGCAGGGCACGCGCCGCGGGGGACGATGGGAAGTGTAGTCCAGAGCCGGGAAAGCCGCAGACCGACGATGAAGCGAGACGTTCGGGTTCTTCCCAGGCCCGCGACCCGCCCGGCCGCGGCGCCCAGTCCTGCGTGGACTCCGGAGCGATTGGCAGGCTCCGAAGCCCCTCACCTGCCGCTTCTTCGGGTGCAGTTGTCCCCGTGGTCGCGCCCCGCGCAGCCCGAGGTGCGCTTCCCCCTCCGTACCGGCGGACTCGGGAGCCGGAAGACGGCGCAGACGCACAAAGCCCCTCGGCTGGTGTGTCGTGATTGGACCAGCGCCGCAGTCTCTTCTGGGAAACGTAGTCTCCAGGCCTAAAGGCCGGAACCAAACCGCAAGGCCGCGTCTCGCGATGCTTCGGGTGGGCGGAGTGCTTGCGTGCGTGGGAGACCGTCGGGGTAACGGAAGAGCGTGTTGGGCTCCCTTGAGTCGCAGGGTGAGAGTGGGTCCGTTGGGCACGTTGTCTCCGTGTGACTGTCTCGCTGATTGCAGGTGAGTGTGTGTGACTGTGACTGGGCGCGCCGTGTTCGGTTCTCACCCGGTCGTTGAGTGTGTGACTGGGACCGTTAAACGCCAGGTACACGTTTGCGTGTGGCTGTGTAAAAGTGGTGTATGACAATTTTTCTCGTCTATTGTTAAATCACCTTTACCGTGGAGCAGCCATTTTATTGAAAGATTTGGAGGGAGGAAAACGCCCGAGAGTTCATTTGGTAACTAATTTTAAAACATTATGTCGAAATACTTGTAGATTATGAAGGAGAATGCAGAATCAGCAAAAATGTTTTAAAGGCGTTGTCAAGGAGTTTCCTGTTTTGAGATGACATTTTTCGGCTAAGGCCTCTAGTGCTACAACTTTGGTTTGTGAAAGCATGAGAAGCTCTGAACTTCACCCATCCCGGGACAGCGTGTTCCAGTATGGTCGGAAGTCCAATGTCCTGGTTGCCGGTTATACGTGGTCTGTGAATGAGGAAAGCATCCCTCCAAGGTGGTACATTTGTTCTTGACCCAGGCCCACAGTCCAGAGACCTTGTCTCTTGATTTCTCTTAGAACGTGTACCCTTGTGTCTCACTTTTTGAAACATTTTTTTGAGATCTGTGCACATCCATGTTGCTGCATGTCTGGAGGATGTCTTTTTCTCTAAATTAATTTAGAAATGTAATTTAAACCCAGTAAGAATACCAGTACTGTTTCTCCATGGGAAATAGACAAGTTGATGCTAAAGTTCAAATGAAAAAATAAACATACAAAAATAGCTAAGAATACTCTGAGAAAAGAAAGCTATGGTGTATGCTAACCTGATCAGATATTAAAGCATTCTAAAAACTTCTATAATTATACTTGCTGTGTGGTATTGGCTCATGAATTGTCAGGTGGAAGAGACTAGAAAGTCCAGAAATACCAAATACAGAGGGAAATTACTCTGTAGTAAAGGTGGCAAATCATTGGGATAATAATGAACTTTTTAATAAATAACCTTGTGGAATAATTGGATAGTCACTTGGAAAAAGATAGAATTGTATTTTATACTATTATAATAATCAATTATTATAATTATATTTATAACATATAATGATTGTATTATTGTATAATTATTATATAATTACTATACAATTTTATACATACCTCACATCATGCAAAAGAATAAACTCCAAATTGATCAGAGTTCTAAATTAAACCATGCAAATAGCAGACATGTACAGAGGTGAATTCTATTATAACCTGGATGTGTGGAAAAACTTTCTAATTTCGACTTAAAAATCCAGACTTAATAAAAGACTGCTGCACTTGAAGCATAAAACTAAAGCACTTATGTAAGGCAAATACACAACGAACAAAGGCAAAAGACAGATGGCAAAATCTTTACAACTTTATAAATCTCAGATAAGGAGCTAATATTCCTAATATATAAAGACAAAAAGCCAGAAAATGCAAGCAATCTCTGAAATCAACTTAGTAGATTGTTTTTCCTAATAGCTTTGGTGTAGTGATTTCGAAACTGTGTTGTGTGCATCATGGGATTGAGCAAATGAATAAATATATAGATTTGTTGGGAGCCAGTGTTTTACTGTGGGAAAAGAGCGATATAAATAAAGGATAATGGAAGGTAAGGAAGAACCCTGTGATGTTGGGTTGGTGTGAACTCATGATTAAAAGTGTGTCTGTGTACCTCACCCAGATCAGTGTTAACACCCATAGTGAGGGCATGCTGATATCATTTACTTTTGCTAAGATCTGATGGAAATGACAGTTTACCTCTATGGTCTTCCTCCCCAAAACGCATAATCCCAGTTTGGTGACAGAACATCAGACAAATGCCAGTTCAGGGACATTAGACAAAATACCTGACCCAAACTCCTCAAAACTATGAAGGTCATTGAAAACGAGGAAAGTCTGAGAAACCATCACAACTAAAAGAAGCCTAAGGGGACACAACTACATTAAAAATAATGTATCCTGAATGAGATCCTGGAACAGAAAATGGACATTAGATTAAAAACTAAGAAAAAATAAAGTGTGGACTTTAGTTAATAATAATGTATCAATGTTGGTTCGTTGTTAAACAAAAAAACAGACTAATAATGATAGGGGAAACTGGGTGCAGAGTATGTGGGAATCCTCTGTACTATCTTTGAAGTTTTTCTGTAAATCAAAAACTTCGAAAATAAAGTTTATTTAAATTAATTAGTCTTACCATTAGTTTAAAAAAAAGTATTTATGTGCTTATGTATTTTCTATTTGGTGAATGGGCCTGGAAGCAGTGATGCCTCAGTAGCAATAAGCAGACCTTGGTCTTTAAATACAATTCTCTAATAAAAGGAACCAAAGCTTCTTGGGGTAATGTCTGATTCCAGGACGATGGCAGGGAAAGTACAAGATGAGTATGGAATATCTTCTTGTGCCAAAAAGTAAGGAGATGCTCAAAAAATATCAGAGGATTCCCTGCTCACAACTGTGATGGTGTGATAGTACTAAACTAGGTAACATGTAGGAAACAAGTCTTTTCAGATATTGGACAACTGGTAGTGCAAGACTTTGATCTCCAAGAGAGGGCAGAATAAATGAGTTCCTACAGCTGCAATGGCTTTCTCCCTGGAGGCATATTCCAGACAATGCAGGAAGGAGGAACGCAAGCAGAGCTCAACAGATTTGCTAAAGTGAGACAAACAACAGAACTTGGGGAAACTGAAGTAACTGGAATTTGCCGAGCTGAGTGTGGAAGAGGAAGGAAGAGGAAGGAGGGAGATACTCTGAGAAAGAGCTCCAGAAATACGCATAGGAGTCTCCCTGAGTTTTTGGCTGAAAGCTAAGCTGCGCATAGATCTGTTTAAAGTGAAATTCGAGAACATGCAAAACTGTAGGGACAGAAAGTAGATCAGTGGTTGCTTTGCTCCAGGGGTCCAGGGGAAGTCAGAAAAGGAATAGCAGGGGAATTTGGGGGATGATGGAAACCTTCCATATCTTTATTGAGGAGATGATTGCATGGATGTATACGTTTGTCAACGCTCTTTGAAGTATATTCTTCAGGATGCAGCTTAAAGGGGGCTTCTGTGGGCAAAACCGGGACAATTTAAGCATCAATATAATTAGAGTAGCAGTATTACTCAAAATATTTTATATGTCCATACTAAAATAAATGATGAATTAATGAGATGAGAAAGAACTTACAGAATTCCAACTAGTAAATGTAGAAGGAATGATAGAGTTAGAAAATATCTTTCAACCATCATGGTAGTAATTGATTCAGGCAGAAATCTCATTGATTTATAAATCTGTTGCTAAAGATTGATGATGGGGGCTTCCCTGGTGGCGCAGTGGTTGAGAATCTGCCTGCCAATGCAGGGGACACGGGTTCGAGCCCTGGTCTGGGAAGATCCCACATACCGCGGAGCAACTAGGCCCGTGAGCCACAACTACTGAACCTGTGCGTCTGGAGCTTGTGCTCCACAACAAGAGAGGCCGCGACAGTGAGAGGCCCGCGCACCGCGATGAAGAGTGGCCCCTGCTCGCCGCAACTAGAGAAAGCCCTCGCACAGAAACGAAGACCCAACACAGCCTAAATAAATAAATAAATAAATTTAAAAAAATTTTTAAAAAAAGATTGATGATGAACAGGATATCTTTGTAGTCTCAGATTATCTCCCCACAGATAACTTGCTACAACAACAAAAATACTTTAGCGTGATCACAGGTAATCAGATGATTTGAATTTGCAACTGTCTTCTGGACTGTAGGTTCTCGAGGTGTGAAATTCAAACTTGCTGTGCTCAGTCACTTCTTGATTTAATATAGTAACCAGATCTTGTCTCTAAGATGTTGTTTTTGTTTATCATGAACTTTATACATTGATCTTTATTTTAAAAAATATTTCATTGATCTATCATGTTTTTTTATTTTTGGGTTTTTTTTTTTCGTGCCCCATTAAACGCTGTGCTTGAAGGAGTGCTTCACTCACCTCACTCTAGTTGTGGCCTTGGCTTAAGCATGTTTTGTGGGGGGGTGTGAGGAAGGGAAGAATGGAAGAACAGATGCGCTGCGGCATCTAAACTCTTACCCTATTCTCAGGTTCCTGTCCCTTCTGTTCTTCGAAAAAAGTTGTTTTCTTCTCACCTCTTTGAAAGACTCCTTGGCCTTTGAAAAGCTGTCTGATTCCAACAGTCCCAAATTAATCATTCTAAAAGCTGCGCTTTGTGCTTCACATATACTGACAGTGTAAAACAGATACTGTTTTCCTCATTTTGACTATGAAGTAAATGGAGATGGACAAAGGTTCAATGACTTGCTAAAGGACACAGAGCTGGTGGAGTGGAGGAGTTGGTATTTCCACCAAACCAGACCTTAACACCTGTGGGTGGAGGAGATGCTGCCTCTGCCTTCTGAGTGATGAGTGAGCCAGTTTGGTGGAACCTTGGAGAAAGCATCTTCAGAGACAGAAGACATTTGCTTCATGATGTCACAAAAGCCATGAGGCCTCTTGGAAACAGAACCAAAGAGACTGGAGCCCTGGACTCTGGGCTGGGACCTGAGAGAGACAGAGTGTGAGGGTGCCCAGAAGAGAAA
The DNA here is from genome assembly GCF_026419965.1 of Kogia breviceps. Classification (NCBI taxonomy): domain Eukaryota; kingdom Metazoa; phylum Chordata; class Mammalia; order Artiodactyla; family Physeteridae; genus Kogia; species Kogia breviceps. Next base: position 2,187,976 of record NC_081327.1, read on the forward strand.
GTCACTGGGCCATTCAGCCTTGTGCTGGTTATTCCAAGAAATAACCACAAAGGATAGGTTTCTGGTCAGGGCTGTAGGGTAGGTCAGGTGGGATTCCTGAGGCTGTGAGTGTCAGGCAGCTGGATGACCCAACTGGGAACAAATTTGAATGGAACCACAGAGTCATAACAAGGCTGAAGGTGAGGAGCCACAGGCACCCAAGTGGGGACAGGTTGTTTGTGGCCAGCCAGTATAACAGACCAGAGTCTTAACCTCTGTGGAGGTAAGATTGGGCGTTTGGTTTGCAATGTGATAGTTTGAAATGTCTGTTAGGTGTATAAGTAGAAATATTGACCATGACTTCAGGGGAGATGTCTGGACTGAAATCTTAAATTGAGAAATATTTTTATCGGGTAGCTATTTTGTATTCTGTTACATACTGAGGCATATCAGTTTTTCCCTTTCTACCTTTTATTTTGCTCAAAAGTTGTTTTCCTACTCCTAAATTATAAATGTCCATCTTTGTTTTTCTGTAGAACTTGATGGGAATATTTACAATGCATTTATTTCCATCTGTTTGGAATTTGTTATGCTGTAAAGTGTGATGAATCAAATGCTATCTGTAAAATCTGTACTTTGAAAATTTATTAAAGTTTTCTTCAGGACTGATTATCAACGATTAATTGTAAATATTACATGGTTATTTTAAAAGGATGACTAAAATTTTTCTTATAGTTCTTTTTCATCTCTTTTTCTTAATTTTAATACTCCTGTTATATTTTGGGTCATTTGAATTTATTTTTTTATTCTCTGATGTGGTCTTTCATAGTTTTAATTTATTTGATTTCTGTATTAGTTACCTGTTGTTGTATAGCAAATTACCCCAGAACTTAATGGCTTAAACAACAGTCAACATTTATAATCTCCCACAGTGTCTGTGAGTCAGGAATTTGGGAGCAGCTTAGCTGGCTGTAGTCAAGATGTCATTTAGGGCTTCAGTCAACTAAAGGCTGAACTGGGACCAGAATATCTGCTTCCAGGTGTCTCACTCATGTGGCTGGTAACTTGGTGCTGGCTTTGGGCAAAAGGCCCTAGTTCTGGGAATTGGCTGGCAGTCCAGTGATTAGAACTTCACACTTTCACTGCCAAGGATGCAGGTTCAATCCCTTGTAAAAAAAAAAAGGCCCCAGGGGCTTCCCTGGTGGCGCAGTGGTTGAGAATCCGCCTGCCGATGCAGGGGACACGGGTTCGTGCCCCGGTCCGGGAAGATCCTACATGCCGCAGAGAGGCTGGGCCCGTGAGCCATGGCCGCTGAGCCTGCGCGTCCGGAGCCTGTGCTCCGCAACGGGAGAGGCCACAACAGTGAGAGGCCCGCATATCACACACACACACACACACACACACAAAAAAAAAAAGGCCCCAGTTCTACTCCATGTGGGTCTCTCCATAGCGCTAAGTGTCTTTATGACATGGTGGCTAGATCACCCCTAGAATGAGTGATCCAGGAGCGGCAATGACTTTTATGACCAAGTGTTGATAAAAAAATTAACAGTTGATATAAGAAAGAAATGGAAAATTTTATTCAAGCCAACGTGAGGATTATAACTGGGGAGACACTCTTTCAGAAAGCTCTGAGGACTGTTCCACCCGTTAGAGGTCGAAGCACAGTTACGTAAATTTTTTGAGACAAAAGGTTATATGTATTATACATGTCATTATATCAGATGACAATGACTGCTTACACAATCCAGATCTACACGTACAAAGCAAGTCATCAGTCACGGGTCATCATGCCCCTTATAAGATCGAGAAGGAAGGCTCTCTCCTAAGGAGTTGTGACCCTTTATGAGATAAGGAAGGTTATCTCCTAAGGAGGTCTGGTTCATGCAGATGCACAATTCACCATAAGGGGGAGGGAGGAAGCCCAAATGGGCAAAGAAAAATTTTGTTTTTAAATTTTTCTTGGCTTGCCGTAAAACATGAATTTTTATTTCATCGGAAGTCACACACCACCATACATTGTTGGTCACGTAGACCAGTTCTGACTGAGTCAGTATGGGCAGAGACTACGCAAGGGTATCAATACTAGGAGGCACGTATCATTGAGGGCCATTTGGGAGGCTGCCTACCACAGTTTCTTTCAAGTGTTGACCTAAAAATGTACAACATGAGAGTTGTGAGTTTAAGTTTTATTCAGTCTTAACTGGATAGCCCGAGAGACACTCAGTAGCTCTGAGTGAACTCAGAGCTCCCAAGTGGTGTAGAGGAGGAGCCCCGGTATATGTATGATTTTGAGGGGCTAGGATATACGTGCAGTCAAGCATACATCCTGGTAAAAGATTACTGCTAATCCCAAGAACTGATAGCTCACGTAAATGATTTCAGTGCTTTTCTATGTATGGGAAGATGCAAGAGTCTGGGGTCGTTGAAATGCTTCCTGAGATACGCATCTTCACTGCCTTAAGGGCCTGTTTTGCCAGAGCACTGTCTCACACTGGTTTTCCATCCTCATTTCTCCTTGGGGCGCACTGTTGGTGGGTGACTGCAATGGGTTGAGACTTAACCCTTGTATAACTAGATGATGAGCGATACTCTTTGTTCCTTTTTTGTTCACACAAGAGTACATGAATGTCTTGATGCCTCTCCATTCTATCAGATCCACAGCTGCCTTGTCAACCACTTCCCAAGAGATCACCTTGTTCCAAAATACATGCATAGTAACTCTAGCTCTCCTCTTCTATAAACCCTCAGCTACATTCATGGTTTTGCTATATTCTTTCTCTCCATGATGGGACCTGCCATTATCACATGAATGAAATCAGCTGTGGGGAGGCCATGTCTTGCAGGGAATGTTTCTGGAACAAGGAATGGAAGAAACAACAGAGTGGATTCTAACCCTATCTTAGCTACTCCCTCCCTGTATGACCATGACCATGGACACCTCCCATAACTTTTCTGACATACAATCACTATAAAGAAGGAAACGAAACTCTGTGGGGTTTTTGGTTTGTATACTTTTGTTGTGTTTTCCTTTTTCATTAATAGCAGTTATTCAGAATTAACCCTGTGTTTTGCTGTTATTACTGACAACACTATATATGGTTCTCAGATTGCATCTCTCTCGCTGGTAGAAAATTCAAACATAGTTTCAGTATTTTAATATGTTAAATATATATTTATTTGTAAAGAAAGTTTTATAGGTAATACAAATTTGAGTCCTCTAATTATTTGAGAAGGTCTTTAATTTCCCTCAAATTGTCAAATATTTTATCTAGATCTCTTTTCATCTTTGGCTATTGTCTTCATAGCTTCTGTTATCTTTACATATGTCTATTCATTCTATGATTATATGAACAAATTTCAGAGGACTGTGTTTGTGTTTAAACCAGACTTATGGAATTGTGCAACTAAACCACCTGGCACCTCTGTCCACTTATACTAGAAACCTAGGTGGTATCCTTGACTCTTACCTCTCATTACCTTCCCTTCATCCAATCAGATGCCAAAGCCTACTGAGTCTACCTTCTAGATAGTGTTTTTTTTTTTTTCCTAGTGAGTAGATTTTATTTGCTCAGTCCTATAAATTGAATGCCCCCCCTACCCCTGCCCAAATTTATAAGTTGAAAGCTAGTCCTCAATGTTAAGGTATTTGGAGGTGGGGCCTTTGGGAGGTGATTAGGTAACGAGGGTGGAACCCTCATGAATGCGATTAGTGCCCTTAAAAAGGAGGCCCCTAAAGCTCCCCCACCCTTTCCATCATGTGAGGTTACTGTGAGAAGATGGCCGTCTATGAACCAGGAAGCTGGCCCTTACCACCTACCCAATGAGTCTCTTCCAGCTGGATGTTCATCTGTACCCTTTATCATACCCTTTTATAATAAATGGGTAAACGGTAAGTAAACTGTTTTCCTGAGTTCTGTGAGCCACTGTAGGAAATTAATCAAACTTGAGGAGGAGAGTCATGGAACCTCCAATTTATAGCTGATTGGTCAGAAACACAGGTGACAACTGGGGTTTGTGATTGGCAGTCTCATGGGACTGAACCCTTAATCTCTGGGGTTTGATGCTATCTCCAGGTGGATAGTGTCAGAATTGAGATAAGTTTCTAGGACACCCAGCTGGTGTTGCAGAATTGCTTGGTGTGTGTGGGGGGGGGGGGCACCCTCACACATCTATTGTCAGAAGTGTAGTGAAGTGTCCTTTGTGAGAAGAAAGGAGACACATAGGAGTGTAGGTTTTCTTTTCAACAACCTAACAAAACATGTAAGATGTATTTAAAGCAGGGCTAAGAGGGAAATTTAGAGCACTAAATGCTTAACATTAGAAATAAGTAAAGGTCTTAATTAATATTCTAAGTTCCTACATCAAGAAACTAGAAGGGCAAAAATAAACCCAAACCAAGCAGAAAGAAAGAAATAAAAGGGTTTTTTTTTTTTTTGTAGATATAAGATAAACTTTTCCTAAAACTTACATGGAAAGGCACAGGCTCTAAAATAGCTAAACAATCGATGAAGAATAGTGGGAGAACTCAACCCAATATCAGTGCTTAACTGTATTGCTACAGTAATCAATACACACATAGGTCAATGGAACAGAAGAGAGAAACCAGAAGTAAACCCTCACTGTATGCTGAACTTATTTTAACAATTTTATTGAACTTATAATTCACATACCATGAAGTTCACCTATTCAAAGTATACAATTCAATGGTATTTCAGTATATTCACAGGGTTATGTAACTATCACAATTAAATTTAAAACATTTTCATCACCACAAAATGAAACCCTCTATCTATTAGTGCTCATTCTTCGTCTCCTCCCAGCAGCCTAAAGCAACCACTAATTTACTTTCTGAAATTTGCCTAGTCTGGATATTTCAGATAAATAGACTCATACAATATGTAGTCTTTTGTGACGTCTGACTTCTTTCACATAGTGTGATGTTCAAGGTTCATCCATGTAGTGTGTGTATCCGTACTTCATTACTTTTATTACTTTCGATGGCTTAATAATATGGGCATTTGGGTTGTTTCCACTCTGGCTATTATGAATAGTGCTGCTATGAACAATTTGTGTACTATTTTTTGCATGCATGTATGTTTTCATTTTTCTTAGGTATACACCTAGGACTGAAATTGCTGGTTCATATAGTAACTCTATATCTTTATCTTTTTAAGGAACTTCTGGAATGTTTTTCCAAGGCAGCTGCTTCATTTTAAATTCCCATTAACAATGTATGAGGGGTTCCATTTCTCCACATCCTCACCAACACTTGTTATCTGACGTTTTGATTCTAGCCATCTTAATGGGTGTGAAGTGGTAAGTCATTTTGGTTTCGATTTGCATTTCCCCAAGGACTGATGATGCTGAGCATCTTTCTATGTGCTTTTGGACCTTCTGTTTATCTTCTTTGGAGAAATGTCTATTCAAATCCTTTGCCCATTTTTAAATTGTGTTAATTGTATTTTTATTAGTTAATTGTTAAGTATTCTTTACTATTCTGGATACAAGTCCTTGTCAGAACTGAATTTTTGATAAAGCTGCAAAAGCAATTTAATGGAGGAAGAACAGCATTTTCAACAAATAACGCTGGAGCCATTAGACATCCATAGCCACATAAGAAAAAAGAGAGAACTTTGACCTCACACCTCTTACAAACCTTAAAGTACAGACTTAAATTTGCTCCAGTACTAACCCATGAAAAAATAAATGTATCTTCATTGTGACAGTGAGGGAAAAATAAATGGTTCCTTCTGTCTCGGATTCCATATTCTATCTCTAATACTCAAGATTATGTACTTAGATTATTACATTAAATTTAGATATGTTAGGCAGACATCTGCTTGCTAATCGACTTGAAAATGATAAATGTGTTTTTTTATGCAAGTCACAGTAGAGTTTGATACAAGCTTTGTAAAGGGTTCTGTCAACAGAAGGAGCTTAAAAGGTAATGGTTGAAAATGAAAAATGTTATCACCTATCTTCAGGCTAAAGATGCCCAATTTCTTCATACATTTGTGAAATGTGGAAAAGGCTGCAAAAACCTGGACGTTTACTGATATGTCTTAACTTGCATAATGTTTGCGTGGTTTCAGAAAGCAAGAGGTAAGGTATCAGTCATAATTTCAACACTAAAACACAAAACCATCTAGTTTTTTGTGGATTGTGTTCCTTTTACTTTTTTATACATAGGAACAGTTTTCCAATTTTGCAATCTTAGTGTAATTGTAACAGCTCTGTTCCTCCTCAAAACAAAACTTAACCTAAGAAATATTTCTACAGGTTCCTTCATCATCACACGATTATTTTTGTTGTATAGTTTCAAACAGATGTAGTTACTTATTTCTCTATTTTTAGCCATGTTGTTTATAGTCAACATTTTATTACCATGTACAATGTTTCAGTCGCTTTGTGAATATAACATTTGCATTTTTACATTGCCTCAATATAAAAATTACCAGCTTATTTAATGCTTTTTGTCTTTGGTTACTTTGGTGAGACAAGTTACATTGAAGCTCTGCATCTTATAACCAATTTCTAGAGAGGTGAGGCATGAATGTCAGTTAGGACTAGAGATAGGAGTTTATGAAGTATTTTCAGACATAGGTTGAATAGGAACCAGAGGGTGTAACAAAGAACTAAGAACGGAAAGAATGATGTTCATACTCTGTTTTGCTTTTCTTTATAACGCGTATCAATTCACGGTATATATTAGTACCTTTTTTTTTCCTATTAAATTTCTCCCATATAGAATGTCAGCTCCACGGGTGGGGATTTTTGCACGTTCACAGTTGCGTCCCCAGCATCTACAACAGTGCTTGGCATACAGTAGGCGCTCAGTAAGTGGCGAATGAAAGGATAGGGAGGACGGAAGAACAGAAAAAGAAAGCAAAGAAAAATCCCGAGCACCTTATCTCTTAACTACGCCCGCATCCTTCCGGGATCCCCCGCTCCGGCGGGCCCCAGCCCTCACACCCAGCCTCGCCTTCTGCGTTTTTCCAGCACCAGGCCAGGAGCCCCACCTGCTGCGCCCGAGCGCGGGCCCAACCACCGCGCATGCGCGTCACGGCCGCTACTCGCGGCCGACGCGTGCACCGAGTCTGCACGCCTCCGCGACGCGAGCAAGTTGCACCTGCGCAGTTCGAGCCGGCCGATCCAGGTGCGGGCTGGATTCGGTGGCGGGGGCGGTGGGTCGCACGGCCTGAGAGGGCTGGGCGGGTGCGAGTTCTGGGTCGCAAGGTCGGGGGGTTACGACGCGAAAGGACGAGACAAGAAGCAGCTGTCGGCCCGGCCCCCGCGGCTAGCAGTCCCAGGATGCTCCGCTCCGCACCGCCCCTGGCCCCGGACTCCATTTCCCAGCAGCCACTGCGGCTGGCGCCGACAGCCTGCCCGAGCGCTTTGGCCCCTTTGTGAATCCGCCCTTCGGCCCCGAGATCGAGTCCACGCCCCGGCCGCAGAGCGCTTGGCTACCTGCCTCCGCGAACGGTGCAGAACGAAGTGCCGACTCTCGGGGAGAAGGCGGTGAGGAGCCCGGGGTGGGTGCGTGCGCCTGGGCAGGCCTGTCGGGCGGGAGCGGGCGTGTGAGGGGGCCTGTGACGGTGGGAGCCTGGGTCCGGTGTGTGTGACCGTGTTTGAACAGAGTGAAACCGTGTGACAGTGTGAGGCTGTGTGGGACCGAGGGGGAATGTGTGACAGGGTCTGAGATTGTGACAGTGAAACCGTGTCACTGTGTGTGAACAGTGTGACCGTGTATGGGACCGTGTGTTACAGTGTCACTGTGTGTGACCTTGTGTATGGGGCTCTGTGGGACGGTGTGTGAACAGAATTTGAGAATGTGTGTGACAATTTCTGTAACAGTGAACGTGCAAACTGTGTTCACGTGAGACTGCTTGGGATTGTGTGACCCTAGGAGTGACAGTATATGGCACCATGTGTCATCATGTCAGTGACTGTGTGACTCACTGCGAGGGGTGAGCAAGCTACAGCTCGGGAGCATGTCCACAGTCTGCCAGGGGAGCTGCCAGCATGAGGGATTGTGTGGTTTGTGTGGTGGCTGGGAGGCTGTGTGGATGTTTGGGAGGCCAGTGTGCTCCAGGATTTGGGAGACTGTTGTAGCGGGAAGACCGAGATTGAGATGAAGGGGAAGAGATGGAGTTTACGGAGAGGGGAAGAGAGCTGCAGAGGAGGAGATAAGCCTTGGGCCTGGAGAGCAGAAGACTGAGCTGCTGGACCTTAGTCCTCTCTGGCATAGAAGGTCTTTCTGTCCCTCTCCTGGTGAGGAATCGAAGAGAAAAAAGGACGGGGAGACCTACTGTGTGCTACTTATGAAAATAAATGATTGAATGATATTTATTGCACATAAAGGATGTCCAGGTACTGTGCTAAATGCTTGATGTGGATCATCTCATGACCCTCCCAACCGTTGATAGAGAGTAGGTACCACTCTGCTGATGAGGAAATTGAGGTTTGGAATAGAGGCTGCAGAGCCAGTTGAGTGGTGGATCAGATGTTTGAGCACTCTGATCCACAAACCTAGTTGTTCTTACCACTAAGTTATGTTGCTTCTGAGATAATTTCTTTACTCTCCAAGGCAGTGAAGTTTAGTGGAAAATAGTTAATGATTAAGGGTTTGCAGTGGCTGTTTCTGCATATCCCTCCCCCCAGCCCCTTCTGAGGAAATTTCTTAGGAAAGTTGAGAGATTGGTTTTCAGGTGCATTTTATTATAAGCCAGGACCAGAAGCAGGATGTCCTTTTTGGTCCAGTGTCCTCCAGACCACATGATCCCTCTGATGCCTACTCTGTGTAAAGATGCTTTCTCTGAGGCATTCACTGTGTAGTTTTCTCTCTCATCTTTGTAGAAAGGGTGGGGACACATTTCCTTTCAACGTCATCATCTGGTGGAAAGACTAACGAGTCAGACCTGGATTCCAGTTGGGCTCAATTACTTAATTACCATGAGGCATTGGATGATTTCACTGATGAATAGCTTTCATGTGTGAAGGGGGAAATTATCCTTATTTGGCAGTGCCATTCTGAAGGATAAATACTGTTACTTCTTATAAATATAAACGAGGTATCTTACGCACAGAAAGTTTATGTTGCATATTGAGATATAAAGCACGTGGGAGATTTAAGTGGAGTATAATCTATAAAAATATTGAATCACTATGTTGAACACCTGAAGCTAATATAACACTATAAATCAACTATACTTCAAAAAAATAAAGCACATAGGTGAAAGAATTATAAGTTTAGATAGGAATGACCAATGCAGTGACACCTCGTATCTACTTCTGTGGTTGGGGAGAAGGGCACAGAGAAGGAAAGGAGAGTATCTAGGCTGGTGATATTGGGAGCTGAGGGCAGGCCCAGCATTTCACGTTTTCTTTCTCCCTCTCCAGCTCTGTCTTCTCTGGACACTGCCCTTCTCCCAAAGAGAAGCCGGAAGGAGGAGGGCAGAAGGGCTGTCCTAAATTCTTAAAGCCATGTCCGAGGTAAGGAAGCTTTTCTTCTCTCTTCTCTGAAATGCCTTGTTTTTCAGATTTTATATGAACATTTTGCTTTTCTTCTGAAATTTCCCATTCTAAAATTCCATTCATTCAGTGACCTGGTCCTCATGTTCTCCAGTCTAGTAAAAGGAGGTCCCCCAAAGCCCACTGAGCTTCCTTTTTTTTTTTCTCAGCCAGAATTTTCATCTTCATTCAAGAAACAGTTTAGCACTTCCTGTGGGTTAGGTGTTCTGTTGGAAGGTCTCAAGAGGCAAAAATACACTCCTTGGTGGAATCTGAAAGTCTTCCCTGTAGGGAAGTGAAGTGATTCACTGAGGTCAAGGTGGGGTGTTCAGATGTGACCAACAGTTTAGAGCTTTTCTACAGACCTGGGTTTGAAAAGTAGACAAGGACTACTTGGGGAAGTCTTAGTTGTAGTATTGATACATGACAGGGTCGCTTACTCAAGGTGATTTTGAGGAGTGGGATTTGTTGAGTCTTGAGTATTAAAGTGTGGGTCAGCTAGGGCAGGAGTGTTTTTCAGGCATTCTGCGGGCACTGAAGAGTAGGATTCCATGGGGGTAATGAGATCCTGTTCTAGTGATATCCTGAGTTAGTAGATGGTTACAGCTAGAATATTCTAGATCATGCAGTAAAGATTAGAGGAGTTAATATGGAAAAATAAGGAATTTTTTGAAAAAGAATAATAGGAGTATTGAATCTACATTAAAAAATGGCTATATACATCTGTAATAACAAATCATAAATAGTAAATAACAAAAATAGTAAATAGTATAGAATGAGAGCCAGAAGAAATAAGTGAAAAAAATCAGCATATAATGTCCAGAAACAAATGCAAATATAAATAAGAATAGAAAATATTTATTCATTCACTGAACATATAGTTATTGAAGACTTACTGTATATTAAGTGCTGGCAATACTGTGGTGAAAAAAATACTGCCTTGTCTTCATGGAATTTAATGTTTACTAGTTTGTTTATTATTACATAATAATGTAATGATGTTATTTTAAATCAGTGGAGAAGGGCTGGAGTATTCATTTAGAAAAATATTTTCTTCTTCATACTTTGAGGTTAAATAGATTTTGTAGGTTAAACATAAAAAATAAAACCATACAAACTGCTACATCTTTTTATTTTCTTACATCTTAAGAAGATGACTCACTCAGAAGCAGAAATCAACTAGAGAAGCACTGTGATAATTGATGATAAAAGTGCTCTATGTTTGCACTGCCCAGTACAGTAGCAACTAGCCACATGTGGCTGTGGAGCACTTGTATGTACTAGTGTGAAGAACTGAATTTTTAAATGTTAATTGATTTAGATTTAAATAACCACATGTGGCTGGTAGCTAGTGTATTAGACAGCAAAGATGTAGGTTCATAAAATGATAAAGCCAGGAAGAAAATTATGGGTGATCTTGTCTAAGACACTTGTTTTACAAATGAGGAAAAAGCCAAGGAAGGAAAAGTGGTGTATACACATCACTAGTTAGTGACTGTCAGATGTAGGAAGTTGTACTATATATATTGAGGGTCAGTAACACAGATGACGGTGAGAGATTTAAAGAGGGTGGTAGAAAACAATGAAGAACTCTAGGGAGCAGTGTGCTCAGTGTGATGGAGCACATAATTTCACTCCTTTGCCCAGAAACTTTGTTCGCTTCCCATTTTACTTGGAATGAAATCCAGTTTCCTTACCTGGCCCTATATAAGGTCCTACATGATCCAGCTCCTGGCTACCCCAGACCTCATTTTCTACAAGTCTTTACTGCTCTGTGTTCCAGTCACACTGGTGAACTTGCTGTTCCTCAAATGTTCCAAGCTACTTTCTATTTCTGAACCTTTGCATTTGCTCCTCCCTCTTCTGTAATTCTCCCCTAGATGATGACATGGCTGGCTCTCCCACTTTATGTATTGATAGATTTTTATTCAAAAATCACCTCTTTGTTAAGGTTTACATTACTTTAAAAAAAATTTATTTTTATTTATTTATTTTTTGCTGTGTTGGGTCTTCATTGCTGCGTGCGGGCTTTCTCTAGTTGTGGCAAGCGGGGGCTACTCTTCTTTGTGGTGCGCGGGCTTCTCATTGTGGTGGCTTCTCTTGTTGTGGAGCATGGGCTCTAGGCGCGTGGGCTTCAGTAGTTGTAGCATGCGGGCTCAGTAGTTGTGGCGTGCGGGCTCTAGAGTGCAGGCTGAGTAGTTGTGGCACACGGGCTGAGTTGCTCCACGGCATGTGGGATCTTCCTGAACCAGGGCTCGAACCCGTGTTCCCTGCATTGGCAGGCGGATTCTTAACCACTGCGCCACCAGGGAAGCCCTACATTACTTTATCTTACACAAATGCTCCTGTCACTTTCAGTTACCTTACCTTGTTTTTTGTCATAGTATTTAACAGTACATGACACTGTATGACCATATGGGTTTGTTTTTTTTAATTGGGGTATAGTTGCTTTACAATGTTGTGTTAGTTTCTCCTATACAGCAAAGTGAATCAGCTATACGTATACATATATCCCCTCTTTTTGGGATTTCCTTCCCATTTAGGTCACCACAGAGCATTGAGTAGAGTTCCCTGAGCTATACAGCAGGTTCTCATTAGTTATCCATTTTATACATATTAGTGTATATATGTGTATGACCTTATGTTTAGTGTCTTTCTCCTCTGTTAGAATATTAACTCCACAAAGGGAGGGGCTATATTCTGTTCACCTTTGTATTCCCAACTCTTAGAACAAAATAGGTAGTAGGCATTCAGTAAATATTTGCTAAATTAATATATGAATCAACAAAGGAATGAATTTGTGAGACCAGGGCAGCAAGAGCCAGCAGGCAACCTCTTCTTTCCTGCCACTGAATTGGTAATGGAAGAAGGAGAAGGCAGAGGATATGATGTGTACAACAGACAAAGCCCATCAGCCCAAATGCTCTTTCTGGAATGCCACCCTAGACTTCCTGAATCACAGTCCCTTGTGGTGCTGTAAAGATTATATTTAAAGTATGCTTCTTATATACAGTATATAGTCTTTTTGTTTCTCCCCTGTGCTCACAGCCAGGCACTCGGCCCAGTGTGCCAACCAATCCCCAATGCCTCTCGTGATCCCTTGTGCCTCCCCCCAAAAAAGGGTGGCTGGTTTTTAAAAATCCAGTCTGATAATCTTGGTCTTTTAAAATAAGTGTTTAGTATGCTTTCATTTAATGCATTATTAATATATTTGTGTTTAAGTATACCATGCTGCAATTTCTTTTCTACTTATCCCATCTGTTCTTTCTTCCTTTATTTCTCCTTTTTTTGCCTTCTTTTGGATAAATCAGGTTTTTTCCTAGTTATCTTGTTAATTATACATTATTTTTATTATTCTTTTAGTGGCCACTCTAGGATATGTACCATTGCGTCTTATGTAATGCTCTTCTTTCTGTAATCTTCCTTCTAAATAACTGGTATTCTTGCCACTTTCTGAATAAGGTAAGTCCCCTATTATTAGTAGATATAATAATATCTTGGAACTAAACACACTATGGGGAACTTACCTTATTCAGTTTATAGTTAGTTTGGGGGCTCTTAATTTCTTCCTGTGTTTTGATGCTTCCATTTTCCTTTTATTTCCATTTCCTTCCATTTTGTTTCTGTGTGAGAAACCTTTATTAGTATTTATTTGACTACCGGTCAACACTTTACTCCCAGCCTGAATTATTTTTTCGTTAGGTCCTATTCTGACTGGGTCAAAATAGTGTAATTTAAACTGTTTTCTGATGTTAAGTAAGTTTGGGAAATCCTAGTCTCATTGGAGAGAAAATCTTTTAGGAGTATATTTTAAGAAAATAATCAGAGACCTTTGTAGCATCATAATGAGAAATTAAGATTCATATAACTGAAAATAAGCAAGGGGATAGTAAATAAGATATGGCATATTTACATCATGTAATATCCATCTAACAAGTGATCTTATAAGAAAATGAATATGTATAGATAATCATAGAGATGTCTGTATAAGGAAACATTTGAACAAATATATACTAACTAAATTTTGATTGCTTCTAGGTCGAGTGCCATGGTAGGTAGGTGCTGAGGGTTGAGGACTTCCAGTTTTTTACCTTAGAAAGGGAAAAAAATTCACTGAGGGTAGAAATACCAGACGTTTTTGTTTTTGTTCTTTCAAGCCATCACCGTATTTTATAAATTTTATTTATTATTATTTTTATTGACATAAAAATTGACATTTTTTTAATTGACATTGATTTACAATGTTGTGTTAATTACTGCTGTACAGCAGAGTGATTAGTTATATATACATTCTTTTTTGTTGTTTTTGTTTTTGTTTTTGTTTTTGTTTTTTTGTGGTACGTGGGCCTCTCACCATTGTGGCCTCTCCTGTTGCGGGGCACAGGCTCCGGACGCGCAGGCGCAGCGGCCATGGCTCACGGGCCCAGCTGCTCCGCGGCACGTGGGATCCTCCTGGACCGGGGCACGAACCCGTGTCCCCTGCATCGGCAGGCGGACTCCCAACCACTGCGCCACCAGGGAAGCCCTATACATTCTTTTTTAATCTTCTTTTCCATTATGGTTTATCATAGGATATTGAATATAGTTCTCTGTGCTATACAGTAAGACTTTGTTGTTTATCCATTCTATATATAAAAGCTTACATCTGCTAACCCCAACCTCCCACTCCATCCCTCCCCCTTGGCAACCCTCAGTCTGTTCTCTATGTCTGTGATTCTGTTTCATTTGTGTCATATTTTAGATTCCACATATAAGTGATATCATATGGTATTTGTCTTTTTCTTTCTGAGTTACTTAGTATGATCATTTCTGCTTGCATCCATGTTGCTGCAAATGGCATTATTTCATTCTTTTTTATGGCTGAGTAGTATTTCAGTGTATATATCTACCACATCTTTATCCATTCATCTGTCGATGGACATTTAGGTTGTTTCCATGTCTTGGCTATTGTGAATACTGCTGCTGTGAACATAGGGGTGCATGTATCTTCTTGAATAATAGTTTTGTCCAGATATATGCTCAGTAGTGGGACTGCTGGATCATATGGTAATTCTATTTTTAGTTTTCTGAGGAACCTCCATACTGTTCTCCATAGTGACTGCACCAACTTACATTCCCACCAACAGTGTAGGAGGGTTCCCTTTTTTCCACACCCTCTCCAGCATTTGTTTTGTAGACATTTTAATGAAGGCCATTCTGACTGATGTGAGGTGGTACCTCATTGTAGTTTTGATTTGCATTTCTCTAATAATTAGCGGTGTTAAGCATCTTTTCATGTGCCTATTAGCCATGTGTATTTCTTCTTTGGAGAAATGTCTAGGTCTTCTGCCCATTTTTCTGTTGGGTTGTTTCTTTGTATTGTATGAGCTGTTTGTATAATTTGGAAATCAAGCCCTTGTTGGTCACATCATTTGCAAATGTTTTCTCCCATTCTGTAGGTTGTCTTTCCGTTTAGTTTATGGTTTCCTTTGCTGTGTAAAAGCACGTAGGTTTGATTAGATCCCATTTGTTTATTTTTGTTTTTATTTCTATTGCCATGGGACACTGACCTAAGAAAACATTGGTACAATTTACATCAGAGATTGTTTTGCCTGTGTTCTAAGAGTTTTATGGTGTCATGTCTTATGTTTAAGTCTTTAAACCATTTTGAGTTTATTTTTGTGTGTGATGGGGGGGTGTGTTCTAACTTCATTGATTTACATGCAGCTGTCCAGATTTCCCAACACCACTTCTTGAAGAGAATGTCTTTTTCCCATTGTATATTCTTGCCTCCTCTGACAAAGATTAATTGACCATAGGTGTGTGGGTTTATTTCTGGGCTCTCTTCCATTCCATTCATCCATATGTCTGTTTTAGTGCCAGTACCACAGTTTTCATTACTCTAGCTTTCTAATATTGTCTGAACTCTGGGAGGGTTATGCCTTCTACTTTGTTCTTTTTCTTCAGGATTGCTTTGGCAATTCTGGGTCTTTTATGATTCCACATGAATTTTAGGGTTATTTTTTCTAGTTCTGTGGAAAATGTCATGGGTAATTTGATAGGGATCACATTAAATCTGTAGATTGCTTTGGGTAGTATGACCATTTTAACAACATTAATTCTTCCAATCCAAAAGCATGGAATATCTTTCCATTTCTTTGAATCATCTCAGTTTCCTTTATCAGTGTTTTATAGTTCTCAGCGTATAAATCTTTCATCTGCTTGGTGAGGTTTATTCCAAAGTAATTTATGTTTTGGGTTGCAATTTTAAAAGATTTTTTTTACATTGCCTTTTTCATATTTCATTGTTGGTGTAAAATAAACGCAACCGATTTCTGTACGTTGTATCCCGCTACCTTGCCGAATTCGTTTATCTGTTCTAGTAGTTTATGTGTGGACTGTTTAGGGTTTTCTATATGTAATATCATATCATCTGCATATAATGACAATTTTACCTCTTCCCTACCAATCTGGATATCTTTTTTCTTTTAATTTTATTAATTTTTACTTTTGGCTGCACTGGGTCTTCGTTGTTGCGTGCAGGCTTTCTCTAGTTGCGGCGAGTGGGGGCTTCGTTGTGGTGCGCGGGCTTCCCATTGTGGGGGCTTCTCTTGTTGTGGAACACAGGCTTCAGTGTTTGTAGCATGCAGGCTCAGTAGTCATGGCTGGAGGGCTCGAGTGCAAGCTCAGTAGTTGTGGTGCACAGGCTTAACTGCTCTGCAGCATGTGGGATCTTCCCAGACCAGGGCTTGAACCCATGTCCCCTGCATTGGCAGGCGGATTCTTAACCACTGTGCCACCAGGGGAGCCCTAATCTGGGTATCTTTCATCTCTTTTCCTTATCTGATTGCTGCAGCTAGGACTTCCAATACTGTGTTGAATAGAAGAGGTGAGAGTGAGCATCCTTATCTTGTTCCAGATTTTAGCAGGAATGCTTTCAGCTTTTCACTGTTGAGTATTGTATTGGTTGTGGATTTGTCATAGCTTTTATTATCTTGAGGTATGTTCCCTCTATACCCATTTTGGTAAGAGTTTTTATCATGAATGGATGTTGAATTTGTCAAATGCCTTTTCTGCATCTATTCAGAAGATCATGTGGGTTTTGGCTTTTCTTTTATAATTGTTCATAGTATTCCCTTATGGTTTTTTATATTTCTGTGGTGTCAGTTTTTATGTTTCCTTTTTCATTTCTTATTTTGTTTAATGAAATAAGTTCTCTCTTCCTCCTTGAAAAGCTTGGCAAGAGGTTTGTCAATGTTGTTTATCCTCTCAGAGAACCAGCTCTTAGTTTTATTGATATTTTTCTATTTTTTTAAATGTCTTTTATTTATTTTCTGATCTTTATTATTTCATTCCTTCTGCTGACTTTAGGTTTTGTTTGTTCTTCTTTTTCTAATTCTTTGTGGTAGGTTAGGTTGTTTGAGATTTTTGTTTTTTGAGGAAAGCCTGTATTGGTATGAACTTCTAAGAACTGCTTTTGTTGCATTCCGTAGATTTTGTATGGTTGTGTTTTCACTGTCATTTGTCTCAAGGTATTTTTAAATCTCTTTGATTTCCTCATTGACCCATTGGATTTTTAGTACCATGTTGTTTAGTCTCCATGTAATCTTTTTTTCCTCATTTTTCTGTGGTTAATTTCTGGTTTCATGCCATTGTGGTCAGAAAAGATGCTTGAGATAATTTCTATACTCTTAAATTTGTTGAGGCTTGTTTTATGCCCTAGTATGTGGTCAGTTCTAGAGAATGTTCCATGTGCACTTGAAAAGAATGTGTATTCTGGTTTTTTTGGATGTAATGTACTGAAAATATCAATTAAGTCTAACTGTTCTGTTGTATCATTTAGTATCTCTGTTGTCTTATTGATTCTCTGTCTGGAAGATCTGTCCATTGATGTGAGCGCGGTGTTAAAATCTATTGTTATTGTCGTCTTGTCAATTTCTGCCCTTATTTATTTTTTATAAATTTATTTATTATTAGCTGCTTTGTGTCTTCGTTGCTGCACATGGGCTTTCTCTAGTTGCAGTGAGTAGGAACAGGAGCTACTCTTTGTTGTGGAGCATGGGCTGTAGGCACGCAGGCTTCAGTAGTTGTGGTGCATGGGCTCAGTAGTCATGGCTCTCAGGTTCTAGAGTGCATGCTCAGTAGTTGAGGTGCATGGGCTTAGTTGCTCCATGGTATGTGGGATCTTCCTGGACTAGGGCTCAAACCCATGTCCCCTGCATTGGCAGGTGGATTCTTAACCACTGCACCATCAGGGAAGTCCCTCTCCCTGTATTTCTGTTAGTATTTGTTTTACGTACATGGGTGTTCCTATATTAGGTGCATATATGTTGACGTAAAATCCTCTTGTATTGATCCTTTTTTCCATTATGTAGTATCCTTCTTTATCTTTCTTTATGGCTTTTGTCTTAAAGTCTCTTTTGTCTGATATGAGTATTGCAACCTCACTTTCTTGTCATTTCCTTTTGCATGAAATATCTTTTTCCATCCCCTCACTTTCAATCTCTATGTGTCCTCTGCCCTAAAGTGGGTCTCTTGTAGGCAGCATATTGTAGGCTCTTGTTTTTTTTTTCCAATCTGCCACTCTGTGTCTTTTGATTGGAGGATTTAGTCCACTGACAATTAAGGCAATTACTGACAGATACATATTTATTGCCATTTTAAACTTTGTTTTCCTGTTGATTTTATATTTTTTCTTTGTCCCTTATTTTTCCTTTTGTGGTTTCAAGATTTTCTTTGGTATTATACTTATGTTCTCTTCTTTTTGGTTTTTGTGAATCTACTGTATGTTTTTGATTTATGGTTACCCTATTTTTCAAGAATGTTAACCCCTTCCTATATCTACTTGCCTTAGACTGGTAGTTATATAGGCTGAAACACATTCATTCTAGGAAAGAAAAAGAATCTACACTTTTTTACTCTTCTCCCCCACATTTTATGATTTTGATGTCCTGTTTTACATTACATTTTTTTTTAAACATCTTTATTGGAGTAAAACTGTTTTACAATAGTGTGTTAGTTTTTCCTTTACAACAAAGTGAATCAGTTATACATATACATATGTTCCCATTATCTCTTCCCTCTTGCATCACCCTCTCTCCCACCCTCCCTATCCCACCCCTCTAGGTGGTCACAAAGCACAGAGGTGATCTCCCTGTGCTATGTGGCAGCTTCCCACTAGCTATCTAATTTACATTTGGTAGTGTATATACGTCCCTGCCACTCTCCCACTTCATCACAGCCCACCCTTCCCCCTCCCCATATCCTCAAGTCCATGCTCTAGTAAGTCTGTGTTTTATTCCTGTCCTATCACTAATCTCTTCATGACATTTTTTTCCCTTAGAGTCCATATATATGTGTTAGCATACGGTATTTGTTTTTCTCCTTCTGACTTACTTCACTCTGTATGACAGACTCCAGGTCCATCCACCTCATTATAAATAACTCAGTTTCATTTCTTTTTATGGCTGAGTAATATTCCATCGTATATATGTGCAACATCTTCTTTATCCATTCATCTGTTGATGGACACTTAGGTTGCTTCCATGTCCTGGCTATTGTAAATAGAGCTGCAATGAACATTTTGGTACATGAGTCTTTTTGAATTATGGTTTTCTCAGGGTATATGCCCAGTAGTGGGATTGCTGGGTCGTATGGTAGTTCTATTTGTAGTTTTTTAAGGAACCTCCATACTGTTCTCCATAGTGGCTGTATCAACTTACATTCCCACCAGCAGTGCAAGAGGGTTCCCTTTTCTCCACACCCTCTCCAGCATTTATTGTTTCTAGAGTTTTTGATGATGGCCAATCTGACCGGTGTGAGATGATATCTCATTGTAGTTTTGATTTGCATTTCTCTAATGGTTAATGATGTTGAGCATTCTTTCATGTGTTTGTTAGCAATCTGTATATCTTCTTTGGAGAAATGTCTATTTAGTTCTTCTGCCCATTTTTGGATTGGGTTGTTTGTTTTTTTGTTATTGAGCTGCATGAGTTGCTTATAAATTTTGGATATTACTCCTGTGTCAGTTGCTTCATTTGCAAATATTTTCTCCCATTCTGAGGGTTGTCTTTTGGTCTTGTTTATAGTATCTTTTGCTGTGCAAAAGCTTTTATTAGGTCCCATTTGTTTATTTTTGTTTTGATTTCCATTTCTCTAGGAGATGGGTCAAAAAGGATCTTGCTGTGATTTATGTCGTAGAGTGTTCTGCCTATGTTTTCCTCTGAGAGTTTGATAGTGTCTGGCCTTACATTTAGGTCTTTAACCCATTTTGAGTTTATTTTTGTGTGTCGTGTTAGGGATTGTTCTAATTTCATACTTTTACATGTAGCTGTCCAGTTTTCCCAGCACCACTTATTGAAGAGGCTGTCTTTTCTCCACTGTATATCCTTCCCTCCTTTATCAAAGATAAGGTGACCATATGTGTGTGGGTTTATCTCTGGGCTTTCTATCCTGTTCCATTGATCTATATTTCTGTTTTTGTGCCAGTACTATACTGTCTTGATTACTGTGGCCTTGTAGTAGAGTCTGAAGTCAGGGAGCCTGATTCCTCCAGCTCCATTTTTCGTTCTCAAGATTGCTTTGGCTATTCGGGGTCTTTTGTGTTTCCATACAAATTGTGAAATTCTTTTTTCTAGTTCTGTAAAAAATGCCAGTGGTAATTTGATAGGGATAGCATTGAATCTGTAGATTGCTTTGGGTAGTAGAGTCATTTTCACAATGTTGATTCTTCCAATCCAAGAACATGGTATATTTCTCCACCTATTTGTATCATCTTTAATTTCTTTCATCAGTGTCTTATAGTTTTCTGCATACAAGTCTTTTGTCTCCTTAGGTAGGTTTATTCCTAGATATTTTATTCTTTTTGTTGCAGTGGTAAATGGGAGTGTTTTCTTAATTTCACTCTCAGATTTTTCATCATTAGTGTATAAGAATGCCAGAGATTTCTGTGCATTAACTTTGTGTCCTGCTACTTTACCAAATTCATTGATTAGCTCTAGTAGTTTTCTGGTAGCATCCTTAGGATTCTCTATGTATAGTATCATGTCATCTGCAAACAGTGACAGCTTTACTTCTTCTTTTCCTATTTGGATTCCTTTTATTTCTTTATTTTCTCTAATTGCTGTGGCTAGAACTTCCAAAACTAGGTTGAATAAGAGTGGTGAGAGTGGGCAACCTTGTCTTGTTCCTGATCTTAGTGGAAATGGTTTCAGTTTTTCACCATTGAGAACAATGCTGGCTGTGGGTTTGTCATATATTGCCTTTATTATATTGAGGAAAGTTCCCTCTATGCCTACTTTCTGCAGGGTTTTTATCATAAATGGGTGTTGAATTTTGTCAAAAGCTTTCTCTGCATCTATTGAGATGATCATATGGTTTTTCTCCTTCAGTTTGTTGATATGGTGTATCACATTGATTGATTTGCGTATATTGAAGAATCCTTGCATTCCTGGAATAAACCCCACTTGATCATGGTGTATGATCCTTTTAATGTGCTGTTGGATTCTGTTTGCTAATATTTTGTTGAGGATTTTTGCATCTATGTTCATCAGTGATATTGGCCTGTAGTTTTCTTTCTTTGTGACGTCTTTGTCTGGTTTTGGTATCAGGGTGATGGTGGCCTCGTAGAATGAGTTTGGGAGTGTTCCTCCCTCTGCTATCTTTTGGAAGAGTTTGAGAAGGATAGGTGTTAGCTCTTCTCTAAATGTTTGATAGAATTCGCCTGTGAAGCCATCTGGTCCTGGGCTTTTGTTTGTTGGAAGATTTTTAATCACAGTTTCAATTTCAGTGCTTGTGATTGGTCTGTTCATGTTTTCTATTTCTTCCTGGTTCAGTCTTGGCAGGTTGTGCATTTCTAAGAATTTGTCCATTTCTTCCAGGTTGTCCATTTTATTGCCATAGAGTTGCTTGTAGTAATCTCTAATAATCTTTTGTATTTCTGCAGAGTCAGTTGTTACATCTCCTTTTTCATTTCTAATTCTATTGATTTGAGTCTTCTCCCCTTTTTTCTTGATGAGTCTGGCTAATGGTTTATCAATTTTATTTATCTTCTCAAAGAACCAGCTTTTACTTGTATTGATCTTTGCTATTGTTTCCTTCATTTCTTTTTCATTAATTTCTGATCTGATCTTTATGATTTCTTTCCTTCTGCTAAATTTGGGGTTTTTTTGTTCTTCCTTCTCTAATTGCTTTAGGTGCAAAGTTAAGTTGTTTATTCGAGATGCTTCCTGTTTCTTAAGGTATGATTGTATTGCTATAAACTTCCCTCTTAGAACTGCTTTTGCTGTATCCCATAGGTTTTGGGTCGTCGTGTCTCCATTGTCATTTGTTTCTAAGTACTTTTTGATTTCCTCTTTGATTTCTTCAGTGATCACTTCGTTATTAAGTAGTGTATTGTTTAGCCTCCATGTGTTTGTATTTTTTACAGATCTTTTCCTGTAATTGATATCTAGTCTCATAGCGTTGTGGTCAGAAAAGATACTTGATACGATTTCAATTTTCTTAAATTTGCCAAGGCTAGATTTGTGACCCAAGATATGATCGATCCTGGAGAATGTTCCATGAGCACTTGAGAAAAATGTGTATTCTGTTGTTTTTGGATGGAATGTCCTATAAATATCAAGTAAATCCATCTTGTATAATATTTCATTTAAAGCTTGTGTTTCCTTATTTATTTTCATTTTGGATGATCTGTCCATTGGTGACAGTGGGGTGTTAAAGTCCCCTACTATGATTGTGTTACTGTCGATTTCCCCTTTTATGGCTGTTAGTATTTGCCTTATGTATTGAGGTGCGCCTATGTTGGGTGCATAAATATTTACAATTGTTATATCTTCTTCATGGATCGATCCCTTGATCATTATGTAGTGTCCTTCTTTGTCTCTTGTAATAGACTTTATTTTAAAGTCTATTTTGTCTGATATGAGAATGGCTACTCCAGCTTTCTTCTGATTTCCAT
This sequence comes from Kogia breviceps, assembly GCF_026419965.1. Lineage (NCBI taxonomy): Eukaryota > Metazoa > Chordata > Mammalia > Artiodactyla > Physeteridae > Kogia > Kogia breviceps. The sequence continues at coordinate 2,210,405 of NC_081327.1, forward strand.
TTGCATGGAATATCTTTTTCCATCCCCTTACTTTCAGTCTGTATGTGTCCCTAGGTTTGAAGTGGGTCTCTTGTAGACAGCATATATATGGGTCTTGTTTTTGTATCCATTCAGCCAGTCTGTGTCTTTTGGTGGGAGCATTTAATCCATTTACATTTAAGGTAATTATCGATATGTATGTTCCTATTACCATTTACTTAATTGTTTCGGGTTGTTCTTGTAGGTCTTTTCCTTCTCTTGTGTTTCTTGCCTAGAGAAGTTCCTTTAGGATTTGTTGTAGAGCTGGTTTGGTGGTGCTGAACTCTCTCAGCTTTTGCTTGTCTGTAAAGGTTTTAATTTCTCCATCAAATCTGAATGAGATCCTTGCTGGGTAGAGTAATCTTGGTTGTAGGTTTTTTTTCCTTCATCACTTTAAATATGTCCTGCCACTCCCTTCTGGCTTGTAGAGTTTCTGCTTACATTACATTTTGTTCATCCTTTTGCTGTTCATTTTGGTTACCATCATTTTCACACAAATTTTTGGATTTTTTTCTTTAGTCTGTGTCCTGGCTTTAAATTTAAGTAATTTACTTTCCAATTGTGATTTTAAAAAATTTCCTATAGATTCTTACTTCTCTTCTATTTAGAGAAGACCTTTCAATATTTCCTTTAGGATAGATTTAGTATTTTAGTTTTTGCGTGTCTGAGAAATTCCTTATCTCTCTTTCTATTCTAAATAATAATCTTGCTAGGTAGAGTATCCTAGGTTGCATATTTTTCCCTTTCAGGACTTTGAATATATCTTGCCACTCCCTTCTGGTGTGCAGCATTTCTGTAGAGAAATCACGTGATAGATAGCCTTATGGGGGTTTCCTTGTAATGAACTCTTTGTTTTTCTCTTGCTGCCTTTAGAATTCTGTCTTTAAATTTTGCTGTTTTTATTGTAATATGTCTTGGTGTAGGTCTGTTTCGGTTTATCTTGTTTGGAACCCTCTGTGCTTCCTGTACCTGGATATGTGTTTCCTTCTTTACATTTGGGGGTTTTTCAGACATATTTTTTTCAAATACATTTTTGATCCCCTTTTCTCTTTCTTCCCCTTCTGGAACCCCCATTTTGTGTAGATTGGCATGGTTTATATTATCTCGTAGGTCTTTTATACTGCTTTCATTTTTTTTTTCATTTGGCTTTCTGTCTGCTGTCCTTATTGGGTGATTTCCATTATTCTATGTTCCAGGTCACTTATTCATTCTTCTGCATCATTCATTCTGCTATTCATTGCCCTTAGCTTTCATCTCCGCAGATGAGTTTTCTAATTTTTCGTGGTTCCTCTTTATAGTTTCTAGTTCCCTTTTATAGTACTCTGCATTTCTGTCGATAGCTTTTCTTACTCCTCCAGTATTTTCATTATCTCCTTTTTGAAATCAGTGTCTATTAGAATGAAGAGGTCTGTTTAACTGTTTGTTCTTTCAGGGGAATGCTCTTGGTCTTTTAACTGGGAGTGGTTCCTCTGCTATTTACCAACCATTGTGGAAGGATTTCAATATTTGACAAGTCAGTTCAGCTGTTTAGGGCATCTACATATCAGCTCAGCTTAAGAGTAGATTTTGCTCTGTGACATGCCAAACCTGTGATGCATATACCAAATCAGACAGCAAGCCTTGATAAGTCTGAAGCAGATTTACCACATTAGGAAGAATGCCCATTTTCAATTTCTAGGGAGCAGACTAGGTCATCTTCCATGCTATAAAGATCCTTAATGTAACATACAGTGGTACTTAACAGCTATGTTTTAACATTTAAAAAACTCTTGCTCATCAGATGTGCACAATTGGGTATGTTCCTCTAGTGAGAGTTGTATGTATTTTTTGACGCACTTCATTATCACATTTGAAGTGTTCACTCTTTAACTTAATTAGTGGTGCTTAAAATTACTATTATTTTGTCTTTTAGGTAGCATGATAGGTTACCAGCTGTCTGTGAAACTTAGTGATGGTGTCAGAGCTGTTATGTAATCTTTTGTTGTCCCTGATTGTTCTCCGTAATGGCATGTATTGTTTAAGTTATATTTTTGCAAAATCACCATAAAACTTTACTGTTTTTATTATGTTTGTATTTAATTTTAGAAAACCAGTTATAAGCATCAAATATATTTTAATATATACCTTATTGATATAGCTGGAACATTGACCATTCCATTGTAGAATTTGGGAAAATGCTGGTTTAGACCATGTACGTCCTGTAAGGCATAACTCATGTTTCTGCCTCCTCTTTGAAGCCTTTCTCACTGCCCCAGTCTATCCTTATTTTCCATATTGAGAAATGCTCTAGCATTTAGTATGAATAACATTTTACACTTGATTGTTTACAGTGTTCTGTTATTACCAGTTTTCGTGTGTGTCTTTTCTCCATCAGTAGAGACTCTGAAATGAAACTGTATACTTTCCATGACAGAATATCAACACTAAGCACAGAGAAGTTGTCTAGCAATTACTTGACATGTGTTGCTCAGAACTCAAGATACTGACAGAAAATTTCACTACCTGTAGTGTTTCTCTCCAGAAGTATAGACAATTTAACTTTTTTTTTTTAAATTTTTTTTTTAACATCTTTATTTGAGTATAACTGTTTTACAATAGTGTGTTAGTTTCTCTTTTACAACAAAGTGAATCAATTATATATATACATATGTTCCCATAACTCTTCCCTCTTTTGTCACCCTCCCTCCCACCCTCCCTATCCCACCCCTCTAGGTGGTCACTAAGTACAGAGGTGAACTCCCTGTGCTATGCTATAGCTTCCCACTAGCTATCTAATTTACATTTGGTAGTGTGTATATGTCCCTGCCACTCTCTCACATCGTCACAGCTTACCCTTCCCCCTCCCCATATCCTCAAGTCCATGCTCTAGTAGGTCTGTGTTTTATTCCCATCCTACCACTAATCTCTTCATGACATTTTTTTTTTTTTTAGATTCCATATATATGTGTTAGCATACGGTATTTGTTTTTATCCTTCTGACTTACTTCACTCTGTATGACAGATTCCAGGTCTATCCACCTCATTACAAATAACTCAGTTTCATTTCTTTTTATGGCTGAGTAATATTCCATCGTATATATGTGCCACATCTTCCTTATCCATTCATCTGTTGATGGACACTTAGGTTGCTTCCATGTCCTGGCTATCGTAAATAGAGCTGCAATAAACATTTTGGTACACGACTCTTTTTGAATTATGGTTTTCTCAGGGTATATGCCCAGTAGTGGGATCGCAGGGTCATATGGTAGTTCTATTTGTAGTTTTTTAAGGAACCTCCATACTGTTCTCCATAGTGGCTGTATCAATTTACATTCCCACCAGCAGTGCAAGAGTGTTCCCTTTTCTCCACACCCCCTCCAGCATTTATTGTTTCTAGAGTTTTTGATGATGGCCAATCTGGCTGGTGTGAGATGATATCTCATTGTAGTTTTGATTTGCATTTCTCTAATGATTAATGATGTTGAGCATTCTTCCATGTGTTTGTTGGCTATCTGTATATCTTCTTTGGAGAAATGTCTATTTAGTTCTTCTGCCCATTTTTGGATTGGGCTGTTTGTTTTTTTGTTATTGAGCTGCATGAGTTGCTTATAAATTTTGGAGATTAATCCTTTGTCAGTTGCTTCATTTGCAAATATTTTCTCCCATTCTGAGGGTTGTCTTTTGGTCTTGTTTATGGTATCCTTTGCTGTGCAAAAGCTTTTAAGTTTCATTAGATCCCATTTGTTTGTTTTTGTTTTTATTTCCATTTCTCTAGGAGATGGGTCAAAAAGGATCTTGCTGTGATTTATGTCATAGAGTGTTCTGCCTATGTTTTCCTCTAAGAGTTTGATAGTGTCTGGCCTTACATTTAGGTCTTTAACCCATTTTGAGTTTATTTTTGTGTATGGTGTTAGGGAGTGTTCTAATTTCATACTTCTACAGGTAGCTGTCCAGTTTTCCCAGCACCACTTATTGAAGAGGCTGTCTTTTCTCCAATGTATATTCTTGCCTCCTTTATCAAAGATAAGGTGACCATATGTGTGTGGGTTTATCTCTGGGCTTTCTATCCTGTTCCATTAATCTATATTTCTGTTTTTGTGCCAGTACCATACTGTCTTGATTACTGTAGCCTTGTAGTAGAGTCTGAAGTCAGGGAGCCTGATTCCTCCAGCTCCATTTTTCGTTCTCAAGATTGCTTTGGCTATTCGGGGTCTTTTGTGTTTCCATACAAATTGTGAAATTTTTTGTTCTAGTTCTGTAAAAAATGCCAGTGGTAATTTGATAGGGATTGCATTGAATCTGTAGATTGCTTTGGGTAATACAGTCATTTTCACTATGTTGATTCTTCCAATCCAAGAACATGGTATATTTCTCCACCTATTTGTATCATCTTTAATTTCTTTCATCAGTGTCTTATAGTTTTCTGCATACAAGTCTTTTGTCTCCTTAGGTAGGTTTATTCCTAGATATTTTATTCTTTTTGTTGCAATGGTAAATGGGAGTGTTTTCTTAATTTCATTCTCAGATTTTTCATCATTAGTGTATAAGAATGCCAGAGATTTCTGTGCATTAACTTTGTATCCTGCTACTTTACCAAATTCATTGATTAGTTCTAGTAGTTTTCTGGTAGCATCCTTAGGATTCTCTATGTATAGTATCATGTCATCTGCAAACAGTGACAGCTTTACTTCTTCTTTTCCTATTTGGATTCCTTTTATTTCTTTATTTTCTCTAATTGCTGTGGCTAGAACTTCCAAAACTAGGTTGAATAAGAGTGGTGAGAGTGGGCAACCTTGTCTTGTTCCTGATCTTAGTGGAAATGGTGTCAGTTTTTCACCATTGAGAACGATGTTAGCTGTGGGTTTGTCACATATTGCCTTTATTATATTGAGGAAAGTTCCCTCTATGCCTACTTTCTGCAGGGTTTTTATCATAAATGGGTGTTGAATTTTGTCAAAAGCTTTCTCTGCATCTATTGAGATGATCATATGGTTTTTCTCCTTCAGTTTGTTGATATGGTGTATCACGTTGATTGATTTGCGTATATTGAAGAACCCTTGCATTCCTGGAATAAACCCCACTTGATCATGGTGTATGATCCTTTTAATGTGCTGTTGGATTCTGTTTGCTAATATTTTGTTGAGGATTTTTGCATCTATGTTCATCAGTGATATTGGCCTGTAGTTTTCTTTCTTTGTGACGTCTTTGTCTGGTTTTGGTATCAGGGTGATGGTGGCCTCGTAGAATGAGTTTGGGAGTGTTCCTCCCTCTGCTATCTTTTGGAAGAGTTTGAGAAGGATAGGTGTTAGCTCTTCTCTAAATGTTTGATAGAATTCGCCTGTGAAGCCATCTGGTCCTGGGCTTTTGTTTGTTGGAAGATTTTTAATCACAGTTTCAATTTCAGTGCTTGTGATTGGTCTGTTCATGTTTTCTATTTCTTCCTGGTTCAGTCTTGGCAGGTTGTGCATTTCTAAGAATTTGTCCATTTCTTCCAGGTTGTCCATTTTATTGCCATAGAGTTGCTTGTAGTAATCTCTAATAATCTTTTGTATTTCTGCAGAGTCAGTTGTTACATCTCCTTTTTCATTTCTAATTCTATTGATTTGAGTCTTCTCCCCTTTTTTCTTGATGAGTCTGGCTAATGGTTTATCAATTTTATTTATCTTCTCAAAGAACCAGCTTTTACTTGTATTGATCTTTGCTATTGTTTCCTTCATTTCTTTTTCATTAATTTCTGATCTGATCTTTATGATTTCTTTCCTTCTGCTAAATTTGGGGTTTTTTTGTTCTTCCTTCTCTAATTGCTTTAGGTGCAAAGTTAAGTTGTTTATTCGAGATGCTTCCTGTTTCTTAAGGTATGATTGTATTGCTATAAACTTCCCTCTTAGAACTGCTTTTGCTGTATCCCATAGGTTTTGGGTCGTCGTGTCTCCATTGTCATTTGTTTCTAAGTACTTTTTGATTTCCTCTTTGATTTCTTCAGTGATCACTTCGTTATTAAGTAGTGTATTGTTTAGCCTCCATGTGTTTGTATTTTTTACAGATCTTTTCCTGTAATTGATATCTAGTCTCATAGCGTTGTGGTCAGAAAAGATACTTGATACGATTTCAATTTTCTTAAATTTGCCAAGGCTAGATTTGTGACCCAAGATATGATCGATCCTGGAGAATGTTCCATGAGCACTTGAGAAAAATGTGTATTCTGTTGTTTTTGGATGGAATGTCCTATAAATATCAAGTAAATCCATCTTGTATAATATTTCATTTAAAGCTTGTGTTTCCTTATTTATTTTCATTTTGGATGATCTGTCCATTGGTGACAGTGGGGTGTTAAAGTCCCCTACTATGATTGTGTTACTGTCGATTTCCCCTTTTATGGCTGTTAGTATTTGCCTTATGTATTGAGGTGCGCCTATGTTGGGTGCATAAATATTTACAATTGTTATATCTTCTTCATGGATCGATCCCTTGATCATTATGTAGTGTCCTTCTTTGTCTCTTGTAATAGACTTTATTTTAAAGTCTATTTTGTCTGATATGAGAATGGCTACTCCAGCTTTCTTCTGATTTCCATTTGCATGGAATATCTTTTTCCATCCCCTTACTTTCAGTCTGTATGTGTCCCTAGGTTTGAAGTGGGTCTCTTGTAGACAGCATATATATGGGTCTTGTTTTTGTATCCATTCAGCCAGTCTGTGTCTTTTGGTGGGAGCATTTAATCCATTTACATTTAAGGTAATTATCGATATGTATGTTCCTATTACCATTTACTTAATTGTTTCGGGTTGTTCTTGTAGGTCTTTTCCTTCTCTTGTGTTTCTTGCCTAGAGAAGTTCCTTTAGGATTTGTTGTAGAGCTGGTTTGGTGGTGCTGAACTCTCTCAGCTTTTGCTTGTCTGTAAAGGTTTTAATTTCTCCATCAAATCTGAATGAGATCCTTGCTGGGTAGAGTAATCTTGGTTGTAGGTTTTTTTTCCTTCATCACTTTAAATATGTCCTGCCACTCCCTTCTGGCTTGTAGAGTTTCTGCTTACATTACATTTTGTTCATCCTTTTGCTGTTCATTTTGGTTACCATCATTTTCACACAAATTTTTGGATTTTTTTCTTTAGTCTGTGTCCTGGCTTTAAATTTAAGTAATTTACTTTCCAATTGTGATTTTAAAAAATTTCCTATAGATTCTTACTTCTCTTCTATTTAGAGAAGACCTTTCAATATTTCCTTTAGGATAGATTTAGTATTTTAGTTTTTGCGTGTCTGAGAAATTCCTTATCTCTCTTTCTATTCTAAATAATAATCTTGCTAGGTAGAGTATCCTAGGTTGCATATTTTTCCCTTTCAGGACTTTGAATATATCTTGCCACTCCCTTCTGGTGTGCAGCATTTCTGTAGAGAAATCACGTGATAGATAGCCTTATGGGGGTTTCCTTGTAATGAACTCTTTGTTTTTCTCTTGCTGCCTTTAGAATTCTGTCTTTAAATTTTGCTGTTTTTATTGTAATATGTCTTGGTGTAGGTCTGTTTCGGTTTATCTTGTTTGGAACCCTCTGTGCTTCCTGTACCTGGATATGTGTTTCCTTCTTTACATTTGGGGGTTTTTCAGACATATTTTTTTCAAATACATTTTTGATCCCCTTTTCTCTTTCTTCCCCTTCTGGAACCCCCATTTTGTGTAGATTGGCATGGTTTATATTATCTCGTAGGTCTTTTATACTGCTTTCATTTTTTTTTTCATTTGGCTTTCTGTCTGCTGTCCTTATTGGGTGATTTCCATTATTCTATGTTCCAGGTCACTTATTCATTCTTCTGCATCATTCATTCTGCTATTCATTGCCCTTAGCTTTCATCTCCGCAGATGAGTTTTCTAATTTTTCGTGGTTCCTCTTTATAGTTTCTAGTTCCCTTTTATAGTACTCTGCATTTCTGTCGATAGCTTTTCTTACTCCTCCAGTATTTTCATTATCTCCTTTTTGAAATCAGTGTCTATTAGAATGAAGAGGTCTGTTTAACTGTTTGTTCTTTCAGGGGAATGCTCTTGGTCTTTTAACTGGGAGTGGTTCCTCTGCTATTTACCAACCATTGTGGAAGGATTTCAATATTTGACAAGTCAGTTCAGCTGTTTAGGGCATCTACATATCAGCTCAGCTTAAGAGTAGATTTTGCTCTGTGACATGCCAAACCTGTGATGCATATACCAAATCAGACAGCAAGCCTTGATAAGTCTGAAGCAGATTTACCACATTAGGAAGAATGCCCATTTTCAATTTCTAGGGAGCAGACTAGGTCATCTTCCATGCTATAAAGATCCTTAATGTAACATACAGTGGTACTTAACAGCTATGTTTTAACATTTAAAAAACTCTTGCTCATCAGATGTGCACAATTGGGTATGTTCCTCTAGTGAGAGTTGTATGTATTTTTTGACGCACTTCATTATCACATTTGAAGTGTTCACTCTTTAACTTAATTAGTGGTGCTTAAAATTACTATTATTTTGTCTTTTAGGTAGCATGATAGGTTACCAGCTGTCTGTGAAACTTAGTGATGGTGTCAGAGCTGTTATGTAATCTTTTGTTGTCCCTGATTGTTCTCCGTAATGGCATGTATTGTTTAAGTTATATTTTTGCAAAATCACCATAAAACTTTACTGTTTTTATTATGTTTGTATTTAATTTTAGAAAACCAGTTATAAGCATCAAATATATTTTAATATATACCTTATTGATATAGCTGGAACATTGACCATTCCATTGTAGAATTTGGGAAAATGCTGGTTTAGACCATGTACGTCCTGTAAGGCATAACTCATGTTTCTGCCTCCTCTTTGAAGCCTTTCTCACTGCCCCAGTCTATCCTTATTTTCCATATTGAGAAATGCTCTAGCATTTAGTATGAATAACATTTTACACTTGATTGTTTACAGTGTTCTGTTATTACCAGTTTTCGTGTGTGTCTTTTCTCCATCAGTAGAGACTCTGAAATGAAACTGTATACTTTCCATGACAGAATATCAACACTAAGCACAGAGAAGTTGTCTAGCAATTACTTGACATGTGTTGCTCAGAACTCAAGATACTGACAGAAAATTTCACTACCTGTAGTGTTTCTCTCCAGAAGTATAGACAATTTAACTTTTAAAACTGTGCTCATGTGAGGGTAAGAACACTAGTTGAGCAAGAATATGTTTATGTCATTTCAGGATTTGGTGACATTTGGGGATGTGGCTGTAGATTTCTCTCAAGAGGAGTGGGAATGGCTGAACCCTGCTCAGAGGAATTTGTACAGGAAAGTGATGTTGCAGAACTATAGGAGCCTGGTATCACTGGGTAAGGAGGTCTCCCTGTAATTCAGAATCTGCACGTAGGGCTGCTTTCCAATGTAATGTTTGGGAAACCTCTGATATAGTTTGCTAAATTTCTGATTTTTGTGCTCCCCCAAATTTAGTTTTGTAGAATTAGCAGCTTCATTAGACTGTCCATGCAACTTCATCTTCCCCATTATTCAGAATACTTCACCTCTTCTTCAGCTCCCTTCTATAGTGGCATCACCTTCCTGATGACCAACCAACTTGATCTGATTTATGGGCCTGGCTAATTCCCCTTTTATTTCTTGTAAGCAGGAGTTTCAGTTTCTAAGCCAGATGTGATCTCATTATTGGAGCAAGGAAAAGAGCCCTGGATGGTGAAGAAGGAGGGGACAAGAGGAGCATGCCCTGGTGAGTGAGAGAGAACTAGGGAGGCAGAGGCTATTGCAAGGAAAAGTTCAGCTACTCTGGAAAGTTCCAGCTCATAATTGATGTTTCCTGGGTAGCCTGAAAAGGCCTGGGAAGAAACACTGAGGTGTGTCTAGCGTGAGTTCCCCAACCTAACTCTCCTCACACATTATTTGTGTATATTTTCTCTCACACTTAACTGTCTTCTCTGATAACCTTTTCTTATTTTTTGGATGCAGATGTCACAGTTATCTCCTTTTCCTTGCTTTTTAATTTTACACATGTTACTCCATACTATGTTTAAAAATCCAGACATAGCAATGCATATTTTTTCCTTTTTGGTCACTCATTCCTTTCAGATTGAAGGATTGATTCATTTACTTATGCACTTAATCTTGATTCACTGAATTTCTACTTTCACAAAATCATTCTGCTGAATTTTTAGGATTATTCAGAGGTTTATAAATCATCAAAGAAAAAATAAAGCATTTCCAGTTGTATTTTCAAGTCTGGGTAACTGGAAAGTGATAGCATTTAATAGAAACAAGTCAGGAGAAAGAACAGGTTGGTAGAGGAAAGGATGAATTTGGCTTGGGACAATAAGAGACTTATTTTTAAGAGATAGGGAGATTTCCAAGGGAAGATATACAACATATGATTGGAGGGAGATGGAGGCTAAGAAAAAAAAAGTCTGATTTAGAGATGTTAGTGTGAAGGAATGAGGTCATAGTCTTAGAGTTTGAGAGAAAAATCCTGGTACTGGGGCCTTTTTGGGAAAGTGGACCTTTGACAACTTTCTCAATGTCCTCTCTGGTAAATAACCTCCTTATAGTTTCTTCCTTGGGTTAAATTAATAATTTTATTAATTAAATTTAAATTAAATTAAAGTTAAATTAATTTAAATTAATAAATTTTAATTTTTCTACTTACCCTTTTCATTTAGGTTACAGATTTCTATGAACCTGAGCATAATAATTGCTTATAATTGTTTTTCTTTTATATCTAGTAATTTCCAATTTTTATTTTACATAGCTGTTCTTTTTTAAAAAATTGTTTGCTACTCATTAATCAATTTTGTTAATTTTTATTTATTTTTAACATCCAACTTTTGGACATATCTGTTAAATATAAAATATAGTGTCATCATTCTTCTCTTTTCTAATTCTCTATTTTCTGCTTTTCTCTTTACTAATTCCTTCCTTCTATTTTCCTTAGGTTTATTTTGTTTTCCATTTTGCTGAAAAAAACAAACTATTAATTTCATTTTCTCATTCACTAATGAAATTATTAGGAGTTTTAATTTTCCTCTGAATATAGCTTTAGGTGACTTCCACAGATTCTGATATGTAGTTGTTTTTCTTATTTCCATTTCCTAGACAACCTATTTTTTTTTAATTCCCTTTTACACAAGAGTTGTATGAAGGAAAGTTTTCTGGTTTTATTGTATCTTGATCAAATTGTTTTATCATATTTGATCAGGATAGTAATTAGTACTAATTCTACTAACAATTTGAGGATTTTACATGTTCTAATGTAGCATTAGTTTTTTTTAATGGTTCCATAGGTTCCAAGGTATAGTCTCTATTTTCAGTGTAAAGAGCTTATTACATGAGTTTTACTTTTTTTATTATGTTACTAAAGTCTGTCTTTACTTAATCTTTCTTGATTCCATCTATAATTTTTTCTTTCTTATTTCTTATTTATTTTTGGCTGCATCGGGTCTTAGTTGTGGCACGTGGGATCTTTTGTTATTGCACACAGGCTCTTTATTGTGGTGCTTGGGTTTCTCTCTAGTTGTGGCATGCAGGCTCCAGAGTGCATGGGCTCTGCAGTTGTGGCACACAGGCTCAGTAGCCCCGGGGCATGTGGGATCTTATTTCCCCAACCAGGAACTAAGAAGGCAGATTCTTTACCACTGGACCACTGGGGAAGTCCCTATAATTTTTTTCTTAATAACTTTAATTATTTATATACAGTAAATTGCATTCATATAAATTACACGTGATGAGTTCCGACAGTTATATACGTCCGTGAAACCATCACCACAATCGAGATATAAAACGTTTCCATCACCCCGAAAGATAGCTTGTACCTCTTTGCAGTTCATTCTTCTTCACTCCTGGCTCCAAACACTAATCTGATATTTGTCATTTTAGATTACTTTGCATTTAAACTAAATGGAATCATACTGTTATGTGTGGCTTATTCTGTCATCAAAATTATTTTGAAAATCATATTGTTTCATGTATAATTTACTCCTTTTGTTTCTGAGTAGCAGTCTATTGTATAGATGGTTCCATGCTTTTTCCATTCACCTGTTGATGCACATTTGGGTTGTTTGCAGTTTTGGGCTATATGAAGTGGTCACCTACAGGACTTTGTGTGGACATACGTTTTCATTTCTCTTAGGTAAATATCTAAAAGTGGAAAACATGAGTCATATTACAGGAATATGTTTAACTTTTTAAGAAACTGCCAGATAGTTTTCCAAAGAGACTATCATTTTTCATTCCCACCAGCACTGTAGAAGAGTTCCAGTTGCTCTACATCCCCACCATATGTTGGTGAGGTTTTTTCTTTTTTTAATAATTTTATTGAAGTATAGTTGATTTACAATGTTGTGTTAATTTTTGCTGTGCAGCAAAGTGATTCGCTTACATATATATATTCCATTATGGTTTATCACAGGATATTGAACATAGTTTCCTGTACTACACAGTAGGAACTTGTTATTTATCCATACTATATATTGATATAATAGTTTGCATCTGCTAATCCCAAAATCCCAATCCTTCTCTCCCCCACCCCTCCTCCCCCTTGGCAAACACAAGTCTGTTCTCTAGATGAGTCTCTTTCTGTTTTGCAAATATATTCATTTGTATTGTATTTTAGATTCCACATATAAGTGATATCATATGTTATTTGTCTTTCTCTTTCTGACTTACTTGGCTTAGTATGATGATCTCTAGGTCCATCCATGTGCTGCAGATGGCATTATTTCTTTTTTATAGCTGAGTAATACTCCATTGTGTATGTATGTATATATATGTGTGTGCATATGTATATATATATATACATATACATATATACACATACATACACACACATATGTACCATATCTCCTTTATCCATTCACCTGTTGATGGACATTTAGGTTGTTTCCGTGTCTTGGCTATTGTACATAGTGCTGCTATGAACACAGTGGTGCATGTATCTTTTTGAATTATAGTTATGTCTGGATATATGCCCAGGAGTGGGATTTCTGGATCATATGGCAAGTCTAGTGTTTTGAGGAACCTCCATACTGTTTTCCATAGAGGCTGCATCAATTTACATTCCCACCAACAATGTAGGAGGGGTCCCTTTTTGGTGAGCTATTTTTAGTTTTATCCATTCTAATAATTGTGTTATGGTATCTCGTAGTTTTAGTATGCATTTATCTGATGACTAAGGATGTTGAGGATCTTTTCATGTGCTTATTGGCCATTCATATATCTATTGTGAAGTATTTGTTCAAATCTTTTGCCCATGTTTTATTAGATTGTTTTATTATTATTGTAAAAGTTCTTAATACTGGCATACTTCATTTTATTGTGCTTCACTTTATTGTACTTCGCAGATATTGCACTTTTTACAAACTGAAGGTTTGTGGTGACCCTGCGTTGTCAGATGATGGTTAGTATTTTTTAGCAATAAAGTGCTTTTTAATTAAGGTATGTAAATTGATTTTTTTTAGACTTAATGCTATTGCACACTTAATAGACTACAGTATAGTGTAAACATAACTCTTATATGTACTGGGAAACCAAAACAATTTGTGTGACTAGCTTTATTGCAACGTTCATTTTATTGGGGTGGTCTCGAACTGAACCCGTGATACCTCTGAGGTATGCCTGTATAGTCCTGATACAAATTGTCATTTATGTGTATTGAGATATACGTACCAATTGTGACTTGTATTTTTATTTTCCTGCTACTGTCTTTTGAACATCCAAAGTTTTCAGTATTTGTGAAGTCCAAATTATTGCCTTGGTTTGTCCTTTTTGTGTCATATCTAAGAAAGTCTTGCTACCCGCAGGTCATAGACATTTTCTTTCTTCTGTGTTTTTGCCTAGGAATTTTATCATTTTGGCTTTATATTTTGGTATATGTTCCATTGAGCTAATTTTTGTGTCTTGTGTGAGGTAAAGGTTGAAGTTCTTTTTTTTCCCAATCTGGATATAGTTTCTCCAGTACCCTTTCTTTTAAAGACTTTCCCTTCCCCATTATATTGTCTTGGTACCTTCATTGAAAATCATTTGACCATATATGCATGCATTAAGTTTTAAACTCTGTCATTTCACCAGTACCAGTCTTGATTACTATAGTTTTATAGTACATTTTGATATCAATTTGTAAAACCACTTTGACTATTTTAATAGATCATTTGTATTTCCATATAAATTCTAGGATGAAGTTGAGAATTTCTACCCAAAAAATCCTGCTGGGGTTTTGTTTGGGATTGTGTTGAATCTATGTATCAGTTTGGAGAGAACTGACATCCTAATATCATTTTTTTCAATTCCTGAGTATTGTTTATTTAGCCATTTTTTACAGTCTTAATTTCTCTTAGTATTGTTGTGTCATATCCAGTGTAGTGGTCTTATATTTATAAGTATTATAAGTGGTCTTATATTTATAGGTATTATATTTATATAGCTATATATATATAAAATATATACTTATATCTAAAAATTCTTTTCCTGAGTCTTTTATGGTTTTTTTGGTGCTCTTATATTAAAAAGACCATTTTCCAATTGTTTGCTGCTAGTATGTAAAAATGTAAATTGATTTTTTAAATTGATTTTTTAATTGAAGTGTAGTTCATTTACAATGTTGTTACATTTTTATATTAACTTTACATCTTTTGACCTTGCTGGATTGATTTAGCAGTTGTTCTAGTAGTTGTTTTGTAAGTTCCTGAGGATTTTCTGCATGAACAGTCATTTTTTCTGCAAATACAGTTTTATTTCTTCCTTTTTGATCTTTCTATGTCTTCTTTTTCTTGACTTATTGTAATAGGTAGGACCTCCTGTAAAATGTTGAATAGAATTGGTAAGAGCATATATACTTGCATTGTTGTAAGGAGAAATGTATTCACTCTTTCACTGTTAAGTTGATGGTAGTTACAGATTTTTCATAGATGCTCTTTATCAGCTTGAGAAATTTCCTTTCTGTTCCTGGTTTGCTGAGAATTTTTATAATAAACAGGTGTTGAATTTAGTAAAATACTTTTATATCTATTGAAATGATATGGATTTTCCTTTTTTTATCTGTTAATGTGGTGAACTACATTAATTTTCATATCTTAAACCAACCTTGCATTCGTGGGACAAACTCTACTTGGTTATGATTATGCTTTCATATTTTCCTGGATTTTATTTACCATAATTTTATATAGGTTTTACATTTATGTTCATGTGCTACATTGCTTTTGTAAATCATAATAGGAATGTTGGTTTTACTTGGCAATTCTAAGCCAAGTGTGATCGATTGTTGCAACAAGGGAATAGCTGTTGGTGGTGAAGAGACAGCAGCCTAGTTAGCTGAGTGAGGAAGGGGTAAGCCATTGTAGGGAAAAACAAACAAGCCTCACCTGTTTGGCTTTCAGAGGTTTTCCTTCTAAACTCTTTTCTCAAAGGTTTACAGAGAAAAACCATTGGAAAGTCTTGAACAGAATAATAGGTGATTTGATTTGGGAATGAAAAGGGTAAGGCAAATTAAGGCCAATGGCAGGTTAATAAAACCAAGAAATGTTTAACCATAGAATTTTATGTATAGCCTATGGCAGTTAATGGTACCAGGAGTTTTTTTAGCCACACTGACATGAAATTGGTTTTTTAAAGGTAATGAACTTAGCTTGAATGCAGGATAACTAGCAGCAAGAGAGGAAGAGTGTTTGCAGACTGTTATATTAATGTATATAAAAAGATTATCATATAGTTATGCATGATTTATTTTCTTAATAATTTTCCTTTATTCTCATTCTCTATAATCTCATTATTAGACTGCATTTAACAGCTGTTAAATCCTTGAACTTCTTATGTAGTTCATTCACCAATTTGTGCTTTAGAAGTTCTTCTTTTCTAATGCATAAATACAAAAGACATTTGTTTTCTTGGTATCTTTTAGATTGGAAGTATGCATTTAAAAACAATGAATTTTCATCAAAGCAAGTTATTTATGAGGAATCATCCAAAGTAAGGACAATGGGAAGAAGCCATCTTAGTTATAACCTTGACTGCTCCAGTTTGAGAGAAGACTCTAAAAATGAGGACTGGTTTAAGAACCACTTTGGAAGTCAGAAGATACATTCTAGGCAATTGATCATTACTCATAAAGAAATCCTGACTAAAGATCAAAGTAATGAATATACTAAATCTTGGCAAACTTTCCATCAGGATGCAATCTTTGATATAAAGCAGAGTTTTCCCACCAAAGAAAGAATACATAAGCATGAGCCACGAAAGAGAAGCTACCAGAAAAAATCTGTTGAAATGAAACGTAAGAAAGTCTATGTAGAGAAGAAACTTTTGAAATGTAATGAATGTGAGAAGGTTTTCAACCAGAGCTCATCTCTTACTCTTCACCAGAGAATTCACACTGGAGAGAAACCCTATGCATGTGTTGAATGTGGGAAAACCTTCAGCCAGAGTGCAAACCTAGCTCAACATAAGAGAATACATACTGGAGAGAAACCCTATGAATGTAAAGAATGTAGGAAAGCCTTCAGCCAGAATGCCCATCTTGCTCAACATCAGAGAGTTCATACCGGAGAGAAACCTTATCAGTGTAAAGAATGTAAAAAAGCCTTCAGCCAGATTGCACACCTGACTCAACATCAGAGGGTTCATACTGGGGAAAGACCTTTTGAATGTACTGAATGTGGAAAGGCCTTTAGTAATGGCTCATTTCTTGCTCAGCATCAGAGAATTCACACAGGAGAGAAGCCTTATGTATGTAACGTGTGTGGGAAAGCCTTCAGCCATCGGGGATACCTAATTGTACATCAGAGAATTCATACCGGAGAGAGACCCTATGAATGTAAGGAATGTAGGAAAACCTTCAGCCAGTATGCACACCTGGCTCAACATCAGAGAGTTCATACTGGAGAGAAACCTTATGAGTGTAAAGTATGTAGGAAAGCCTTCAGCCAGATTGCATACCTTGATCAACATCAGAGGGTTCATACTGGAGAGAAGCCCTATGAATGTATCGAATGTGGGAAGGCCTTTAGCAATAGCTCATCACTTGCACAACATCAGAGAAGTCATACTGGAGAGAAACCTTACATGTGTAAGGAATGCAGGAAAACGTTTAGCCAGAATGCAGGCCTTGCTCAACATCAGCGAATTCACACTGGAGAGAAACCTTACGAATGTAACATTTGTGGGAAAGCCTTTAGCTATAGTGGATCTCTTACTCTACATCAAAGAATTCATACTGGGGAAAGACCCTATGAATGTAAGGATTGCAGGAAATCTTTCAGGCAGCGAGCACACCTTGCTCATCATGAGAGAATTCATACAATGGAGTCATTCTTGACTCTTTCCTCTCCCTCACCCTCCGCGTCCAGTCAGTTGCCAAGACCTGTAGGTTCTATCTCCTAAATATGCCTTGAATCTGACTCTAATTTCCATTCTGTCATCTTTGTCCAGTACACAATCTATTTGACATGGACTATGGAAATAACTTTCTAATTAATCTCCCTGTGTACCATTTCCTGCTAGTAGTGCATATTGCAGTCAAACTTGTGTTTAAAAAGTTTAATCGTATCACTTCTCCTTCATTAAAATCCTTCATTGGCATCCTATAGGTCTTAGGTCAAGGCACACTTTCCTCAAAATAGCCTAAAAGACCCCCAACCCCCAATACCTTGTTCCAGTCTACATTTCAGAGTCCCATCTCATGTCAATATCCATCTCATTCTTTGGCTACTTATCAACATTAAGAATTTATAGTGCAGCATCAAACAGATCTGGGTTCCAATTCTTACTCTTCCATTTTTTGGCCCTCTAGTTTTGGAGAAACCTTTTGTCCCTTGTAAGCTTCAGTCTTTTTATTTATATTATGGAAATAATAATGGTACTACCTCAAGTTAATGGAAGGATTAAATGAGATAATGCATGTGAACTGCTCAGCAGAGTGCCTAGCATAAAGTAATCACTCAGTAAACACTAATGTAAAATAAAAACCTACTATGATAAAAAGATCATCTCAGCAATGATTATCTGCGAAATAACAAAGCAACCCAAAGTACTGTAAAGGTTTTTGATTAGGAACAGCAGTCATTGTTCTAAAGGTGGGTGATAGGGGTATCGAGCACAGGAGAGTTAATATTGGAGTCCATGATGACAGAGTAAGATGGGGGCTTCTGTTTCAACATGAATACACAGAAAGATGATTTTGTTGATAAGAAAAACTAACTTCATTATATAGTCAACAGTTTTAAGAAGCCAGGTGTTAAAAACCACTTGTAATAAGTAAAATTTACTGAGATGTATTCATCATTTGCATTTAAACAAAGGCAATAGTTTTTAAAAGACAGGAAACTTTAAAAGATCAATAACCAAAGAAGAACAGAAAGTAAAATTTAACTCACCTCTCCTAATTCCAGGTAGATGAATTGCATTAAACTCATGTCAGTTAGATAGAAAAGTTGTTAAGCTTCTAAGCTGTAATTCCAAAACTACAGGGAAAAGAAACCAAAACTATAGGTCAAAACTCATCAACATGTTTGATTTGATATGCATCAAGTTTCAAATGAATATGAATACCTTTAGATGGGCATGTGTTTTCCAGTTCTCCACAGTTCAAACCACTACCTGTTCCCTTACATCTGACTTGTTTTACACTTTATATTACTTCCTGACTCCTGAAGGCTTTGAGCATGCAATCAATGCAGTAACCAGTTCTCTTGTGAACATAAGTACAAACAAAATGACTAAAGTTTAATGGAGGATTAAAAGAATAGACATTTTATCCTTCTGTAGGGGAAGACTCAGTATTCTACAGATGTTAGTAGGCCCCAAATTAATCTGTAGATTTGTTAGTAGGCCGCAAATTAATCTACAGATTCTTTGTACCTGACAAAATAAGACTTTCTTAAGGCTTGAAACATTGTGTTTGTCAACATACACACATACACATTCACAACATACACACATAAAGGAAATATATAATAAAGGTGATATTTCATGTCAGTGGCTTAACAGTATTGGTAAATGAGATTCTGCTCAAAAAAATTATTTCTGTACAAAACAATCACCTCATTCTTTTATCCAGATGCAAAACAGAGTCATTAGAAGACACCATAACATACTTTATAATCATGGGGAACAGTCTTCCTAAATACGACATGAGATCCAGAAGCCACACACACAATGATTCTAGGTTTGACTATATAAGGACTTTAATAAGCTTTTATATAGTCAAAGACAGTACAAACGAAAGGTTTTTAAACATTAGAATTGGAAAAAATCATTAAAATATGTTTAACTTATGAAGTTCGTATCCTTAACATAAAAGTGCTCCTACAAGTCATTTAGAAAAATGACACCTCCTCCCCTCACGGGCAAAAGGGTATAAAGAGGCAACAGGTGACTGATGAAAGTGGTAAGTACTGAATCTCACAAGGATCAGAACACAAGTTAAACAAATGAACTACCATCTTTCAATATCAGATTGATAAAATTTGCATTGCAAAACCATAGGAGAGGAGATACTTCTATGTACTGATATAAGGGTATATGAATTTGTACAGTATTTCTGAAAGGTAACTTGTCAGCATCAAAATTTTCATTGGGAAAATCAAGGTTTTCTTTTGCAGTTAAACACAAGTTTATCTTTCCTCCATATCCTGTTAAACAGATAAAACAATTTAAAAGGTATCAAAAGAGAGCAGAAGTCATCAGTGGATGAAAGAATCAAATTTTATAAAAGACAAAAGGGAAAAGAGTGCTTATTCATGAAATGTTGCAGAAAAGGCTGTTACCTGAAATGTTGGCATGACAGGGATTTCAGTAATGGGAGTCAGTCTGTCCAAAGGGTCCCTAGAAAAGTTCATGCTTTGAGTTGGCTTGTGTAGAGGCTGGGTAATAAGGAGACACGATGACAAGACAGTTAATGATTTTTTATGTGAGTTATGTTAGTACCCCTGCCAACAGCTTTCCCACTCCACCCTCTCTTCTATAAGTAAACTGAAATGGATCCTTCCTTCACACCATTCACAAAAACTAGTTCCAGTTGAATAAAATCCTAAATGCTAAAATAGTAAAGTATTAGAAGAAAGTATAGTACCATATGCTTATGACTTTGCTGTTGGACATATCTTCCTAAATTAGACAAAAATGAAAGCCATAATGAAGTTGACTATATCAAAAGTTAGAATGCTTTTAAAAAGACAAAGATAAACAGAATGAGAAAAAAACTGTAATATAATACAAAGGGAAAGATGTAAGAGTACCTATAAATAGGTAAAGGACAACCAACCAAGAATAAAAATGAACAAAGGATATGAATGCACAAGTCAGAAGAAATACAGATGGACCATAAATATAAGTCCCTGCTTAACCTTGCTAGTATTGAGAGATGCAAATTTAAGTAATCTACAATAATAAAAAAAACCTTGGCAGTTGTGTAGAGAAATAAATACTCTCATAAGTGCTAATTTGGAGGCACTGAAGTTTTAAAAATGCTCACTATAACCCCTTTGGAGGGCAGCACAGTACATGAAACTGGAAACAATCTAAATTTCCATCAATAGAGGCATGCCTAGAAATACTAGCACCAGTTTAAAAAAATGGACTGGTAATGGTATGGATCTGACTAAAAGACACTGATTGAAAATGAAAATTTTTCAGAATAATAGAGTACTATATATTTAAAATATATTTCTAATACATTTATATAAGTACGCAAATACTTAGAAAAAGTCCTGAACAGACACATCCAACCGATAAGTGTTTCTTTGGAGGAGGGAACTAGAATTGGACATTCTGGTCAAGAGGGTAGATTTACCATTATCTGTAATGTTTGAAGTTTTAAATAAGAATGTTAAAATTTAAAAAACAAACTATGAAAAAATTCAACAAACTCACGGAGAACTAGAGCAGCTAGAGTGAGAGTTGGCAGCCTAAGTTGAAACCTTTTTTGGAATTTGGAGAATTTCTCATCAACTCACCAGTCCTTCCCATGCAGGCAGAGATCCCAGTAAACCTTTTCATTCAGGGAAACAGATCTACAATGAGAATAACCAAAGAACCTCCTGCTACCTACCTAAGATAATCAAACCATATCATTCTTAAATGTGAACAGACAGCTAAGGATCATCACAGATGAAGAAAAGTATCAGCATAATAAGGACCAAGAGAGAACCTAACCAGAGTAGGGAAAGTTATATAATGAGAAGAAAATAAAAATTTGTTAGTCTAAGATTTGACTAGATGTTGCACTTTTAAAGCAAACATGGGAAGCTACCAAAAACAGGAATAAGACAGAACTCCTAAGAATGAAAAAACATTATTGCTGTAATAATAGAAGGTTTGAAAGAAAATAGTGGAAACTCTTCAAGTTCATAAATTGAAAACTGAGAAACAAAAGGGACCTGGAAGTTTAGAAGGTCCAACATCTAATTAATGAGTTCCAGAAAAAAAATTAATAGAGAAAATATAATAGGAATGTATCAAATAAATGATTAAGAATCTTTCTAAACTGAAGAAAATTATGAACACTCAGCTAGGAATAGCTCACTCAATGTTGCGCAGGCTGAAGTGGCAAAAAGCAAAATTACAATAGAAAAAAAAGACACCCAGAAATACGCTTGTGAATTTCATAATACTAAAGATGAGGCCATCCTAAAAGCTTTCAAAAAATGGAGATTTCTCCTGATAAGGAATACTGATCAAGATAGCATTAGCCTTCCCTCTGATGAGCAATATTAGATTGTAGAATACAGAACAGCACCTCCCAACTTATGAGTTAAAACTACTTTGAATCTAGAACTTTATACCCAAACAGTAATTAAACATGAGGCCAAGTACTGATATTTTGTATTACCAGTTTACTCCCACTGTCTTTTAATAGGGTATTGAATGATTAGCTTCAGCAAAATTTGGATGGAAAGGAAAAAAACAGGAAAGGCTTTAAACAGTGGATCTAACCTAGTAAAGTGGTGTTGAGGATGAACAGGATCACCCTGCAAGAATCAGACCAAATTACTGGTAGGCTAGATATCCAGGGAGGCAGTGAAGAGGAACTTAAGGAAGAATGAAAGGGGTGGGTTACATTAAATAGAATTAATACAAAGTTTAAGGATTTTAGTAATATGGTGAAGACAAAAGTTCATCAGAAGGAAAGAAAAACAATTACTGGCTCTGGAAAAATAAAAAGGAGAAGCCATACCAAATATTATGGTCCTAATATAAAGCAAGCCCCCATAAAATGTGACATGACTTTGGAAAATAACTAGAATATGAAAAAAAAATGCATATGACTGATACAAGGAATAGATTCCTTGAAAAAAAATCCATATGACTGATACAAGGAAGAGATTACTTTAAGTGTGGGTACTGGGATCCTGACATTGGACTTGTAGAGCAGAAAATGTAACCGTCACACGTTGCTTGGCTCTGACTCTTTAGAGAATAATATTTACGTGGTAATAATGATCTAATGCTATTTTATTTCCAACTTTAAAATAGACAAATCACTGAAGTCTCTATGTGTATATATATTTATCTACATAGCTAATATCTAGTTAATAATGTAAAGGCAAAATATAGCTGATGTAGACTGGATGGTGGGATACTGACAAGGAAATAAAAGCTTGAGGCAAGGATAAGGGGAAATATGCTCACTGTATATAGAGGGGATTCAAGAGATGTCTAAAGGCGATAGAATAAGAAATGTAGGTTAGCTGTATTTCAAGTTAAAACACATCAGAGGAACTAATATAACTCACTTAGTGGGACGAATTAAATCCTTACCTTTCATAAGAAAGACTCAGTGTATAAAGTTGATAAATTTACAAATAAAATTACAACTAATCAGGATTATGACAGAAACCCAATTCAAATCAGCTTAGGAAAAAGGTATTTATTCCCATAACTCAAAGATGTAGAGCATGTATGTTACAGTCTCAGGTAGGCTGCATGTAAGTGTTCAGACTCATCAGAGATTAGTAACTCACAGCTCTGTGTTGAGTTGTTTCATTCTCTGGCAGGTTCTGTCACTTGGTAGGAAGAAAATGGCATCTGATATTACACTCAAAAAATCCTTAGAGCTTTTAATCTCAAAAGCAAGGTGATCTTCTCTTTCTGAGCCTCCATGTCAATCCCTGGGAGGAAAATATAATTTGTTCCAGTTTATGCTATGTGCCCACTCTGGACCAATCACCAGATCCAGGGTAGGGGGTACTCTGGCCAAGCTGGGTCAAGTTCACATGCCAGGAGATTTGGATCATTGGATGGCAAGTTTAAAAAAAATTCCCATGGGATGGGGGTAGGGTGGAGGGCAGTTGAGAATCAGTTCCCATAAAGAAAACAAAAGACCTGAACTGACATATAAAGGCATCACTGATTCACTAAGTGTGTAGATACACCTATCTTTTGCTGCAGGAATACTGTGTGTAATTACAGGAAGCTGCCTCAGCCCCTGTAGCAAGGGTAAGTTAAATTTCCAGGGGTCAGCTGGACTCAGTACACACTTGCTAGTAATTAAGCTATCTTGCCAGACTCCTGAGATGGCTGCACATTGGACAAGGTAACTCCAACAGCAAGAGACTAGGGCTTGGGTGGCAACTGGTTGAGCCTCACCTGCACCATTTATGCCAGGAGACATCTGGGGAGCTCCCTTTAAAGACCTCCAAAGAAGGCTTTCTGCACAGAGGATGTCAAGAGACAGCCAACAAGAAGTGAAGCTGTTTACATAAAGGACAGCAGATCTGCTCTACAAAGGGGATTGCCTTCCAGTTTAGAAAAACTCCATTTTCCCCCTCTATGGTCTCTATGGAAGAGGAGCAGACTGGTGCATTCCCATAAGGAGGCAAATTCAAATGTATGTATGAGGAGCTTTTAAAAATACTAACTTTGAATTTAAAGTGGTGGGACCAAGATATCTCTGTCCATTTCTCCTTTCTGAAACCAAGTGAAAGCAACAAGAAGAATAAGAAACAGAAAGAAACTCCACCTTCGATGAAGTAAAGAAACATCTATAATTCTGAGTCTCAAAATCCACAAGGAAATGCTGCTAAAATGTGGTGAGAATCCTGGGAGAGTTTCCTCTCCCAGGAGATGATGCATTGATGAGCACAAAATACCTCCAAAGCAGTGGCGTATCTGGAAGGGCAAAAGAAAAGGCACCTCAAATGAAGCCACAGTGTTACTCTGAAAAGTCTGGCTTTAGAAGTCGCCGTAAATTCTGTTTACAATTGCAAAAGAGTGGCAGAGGTGAGGAGCTGGAGTGTTCAAGGGTTTTGAAGAGGTGATTTATCATCTGACAGAGGAGAGGGAAGCTGCAAATGATGTGCAGGACTGCAAGGTAAATGCTAAATCCTTGCTACTCAACATGTGGGGCATGGACTAGCAGCATCAGCCTCACCTCGTAATTTCTTAGGATTCCAGAATCTTGGGCCTTAATCCAGAGCTAGCAATTCAAAATCTGAATCTTACAAGATGCCCAGGTGATCTGAATACACAGTAATAAATGAGAATCACTAGGCTAAAACAAATTTCATACTAGTCTAGAATACAGGCCTTTGATAAATAGCCAGACCAGGAAGAGCTCTACTCATTCAAAAATGTAGTCTAGTCTTTCAGAGACCCTATGGAATGATAGTAGACTCAGATTTAGAAATTCCTCTTACTAAAACTGAACAAAGTGAGGGAACCCCAATATACTAGCATCATTGAAAGAGGAAACTGATACCACCTTATATCACACACTATGAAAAATAGAATACAGAATTAACAGAGCCACATTAAAAGAACATGCCAATATCTTTGGCACTGTCTGCCCTCTGGTCAAGTGGCATAATGGAGAAAAAGTAAGCAGAAGAAATTCTGAAAAACTTTACTAATATATCTCAAGATGGGCAAGATGTAGGCAGCACTGGACAAAGGTACATAACATTTCTCTAAGTAATCTTCATTCTAGATAAATACTAGTTTGAATAGGAAAGGCAAGTTAGCAGTATCTATCAAAATATGCCTATCTTTTGATCCAGCAATTTAATTCTCCAAAAATATTGGTAAAGAATTTCAAAAGCATATGTGGAAGACTGTTAATTGCAACCCTGTTTTCAAAAATAAATCCTAGCTCCACAGTGAGGCTTACCCTAACTAAATGCTTATTTGAGATCTGCACAGCTGGTGAAGATGGAATTATAAAGAATTGTTTACCCTCCCATCTGAAACAATAAAACACTGGACCAAACATGAAACCTTGGCATTCAAGACATTGGATAACAGGCAATGAAACAGAGATCCCTGAAAAATGGGAAACAAATGAGATGAGTACTATGATTTCCCCAGATAACTGCATGGAAAGTTTCCAGGCTGTGGCCTCCCAATGTTGAGGAAATGAAGCTAAAAGTCACGGAGACTGATGTGATTGGAGTTCACAGGATGAAGTGCCTGAAAGCCCTTAGAGGAAAAAACCCTAGACGTGTGCAGAATTGTTAGCTGAATTTTACCTGAATACTCAGCAGAACATGCATGTGAAGAAATTACCTGAAGCTGGGGAAAAAAACTGATAGAACTACAAAAAGAAATAGACAAATCTAAATCTTTAAAGACTGTTACAAGAAACAAAGAAGGACACTACATAACGATCAAGGGATCAATCCAAGAAGATATAACAATTGTAAATACATACATACCCAACGTAGGAGCACCTCAATATATAAGGCAAGTATTAACAGATATAAAAGGAGAAATCCACAGTAATACAATAATAGTAGGGGACTTTTAACACTTCACTTACATCAATGGATATATATAACACACACTTAAATAACACAGTAGGGAAAATGGACTTAACTGACACCTATAGAGCAGCAGTCCCCAACCTTTTTGGCACCAGGGACTGGTTTCGTGGAAGACAATTTTTCCATGGACTGGGGTTGGCGGGGCGGATGGTTTAGGGATGATTCAAGCACATTTCATTTGTTGTGCACTTTACTTCTATTATTATTACATTGTAATATATAATGAAATAATTACACAACTCACCATAATGCTGACAGGAGGCGGAGCTCAGGTGGTAATGCGAGCGATGGGGAGTGGCTGTAAATACAGATGAAGCTTCACTCACTTGCCTGCCGCTCGCCTCCTGCCATGCAGCCTGGTTCCTAACAGGCCATGGACCGTCTGGAGACCCCTGCTATAGAGCATACTATCCAAAAGTAGCAGAATACACATTCTTTTCAAGTGTACATGGAACATTCTCCAGGACAGATCACATGCTAGGTGGCAAAACAAGCCTCAGTAAATTTTTTTTTTTTTCTTTTTTTTTTGCGGTATACGGGCCTCTCACTGTAGTGGCCTCTCCCGTTGCGGAGCACAGGCTCCGTGGCCATGGCTCACGGGCCCAGCCGCTCCGCGGCATGTGGGATCTTCCCGGACCGGGGCACGAACCCGTGTCCCCTGCATCGGCAGGCGGACTCTCAACCACTGCGCCACCAGGGAAGCCCAAGCCTCAGTAAATTTAAAAAAATTGAAATCATATCATCTTTTCTGACCACAATGCTATAAGGCTAGAAGTCAACTACGAGAAAAACTGCAAAAAACAGACACGTGTAGGCTGAATAAAATGCTACTAAACAACAAATGGGTCACTGAAGAAATCAAAAAATACCTAGAGATGAAAACATGACAATCCAAAACCTATGGGACACCACAAAAGCAGTTCTAAGAGGGAAGTCTACAGTGATACAATCTTGACTCAGAAAACAAGGAAGAGTTCAAATAAACAACCTAACCTTACACATAAAGGAACTAGAGAAAGAAGAACAAACAAAACCTACAGTTAGTAGAAGGAAAAAATCATAAAGATTCAGAGCAGAAATAAATGAAATAGAGACTAAAAAAAATAGAAAAGATCAATGGAACTAAAAGCTGGTTCTTTGAAGAGATAAATAAAATTGATAAACCTTTAGCCAGATTCATCAAAAAAAAAAAAGGGAAAGGGCCCATTTCAATAAATCAGAAATGAAAAAGAAGTTACAACTGAAAACACAGAAATAAAAAGGATCATAAGAGACTACTATGAGCAATTATAGGCCTATAAAATGCACAACCTAGAAGAAATGGACAAGTTCTTACAAAGGTACGAATCACCCAAGACTGAGCCAGGAAGAAATAGAAAATATGAACAGACCAATTACCAATACTGAAATTGAATCAGTAATTTTAAAACTCCCAACAAACAAAAGTCCAGGACAAGATGGCTTCACAGGTGAATTCTACCAAACATTTAGAGAAGTTAACAACTATCCTTCTGAAATGAATCCAAAAAACTGCAGAGGAAGGAACACTTCCAAACTCATTTTGTGCAGCCACCATCACCCTGATACCAAAATCTGACAGAGAATTCCCTGGTAGTCTAGTGGTTAGGATTCCGTGCTTCCACTGCAGGGGGCCCAGGATCAATCTGTGGTCAGGTAGCTAAGACCCCACAAGCCGTGTGGCGTGGCCAAAAACAAACAAAAAACTCAGACAAAGATATCACAAAAAAAGAACAATTACAGGTCAATATCACTGGTGAACATAGATGCAAAAGTCCTCAACAAAATACTAGCAAACCAAATAATACATTAAAAGGATCACACAACCAATATCAAGTGGGATTTATCCCAGGGAGGCAAGGATTTTTCAATATCTACAAATCAGTCAATGTGATGATACACAACATTAGAAAACTGGAAAATGAAAACCATACGATCATTACCATAGATGCAAAAAAGCTTTCGATAATATTCAACATCCATTTATAAAAACTCTCCAGAAAGTGGGCATAGAGGGAACTTACCTCAACATAATGACGACCATATATGATAAAACTAACATCATAATTAATGGTGAAAAGCTGAATGCATTTCCTCTAAGAACAAGACAAGGATGCTCACTCTTGCCACTTTAATTCAACATACTTTTGGAAGTCCTAGCCACAGCAATCCGAGAAGAAAAACAAGAAAAGAAGTCCAGATTGGAAAAGAAGAAGTACAACTGTCACTGTTTGCAGATGACATGATACCATACATAGAAAATCATAAAGACACTACCAGAATACTAGAGTTCATCAATAAATTCAGTAAAGTTACAGGATATAAAATTAATATACAGAAATCTGTTGAATTTCTATACACTAACTACAAAATATCAAAAAGAAAAATTAAGGAAACAATTCCATTTACGATTGCATTAAAAAGAAATAAATTCTGAGGAATAAACCTATCCAAGAGGGCAAAAGACCTGTATAAGACTGATGAAAGAAACTGAAGAAGATACAAACAGATGGAAAGATATACAGTGTTCTTAGATTGGAAGAATCAATATTGTTAAAATGACTATACTACTGAAGGCAATCTGCAGATTCATTGCAATTCCTATCAAATTACCAATGGCATTTTTCACAGAACTAGAACAAAAAAACTTTTAATTTGTATGGAAACACAAAAGACTCCTAGTAGCAAAAGCAATCTTAAGAAAGAATGGAACTGGAGGAATCATGCTCCCTGACTTCAGACTATAATACAAAGCAACAGTAATCAAAACAGTACAATACTGGCACAAAAACAGATCAATGGAACAGGACAGAAAGCCCAGAAATAAACCCACACACTTATGGTCAATTAATCTATGACAAAGGAGGCAAGAATATAAAATGGAGGGCTTCCCTGGTGGTGCAGTGGTTAAGAATCCACCTGCCAATGCAGGGGACATGGGTTCAAGCCCTGGTCTGGGAAGATCCCACATGCTGCGGAGCAACTAAGCCTGTGCGCCACAACTAAGCCTATGCTCTAGAGCCCACGAGCCACAACTACTGAGCCCACGTGCCACAACTACTGAAGCCTGAGTGCCTAGAGCCCTGCTCCACAACAGGACAAGCCACCACAGTGAGAAGCCTGCTTACTACAACAAAGAGTAGGCCCCCCGCTCGTCACGACTAGAGAAAGCCCGTGCGCAGCAACAAAGATCCAAAAAATAAATAAAATTTAAAAAGAAAAAATGTAAAATGGAGAAAAGACAGTATCTTCAATAATAAGTGCTGGGAAAACTGGACAGCTACATGTAAAAGAATGAAATTAGAACATTCTATAACACCATATACAAAAATCAACTCAAAGTGGATTAAATACCTAAACGTAAGACTGGATACTATAAACCTCATAGAGGAAAACGTAAGCAGAACACTCTGACATAAATCGTAGCAGTATTTTTTTGTATCCTTCTCCTAAAGTAACGGAAATAAAAGCAAAATTAAACAAACGGGACCTAATTAAGCTTAAAAGTTTCTGAATGGCAAAAGAAACCATGAACAAAAAGACAATCTAGGGAATGGGAGAAAATATTTGCAAATGATGCAACCACAGGGATTAACTTCCAAAATATACAAACAGCTCATACAGCTCAGAATCAAAGAACAAACAACCTCTCCCTCAAAAAAAGAGTACAGAAGACCTAAACAGACATTTCTCCAAAAAAGACATATGGATAGCCAACAGGCACATGAAAAGATGTTTCACATTGCTAATCAGTAGAGAAATGCAAATCAAAACTACAATGAGGTGTCACCTCACACCAGTCAGAATGGCCATCATCAAAAAGTCCACAAATAATAAATGCTGGAGAGGGTGTGGGAAAAAGGGAACCCTCCTACACTGTTGGTGGGAATGTAAATTGGTACAGCCACTATGGAGAACAGTAAGGAGGTTCCTTAAAACACTAAACATAGAGTTACCATATGATCCTACAATCCATCTCCTGGGCATATATCCAGAGAAAACTATAATTTGAAATGATACATGTTCACAATGTTCACTGCAGCACTATTTACAATAGCTAAGACATGGAAACAACCTAAATGTCCATCAAAAGATGAATGGAAAAAAAGATGTGGTATATAAGTACAATGGAATACTACTCAGCCATAAAAAAAAATGATGCCATTTGCAGCAACATGGATGGACCCAGAGATTATCATATTAAGTGAAGTAAGACAGAGAAAGATAAATATCATATCACTTATATGTGGATTCTAAAAAAAAAATGATACAAATGAACTTATTTACAAAACAGCAATAGACTCACAGATACAGAAAACAAACTATGGTTACAAAAAAAGATGGGGGGAGGGAATAAATTAGGAGTTTGGGATTAAGAGATACACACTACTGTATATAAAACAGATAAACAACAATGACCTACCATATAGCACAGGGAACTATACTCAGTATCTTGTAATAACCTATAATGGAAAAGAATCTGAAAACACACACATATATAAATATATATATAAAACTAAATCACTCCACTGTACATCCGAAACTAACACAACATTGTAAATCAACTATACTTCAATTTAAAAAAAGAAATAGACAAATCCACAATTATAATAGATTTTGACATGCATCTCCCAAAGAACAATTTGACTGAAAATCAGTAAGGGCACTGAAGACTTGAACAACACTATCAGCCAACTTGACCTAATTGACATTTAAAAACCACTCCACCCAAGAACAGCAGAATATGCATTCTTTTTAAATGCACCCAGAACATTTACCAAGATAGACATTATTCCAGGCCTTAAAACACATCTCAATAAATTTAAAAGGATTCAATTCATACAAAATATTTCCTAACTAGAATGTATTAAGTTAGAAATCAATAATAGAAAGATAATTGGAAAATCCCCCAAATATTTGGATCTAAATAGCACAATTTTTAGTAACCCATGGGTTAAAAGATAAATCAAAAGGCAAAACAGAAAGTATTTTTAATTGAATGAAACTTGTAACACAGCATATCAAAATATGTGGAATGCAGCTAACACATTACTTAGAAGGAAACATAATATTACTGTCTAAGTTGTGAAATAAAACTCTCAAATCAATGACTTCAATTTCCACCTTAACAAATTAGAAAATGAAAAGCAATGAAACCCAAAGTTACCATAAGAATGGAAATAAAGAAATCAGTAGGAAACAGAAAAGAAAAAAGCAGGTCAGTACAACCAATAAATCTTCACTCAGACAATATGAAAAAAAAGAGATAACATACAAGTTACCAATATCTGGAATGGCAGAGATGACATCACTCAAGTTATTAAACGGATAAGGGAATATCAGGAACTTTATGTAAATAAATTTAACCACTTAGATAAAATGGAAAAATTTTCTTGAAAGAACCAAACTGCCAACCTTACTCAAGAAAAAATAGGTAATTCTTCAACTTATTCCTGGTTTATCCTTTGTCAAGTGCTTTTTATAAAGGAATAAATGATTTCTTGATATATATGCCACAATTAGTAACAGACCCAGTTTCCCACAGCAAATTTTATAACCTTCATGAAATAAACACAAAGTGAAACTCACCTTTTGGGATCTTAAATAATAAAGCAGGCAAGGTAGATGAGCTTTCGTCAACAAAAAGAAGATCATTAAATTCATAGTCAAGAAGTGTCAAAAGCAGAATTAACGACCATAGAACATAAACTGAAAAACTTGTATCTTGAAAACGAATTTGAGGAAATATAGGATTGGTCAATTAAAAAAAATACAATTGAGTGTACAGTCTACCTTGGCTTTTTCCAAATAGCTCCTTGTTCTCTTCTAAATGACTCAAAGTTCATTCCATTTTCCGGCAGTGTGGCAGGAGTACTGGGAATCAAACATACTGGGGCAGTAAGAAATGACCGAGGCGAACTCAGCACGAGGTCATCGAGCAGATGCCCACAGGATGTAGGTTCTGTGTCATGTGGTGCCAGCGGTGGAGGAAAAGGTGGGCTTGCTCCTTGAGGTGGTGGGGCCCAAGGGGAGTGGCCCGAGATGCAGCCAGAGCAGTGGAGGGGGCTGCACTTTTAGAAGTTAAATTACATGTCAAGTTCTTGACTTTAAAATCAGGTGGGAAATTGGGGGCTTTCTCATTTCTAACCTGTTACATCTGCCTGAATTGCCTGAATTTCTGCATATATATCTGAGAAAGAAGAAACTGCTGAAGAAAAACCCACACGTTTGAAGATTAAATTATTTGATGCTTATTAGCCAATTTCTGAATTCTTATGTATTTCCAGGAGTGTGTGACATATCAGAAAACAGCACAGAAAGTATCACATAATGGGTCTTTTCCATCATGACTTAAATCCCAGCATTTTCAGTTACTTCTGTGATTCCTCCGTACTCATTACAGTTGACCCTGAATCACTTGGGTCTGAACTGCGTAGGTCCACTTATCCAATAGTAAATTTAATTCTGTATCTATTAAAAAAGTGGAATTTGTAATTTAAACCTTCCAAATATTTTCAGATACCATGCTTATTGCTAGTTTAGTTCTGTATGAACAGGGAATATACTTATATAACTAAATTTTAAAAATTTATTAAATTTGTTTTACGGTCTCTCTTGGTGAAATGTTCCATGTGTACTTGGAAAGAAAGTGTATTCTACTCTTGTGGAGTGGAATGTTTCATAAATGTCAACTCATTAATTTGGTTGATCACATTGTTCAGTTCTATATTCTGACAGACTTTCTACTTGTTCTATCAATGACTGAGAGAGAAGTGGTGAAGTTTCTAATGATAATTGTAGACTATTTACACTTTCTTTTTTCCTTTGTGAAATTTGCACCTCTGTAGTTTGATGCATATACATTTAGGATTGTTATGTTTACCTGGAAAATTTATTGTTACGTAGTGTTTGTCTTTTTCCCTGATTATATTCCTTACTCTGAAGTCTACTTCATCTGATATTAAAAGTGAATTCAGCTTCCTTTTTACCAATGCTTGAATGACCTATCTTTCCCCACTACTTAACTTTTACCTATGCCTTTAAAGTGACTTTCTGCTAGACAGCATATAGCTGTGTCCCGCTTTCTCAATCATTTTATTTAAATAAATTTATTTATTTTGGGCTGTGTTGGGTCTTCATTGCTGTGTGTGGGCTTTCTCTAGTTGTGGAGAGCAGGGGCTACTCTTTGTTGCAGTGCGTGGGCTTCTCATTGCAGTGGATCCTCTTGTCGCGGAGCACGGGCTCTAGGAGCGCAGGCTTCAGTAGCTGTGGCACATGGGCTCAGTAGTTGTGGTGCATGGGCTTAGTTGCTCCGTGGCATGTGGGATCTTCCCAGACCAGGGCTTGAACCTGTATCCCCTGCACTGGCAGGCAGATTGTTATCACTGCACCACCAGGGAAGCCCTTTCATTCAATGTTATAATCTGTCTTTTAACTGGTGTGTTTTGACCATTTATATTTGATGCAATTTTTTATATATTTGGATTAAAACCCATCCTTCCTCTTAACTATTTTCTAACTGCTCTGCCTATTTTTTGGTTTTTGTTCTCTTTCTGCCTTCTATTGGGTTAACTGAGGATTTTCAATTATTCCATTTTATTCTATTAACTGCTTACATCTCTTTAAAATGTTTTAGAGGTTACTGTAAGATTACAATATGTTAACTAACCAGAATATATATTCATGTAACATTAACAAGTAAAGATATTACACAATATATTTCTTAATTTCTCCCTCACATCCTTTGTGCTTCTGTCATCTATTTACACTGATATATGCTATAGCATACTGTTTTAGACAGCTTTTAGGTATTTAGATAAGTTTAAAAAAAAACTATCTTACCTTCATTTATTCCATTTCCAGATCTCTTTATTTCTTTGTGCATCTCCTTCTGTTCAAAGAACTTCATTTAGCAGTTCTTTTAGAGTAGGGTCTTCTGGCAATGTATCTTTTTTTCTTCTCTGAGAAAGTCTTCATTTCTCTATCAATTCTGAAAGACATTTTCATGAAAAATTTCATAAAAAGTTTTTCCCCTTTTTGTTCCTATGTAACATCTTTAAAAAAATCTTTCCTTGTATTCTTGTATTCTTTGAGCTTTTAGATTTTTGTTCTGGTGTCATTATCCATTGTTTATTTAAATATTTCTTCTCACCCAATTTCTCTATTCCTTCCAGGAATCCAATTCTGCATGTGTTGGACCAATAGATCTTTTCCCACAGCTGTTGAACGATCTGTTCTTTTTTGTCACCCCTGCCCTCCTCTGTGTTTCAGTGTGGCCATTCTTATCGACTTACCTTCAAGTTCACTTATTCTTTCCTTGGCTATGTCAGGTATACCTATGAGCCTGTTGAAGGTATTGTTCCCATCTCTTCACTGTGTTCATTTCAGTATTTCCATTTGATTCTAATAGTTCCATCTCTGATCAAATGACCCATCTAATTTGCCTGTTGTACACTTTTTTCATTACAACCTTTAACATATTTAAAATTCTGTGTGAGGTAGTCCGGGTCTAGTTCTTGACTGCTTTGTCTTTTGGTGGGTGGTGATTTTTCTTGCATTTTTATATGTCTTGTAAATTTTTATTTATTTTTTGGCCCAAACCCAGGTATCTTGTGTAGGACAGTAGAAACAGAGGTAAACAGATTTAAGCCCTAGAAACGGTCATGTCATTTCTTCTGTTATGCCTTTCATGTAGGAGGTTTTCATTAATATAGTTAAAAACTGGACTAGGTTTCAGGTTGCTCCTTGCTGTGGTTACCCTAAGTTCATCACAGCCTTCAAAATTCACTAGTGATTCCTTAGAGTGAGGGCATGTTTTCCATGGGTTAATCTCAATGTCTGTGTGACCTTCAAATTTCAGTGTTCTCTTTGGAGTATGCCTTAGAGACAGGCCAGCTAAACTAATATTTCATTCGTTCATTCAATATTATTGAGTGCTTACCATTTCCTATGTGCCAGTCACTGTACTAAATGCTGGAACTTGTAACTCCCCTAATACTCCACAACCCTCTGCCTTTAGTTTGTACCTCTGTACTTTCTCTTGCCTTCAATAGCCTCCCAACTTTTGTGTACCTAGTAAATATTCTCCCCTTAATACTATCGCTGTCTCCAAAAGTGATCCATCACCATGGAGTTCATCATCCTCTATATTAACCTGTGTACCTTATATGCGTCCATATTTAAATATCCTGTATTCCCGAAACTGTAAATGCCTGCAGATAAGAACAGTGTCTTATTAGTACATATTAGGTTTGTGACCATTGATTCGGAACTGACCTCTATGGCAGATTGACAGAGGACTTAACAAAGTAGACGGGTGTGTGTATAGAAGGATAGGGAGAAAAGACATGCCCCTCCATGAGCCTTCTCTATGCTGTTTGCTCATCCATTTGCTTGAAGTGTTGATTTTTTATGCTGATCTTGCAGACTGATATGACAAGTTTAAATGGAAAATTGTTCTATTATCCTACATGCCTGCTCCCTTCACAAATCCAGTTGTTGTCTTCTTAGCTGTGGTCAAAGTCAGAGGGACCTAATCCATGTGGTCAAACATTTCACAAAGTTGTCTTAGATATAGGTGCTTTCAAAAGTAGCTTTTGCAATAGAAAAACGCATACAGAAGAGTCCAACTGTATATAACCCAATTCCAAAAAAGAATTCTGATTTTATTTCTTACACATTTTGCACAAATTGGAAAGAAGCACTGAAAACTATTATATATATGGTAAACAGCTGACATGAAAGAGCCTGGCACATAAATGCAGGGTTTTTCCCATGTATTAGTCAGTTTAGGTTGCCATAACAAAATGCCATAGACTGGGTGATGTAAACAAAATTAATTTCTCACAGTTTTGGAGGCTGAAAGTCTGAGATCAGGATGCCACAAGGTTGGATACTGGTGAGGGCTAGTTTCTCAGCTTGCAGATAACCACCTTCTTGCTGTGTCCTCACATGGCAGAGGTCTCTGGTGTCTCTTCTTTAAAAACACTAATTCTATTATGAGGGCCCCACCCTCATGACCTCATCTAATCCTTATTATCTCCCAAAGGCCTCAATTCCAAGTACAATCACATTGGGGGTTAGGGTTTGAACAAACGAATTTTGGGAGGACATATTCAGTCCATGACATCCCATTCTCCACTGATCACTTGTTGCACACCAGTGTTTTCACATGAAAATACCAATATTTATTCATATAAATATAAATTTATTCTCAAACAAAACAGTAACAAATGATTTCTCCTTGTTCTGAAGTTCCTCATTCTTCAGTACATCCTAGTTTTTTTTCCCCCCTCATTAGCTTGTCCCAGGCTTGTTAGATTTTTCACACCATTAAGATCATACGTCTTCATATCCATAGAGACAGTATGGTAATGACTCTATTGCTCCACACAATTATGAGTGCTATCTTTACTCAATCTTCTTTATTCTCAACCAGAAGTTTCTGTCAACTGAAAATGGCACCCTGGTTTGTGAGGAAATCCCTTCTGTGTAATACTTCTAGTTCTAAGGGACAAACTCAAACTCTTTCTTCATGTGACCTTAAATCAGGCTCACAGCTCCATCCAGAAAAATGGATTTACAATTCACTTTGTTGTATATAACCAATGAAATAACTATAAAGTTACACTAGAAATAAAGTACCAGTTATTTTTATCAAATGAAGAATGCTCTTCATTAAAAATGAGTGATCCAATCATCTGAGCTTGCTATTTTGAAACAAACACCTATGATAAAGTCACTGCCTTAGTTGATTTCAAATCCTCAGGTCAAAATCACCAATGACTTTTGCTCTTTGGCTTTCAAAGTGGGACACATCATCAAACTGTCCCATTTTTACACAATTTATGTTATAGACAAATGCATTTTCCCATGCCTGTCTCTACTACTTTGCTAGCCTCCCTCTTAGCTTTTACATATTTAAAACAATCTTAAGCCTTTTCCTCAGAATGTGTATTCTGATGTCGAATCAAGGATGAGCTCCGACTATACGCCTTTCCACATTTACTACACTCATAGGGTTTCTCTGAAGAATGACTTCTCTGATGCCGAATAAGATCTGAGCCACTGCTAAATGCCTTCCCACATTCGTTACATTCATAGGGTTTCTCTCCAGTATGACTTCTTTCATGTAAAATAAGGGATGTGCGTTGGCTAAAGGCCTTCCCACACGTTTTGCATGTATATGGTTTCTCTCCAGTGTGAATTCTTTCATGTTGGGCGAGGTGTGCACTCTGACTGAAGGCCTTCCCACACTGATCACATTCATAGGGTCTATCTTCAGTATGAATTCTCTTATGTCGAGTAAGAGATATTCGGTGACTGAAGGCTTTCCCACATTCTTCACACTGATAGGGTTTTTCTCCAGTATGGATTCTCTGATGTTCAATAAGAAATGATTGGCGGCCAAAAACTTTACTACATTTATTGCATTTGAAAGGTTTCTCTTCAGAATGAATGTTTTGATGTATTTTAAGGTTGGCAATTCCAGAAAACATCTTCCCACATTCCTTACATTCAAACAGTTTCTTTTTCTTTGTATGAACTTTCTGATGTTGAATAAGGGATGAATGCCGGTTGCAGACCTTCTCACATTTATTACATCTGTATAGTTTCTCTCTATTATGAATTCTTAGATGTAGAGTAAGGGTTGAAAGCCGCATGAAGATCTTCTCACATTTATCACACTTGTAGGGTTTCTTTGAAGCATGAATTCTCTGATGAAGCATAATGGATGAAATCCTATTAAAGGATTTCCCACATTTTCTGCATTTATAAGGATTCTCTATATGGTGACTTCTCTGCTGTAAACTCTGACTTATGGTCTTCTCATTTTCATGAGTTTTCTCTCCAGTATGAATTCTTTTATGTATAACAAGGACTGATTTCTTACTGAAGCCTCTCCCACATTTATTGCATTTATGTATTTTCCTTCCATTGTGAATTTTCTTATGAAGTAAAAAAGATGACATTCGAATGAAGGCTTTCTCACATTTTCTGCACTGGTAGACATTTTGGACAAGGTGGATTTTCTGATGTATACTGAGAGACTGGCATTGACTCAAGGCGTTCCCACAGTCAAAGATTTCCTTTTCATCATGACTTCTCCCATGTAAAATAAGGGTTGTTCTTTGAATGAAGCTTTCCCCACATTTATCACATTCATAGCTTTTCCTTCCATTGTGAATTTTCTGATGAAGAATAAGGGATGAGATCTGTCTGAAAGCTTTTCTACAATTACTGCATTCATAAGGCTTCTCTCCAGTATGAGAGTTCTGATGAAGTTTAAGAGATAAGCTTTGACTAAAGAACTTCCCACAGTCATTACATTTTAGAGATTTCTTCTTTGAATGCACTTTCTTGGGTTTTATTAGGACTGAATTTTTCTTGCAGTCTCTCTTTCCTGTGGGAACTTTTTGTGGTGCAGAAACTGCTTTCTGATAGATGCTTTGCCCAGATTTGTTGCACTGATATGGAGATAACTTCTTGGTCTCACATTTAGACCCTAAGTCTGAAAGACATCAAGAAATTCAATTTGTTTTCCTGTGCTAGAAAAATAAAGCTATTTGCAATCATTAACATAATAACGGTGATAATCAGAATAACTTTTTAGTGTCTTATTATGGTTTTAACACAGTAAGGACTTTAGAAAAACATTTAATAACTGAAATTCAGGGAAGCGCAATTGGAAATGAATAAATAAAGGTTTTATTTAGAGAATAAATGTATACCATATACCACATTAAACTCCATAAACTGTTCAGTAGATGAATGTAGTTTTATTATAGGAAATGTCCAGAAATGGCAGAAGGTAAAATACAGACAGAAGGTAAATTACTGGTTGCCTGTGGCTGAAGGTGGGAATGGGGATTATCTGTAAATGGGCATGAGGGACCTTACTGAGGTGACAAAACTGTTCTAAAACTGGTTTATGGCGATGGCGGCACAACTTGGTAAATTCAGCAAAAACTACTGAATTATACACTTAATATGGATGAATTTTACATTATGTGGCTCAATAAAGTTGTAAATTTAAAAAATGTATTCTTAAAATTGAATCTTTAAAAAAAACAGGGCTTCCCTAGTGGCGCAGTGGTTGGGAGTCCGCCTGCCGGTGCAGGGGACACAGGTTCATGTCCCGGTCCGGGAGGACCCCGCATGCTGCGGCGCGGCTGGGCCCGTGAGCCATGGCCGCTGAGCCTGCACGTCCAGAGCCTGTGCTCCGTGGCAGGAGAGGCTACAGCAGTGAGAGGCCCGCGTACCGCCAAAAAAAATAAACAAAAACCAAACTGGACTTCTGGTTTCTGGCTGCTCATGTAAAAGTTTGGAAGTCACCATTTTGTCCTACAACTCTTCTTAGATACATTATAGAGGGGAGGGCACAGGGCAAACCACTTCCTCCAAGACTGGAGAGACAAACCAAAGCTTACTGGAGCAGAGACTCACAAGCACAACCACCACGGGAACCTGTGCTGGGGCAGGAAAACCTGAACTATAATTAATGAATTGTTGGAGGCTCAGTGCCAACAACTCTTAGAGTTAAAAACTCCAGGAGGACCTAGTCAAAGCAGCCCACACAATATGGCAAGATTTACCTTTAGGAGTTTGATCAGATTCTCACCTTAAATATAGGAGAAAAATTCTCTTGGGCTGCCTCCAGGGGGTGGGGAAAAGGAATCATTTTGAAATATGCCAGATCAGTCTGTTCCTCTTAACAAGGCCTGCCCTCAGGGGACACTAGGTAGGTAACCAGAGCCTACCAGGCTTAGGTATTATCAGAGCTTAATTGACCTGGGGAAGGAAAATATTCAACTCCACCTGGCTCTAGCCAGCTTGTCCCACTAATGTGGGAGGGAAAAACAGAATCACTTGTGATGTTCACAATCCAGAGAAGTCTCACTAAAAGACTGACAACCTAATCACAGGACTAAAGACTTCTCCCCTCCCCCACCTCACCATCACATCACTAAAGGCCTATTTAGAGCAGTTCCTTTTAAATGGTATATCATGGCTGGCTATGAAGAAAAAATTAGAAGACATACCAAAAGGCAAAAAACACAACTTGAAGAGACAAAGCAAGCATCAAAACCAGATTCAAATATGGCAGGGATGTTTGACATATCAGGTCAGAAATTTTAAATAAGTAAGTTTAATATGCTAAGGGCTCTAGTGGATAACGTATACAGCATATTAGAAGAGATGGGCAATGTAAGCAGAAAGATGGAAATCCTAAGGAAGAAACAAAATGAAATGTTAAGAGATCAAAAACACTGTAGCAGAAATGAAGAATGCCTTTGATGGGCTTTTTGGTA
The DNA here is from genome assembly GCF_026419965.1 of Kogia breviceps. Classification (NCBI taxonomy): domain Eukaryota; kingdom Metazoa; phylum Chordata; class Mammalia; order Artiodactyla; family Physeteridae; genus Kogia; species Kogia breviceps. The sequence goes on from NC_081327.1 coordinate 2,250,467, forward strand.
GATTTAACGCAGCTGAGGAAAGATTCTGCGAGTTAAAGAATTTATCAATAAAATCCTCAAAACCTGGAAAGCAAAGAGAACAAAGACTGAAACAACAGAACAAAATATCCAAAGACTGGAACAATTACAAAAGAAATAACATATCTGTAATAGAAATACCAGAGTAGAAGAAAGAGAAAAAAGAATAATGACTGAAAACTTCCTCAAATTAATGTCAGACACTAAATTACATATCTAAGTTGCTCAAAGAACATGAAACAGGATAAATGTTAAGAAACCTATACCTAGGCATATCATTTTTAAACCACAGAGTATCAAAGAAAAAATCCTGAAAGAAGCCAGAGGGAAAAAAGATACCACCTATAGAGAAACAAAGATTAGATTTACATTCAACTTAGCAACCATGCAAGCAAGAAGAGAGTGGCATGAAATATTTAAATTACTGAGGAAAAATCCCCACCAATCTATTATTCTGTACCTTGTGAAAATTTCCTGCAAAAGTGAAAGAGAAAGACTTTCTCATATAAACACATATTGTGAGAAATTATTGCCAGTATACGTGCCTTGCAAGAAATGTTAAAGAGGTCCTTCGGAGAGAAGAAAAATAATGTAAGTCAGAAACTCGGATTTACATAGAGAAAGCAAGAGCACTGAAGAAGGAATAAACGAAGGCAAAAAAACCTCTTTTATTATTTTTGATTAGTCTAACAGATAACAGTTTATTCAAAATAATAGCAACAATGTATTTGATTACGTATGCTTATGTATTTATCTTATGTGTGTGTGTGTATGCTAACGTATACTTATATATGTGTAGTAAATGACAGCAATGATACAGGGGATGGGAGGAAGGAGTTAGCATTATTTTATTATAAGGTACTCATGCTATCCACAAAGTGGTACAGTGTTATTTAAAAGTGGACATGGATTAACTGTAAATGTGTATTGTAAGCGCTAGGCAACCACTAAAAAGAGTTTAAAAAGTAAAAAAAAAAAAAAAAAAAGTATAAAAAAGAAAGTATGCTAAGGATAGAAAATGGAACCATATGAAATGTTCATTTAAAATCACAAAAGGCAGAAAAGAGTGGAAGACAAAAACAGGAACAAAAAATAAAGGTAACAAATAGAAAACAGTAACAAAATGGTAGATATAAATTCAACTACATCAATAATCACTTGAAATGGCAATGGTCTAAATGCATCAATTAAGAGAGATTTTTCAGAGTGCATAAAAAACATGACTCACCTGTATGCTGTCTATAAGAAACACACTTTAGATATGAAGACACATATGGATTAAGAGTAAATGAATGGTGCTTGCTTCAGCAGCACATATACTAAAATTGGAATGATACAGAGCAGATTAGCATGGCCCCTGCACAAGGATGACACGCAAATTTGTGAAGCGTTCCATATTTTTAAAAGAACTACCATACGACACAGCAATCCCACTACTGGGCATATACCCTGATAAAACCATAATTCAAAAAGAGTCATGTACCGAGGGAGCGAGAAGATGGCGGAAGAGTTAAGACGCGGGGATCACTCTTCCTCCTCACAGATACATCAGAAATACATCTACACGTGGAACTTCTCCTATAGAACACCCACCGAACGCTGGCAGAAGACCTCAGACCTCAGACAAGAAACCCCCCCACGTACCTGGGCAGGGCAAAAGAGAAAAGAATAAACAGAGACAAAAGAATAGAGACGGGACCTGCACCAGTGGGAGGGAGCCGAGAGGGAGGAAAGGTTCCCACACACTAGAAGCCCCTTCGCGGGCGGAGACTGCGGGTGGCGGAGGGGGAAGCTTCAGAGCCGCGGAGGAGACCTCAGCCAACAGGGTGCGGAGGGCAAAGCGGAGAGATTCCCGCACGGAGGATCGGTGCCGATCAGCACTCACCAGCCCGAGAGGCTTGTCTGCCCACCTGCCGCGGCGGGCGGGGCTGGGAACTGAGCCTCGGGCGGATCCCAGGGAAAGGTCTGGAGTTGGCAGAGCGAAAACAGCCTGAAGCGGTTAGCGCACCACGGCTGGCCGGGAGGGAGTTCGGGAGAAGTTTGGAGCTGCCGAAGAGGCAAGAGACCTTTTCTTCCCTCTTTACCTCCTGCTGCGCGAGGAGAGGGGTTTAAGCGCGCCACTTAAAGGAGCTCCAGAAACGGGCGCGGAGCTGCCGAAGAGACAAGAGACTTTTTCTTGCCTCTTCGCTTCCTGGGGCACGAGGAAAGGTAATTAAGGGCACCACATAAAGGAGCTCCAGAAACGGGCGCGAGCTGCGGCTGTCGGCACGGACAACAGAGACAGGTGTGGGACGCTAGGGTTGCTACTGCCGCCACCAAGAGGCCTGTGTGCGAGCGCAGGTCACTCTCCACACCGCCCCTCCGGGGAGCCTGTGCAGCCCGCCAGTGCCGGGGTCCCGGGATCCTGGGACTGCTTCCCCGGGAAAACGCGCGGCGCGCCTCGGGCCGGTGCAGCGTCACGCCGGCCTCTGCCGCCGCGGACTCGCCCCACATCCGTGCCCCCCCACCCACTGCCTGAGTAAGCCAGAGACCACGAATCAGCTGCCCCGTTAACGCTGCTCCTTTGACCCCGCCCTCTCTGAGCGAAGGGCAGACGCCCTCGGACGACCTGCGCGCAGAGGCGGGGCCAGGTCCAGGGCTGAGCCCCAGGAGCTGTGCGAACAAAGAGAGGGGGTGGTCCCTCCCAGCAGCCTCAGAAACAGCGGGTTAAAGCTCCACAGTCAGCTTGAAGTGCCCTGCATCTGTGGAAAACCTGAATAGACAGCGAAATATCCCAGGTTGAGGAAGTGGACTTTGGGAGCAAGATACACTATTATTTTCCCCTTTTTTCTTTTTGTGAGCGTGTATGTGGGTGCTGCTGTATGAGATTTTGTCTGTGTAGCTTTGTTTTCACCATTTGTCGTGGGGTTAGACCGACCATTTTTTTTTTTTGGTCTTTTTTTTTTTTTTTTCTTTAATAGAAATTTTTCTTCTTAATAATTATTTTGAAATTTTAATAACTGTATTTTACCCTACTTTATTTTGTCTTCTCCCCTTTCTTCCTTCCTTCTTCCCTTCCTTTCTTCCTCCCTCCCTTCCTTTCTTTATTCCCTCCTTCCTTCCTCCCTTCCTTTCTTCCTCCCTCCCTTCCTTTCTTTATTCCCTCCTTCCTTCCTCCCTTCCTTCCTTTTATTCCCTCCTTCCTTCCTCCCTTCCTTTCTTCCTCCCTCCCTTCCTTTCTTTATTCCCTCCTTCCTTCCTCCCTTCCTTTCTTCCTCCCTCCCTTCCTTTCTTCCTTCCTTCCCTCCCTTCCTCCTTTCTTGACTTTCTACTTTTTTCTCCCTTTTGTTTTGAGCCGTGTGGATTAAAGGCCCTTGGCACTCCAGCCAGGTGTCAAGGCTGTGTCTCTGAGGTGGGAGAACTAACCTCAGGACACTGGTCCACAAGAGACCTCTCAGCTCCACGTAATATCAAACGGCGAAAATCTCCCAGAGATCTCCATCTCAACACCAAGACCCAGATTCACTCAAGGACCAGCAATGAACAGTGCTGGACACCCTATACCCAACAAAGAGCGAGACAGGTCTACAGACCCATCCATTAGCAGAGAGGCTGCCTAGAATCACAGTAAGGCTACCGACATCCCCATACACGCCCCCAGATGTGGACCTACCCACCAGGGAGACGGGATCCAGCCTCATCCACCAGAACAGGGGAACTGGTCCCCCCAACCAGGAAACTTGCTCAACTCACTGAACCAACCTCAGCCACTGGGGACAGCCACCAAAAATAGATAGAAATACGAACCTGCAGCCTGCAAAAGGGAAACCCCAAACACAGTAAGATAAGCAAAATAAGAAGACAGAAAAACACACAGCAGATGAAGGAACAAGATAAAAACACACCAGACCTAACAGATGAAGAGGTAATAGCCAATCTACCTGAAAGAGAATTTAGAATAATGATGGTGAAGATGATGCAAAATCTTGGAAATAGAATAGACAAATTGCAAGAAAGTTAACAAGGACCTAGAAGAAATAAAGAGGAAGCAAGTAACGATGAGCAACACAATAAATGAAATGAAAAATACTCTAGACAGGATCAGAAGCAGAATAACTGAGGCAGAAGGACGGATAAGTGACCTGGAAGATAAAATAGTGGAAATAACTACTGCAGAGCAGAAGAAAGAAAAAAGAATGAAAAGAACTGAGGACAGTCTCAGAGATCTCTGGGACAACATTAAACGCACCAACATTCGAATCATAGGGGTCCCAGAAGAAGAAGAGAAAAAGAAAGGGACTGAGAAAATATTTGAAGAGATTATAGTTGAAAACTTCCCTGATATAGGAAAGGAAATAGTCAATCAAGTCCAGGAAGCACAGAGAGTCCCATACAGGATAAACCCAAGGATAAACACACCGAGACACATAATAATCAAACTGTCAAAAATTAAATACAAAGAAAACATATTAAAAGCAGCAAGGGAAAAACAACAAAACATATTAAAAGCAGCAAGGGAAAAATAACACACAAGGGAATCCCCATAAGGCTAACATCTGATCTTTCAGCAGAAACTCTACAAGCCAGAAGGGAGTGGCAGGACGTATTTAAAGTGATGAAGGAAAAAAACCTACAACCAAGACTACTCTACCCAGCAAGGATCTCATTCAGATTTGATGGAGAAATTAAAACCTTTACAGACAAGCAAAAGCTGAGAGAGTACAGCACCACCAAACCAGCTTTACAACAAATGCTAAAGGAACTTCTCTAAGCAAGAAACATAAGAGAAGGAAAAGACCTACAAGAACAACCTGAAACAATTAAGTAAATGGTAATAGGAACGCACATATCAATAATTACCTTAAATGTAAATGGATTAAATGCTCCCACCAAAAGACACAGACTGGCTGAATGGATACAAAAACAGGACCCATATATATGCTGTCTACAAGAGACCCACTTCAGACCTAGGGACACTTACAGGCTGAAAGTGAGGGGATGGAAAAAGATATTCCATGCAAATGGAAATCAGAAGAAAGCTGGAGTAGCAATTCTCATATCAGACAAAATAGACTTTAAAATAAAGTCTATTACAAGAGACAAAGAAGGACACTATATAATGATCAAGGGATCGATCCATGAAGAAGATATAACAATTGTAAATATTTATGCACCCAACATAGGCGCACCTCAATACATAAGGCAAATACTAACAGCCATAAAAGGGGAAATCGACAGTAACACAATCATAGTAGGGGACTTTAACACCCCCCTATCACCAATGGACAGATCATCCAAAATGAAAATAAATAAGGAAACACAAGCTTTAAATGAAACATTATACAAGATGGATTTACTTGATATTTATAGGACATTCCATCCAAAAACAACAGAATACACATTTTTCTCAAGTGCCCATGGAACATTCTCCAGGATAGATCATATCTTGGGTCACAAATCTAGCCTTGGCAAATTTAAGAAAATTGAGATCGTATCAAGTATCTTTTCTGACCACAACGCTATGTGACTAGATATCAATTACAGGAAAAGATCTGTAAAAAATACAAACACATGGAGGCTAAACAATACACTACTTAATAACGAAGTGATCACTGAAGAAATCAAAGAGGAAATCAAAAAGTACTTAGAAACAAATGACAATGGAGACACGACGACCCAAAACCTATGGGATACAGCAAAAGCAGTTCTAAGAGGGAAGTTTATAGCAATACAATCATACCTTAAGAAACAGGAAGCATCTCGAATAAACAACTTAACTTTGCACCTAAAGCAATTAGAGAAGGAAGAACAAAAAAACCCCAAATTTAGCAGAAGGAAAGAAATCATAAAGATCAGATCAGAAATTAATGAAAAAGAAATGAAGGAAACAATAGCAAAGATCAATACAAGTAAAAGCTGGTTCTTTGAGAAGATAAATAAAATTGATAAACCATTAGCCAGACTCATCAAGAAAAAAAGGGAGAAGACTCAAATCAATAGAATTAGAAATGAAAAAGGAGATGTAACAACTGACACTGCAGAAATACAAAAGATTATTAGAGATTACTACAAGCAACTCTATGGCAATAAAATGGACAACCTGGAAGAAATTGACAAATTCTTAGAAATGCACAACCTGCCGAGACTGAACCAGGAAGAAATAGAAAACATGAACAGACCAATCACAAGCACTGAAATTGAAACTGTGATTAAAAATCTTCCAACAAACAAAAGCCCAGGACCAGATGGCTTCACAGGCGAATTCTATCAAACATTTAGAGAAGAGCTAACTCCTATCCTTCTCAAACTCTTCCAAAAGATAGCAGAGGGAGGAACACTCCCAAACTCATTCTACGAGGCCACCATCACCCTGATACCAAAACCAGACAAAGACGTCACAAAGAAAGAAAACTATAGGCCAATATCACTGATGAACATAGATGCAAAAATCCTCAACAAAATACTAGCAAACAGAATCCAACAGCACATTAAAAGGATCATACACCATGATCAAGTGGGGTTTATTCCAGGAATGCAAGGATTCTTCAATATACGCAAATCAATCAACGTGATACACCATATCAACAAACTGAAGGAGAAAAACCATATGATCATCTCAATAGATGCAGAGAAAGCTTTTGACAAAATTCAACACCCATTTATGATAAAAACCCTGCAGAAAGTAGGCATAGAGGGAACTTTCCTCAATATAATAAAGGCAATATATGACAAACCCACAGCCAGCATTGTTCTCAATGGTGAAAAACTGACACCATTTCCACTAAGATCAGGAACAAGACAAGGTTGCCCACTCTCACCACTCTTATTCAACCTAGTTTTGGAAGTTCTAGCCACAGCAATCAGAGAAAATAAAGAAATAAAAGGAATCCAAATAGGAAAAGAAGAAGTAAAGCTGTCACTGTTTGCAGATGACATGATACTATACATAGAGAATCCTAAGGATGCTACCAGAAAACTACTAGAACTAATCAATGAATTTGGTAAAGTAGCAGGATACAAAGTTAATGCACAGAAATCTCTGGCATTCTTATACACTAATGATGAAAAATCTGAGAATGAAATTAAGAAAACACTCCCATTTACCATTGCAACAAAAAGAATAAAATATCTAGGAATAAACCTACCTAAGGAGACAAAAGACTTGTATGCAGAAAACTATAAGACACTGATGAAAGAAATTAAAGATGATACAAATAGGTGGAGAAATATACCATGTTCTTGGATTGGAAGAATCAACATAGTGAAAATGACTGTATTACCCAAAGCAATCTACAGATTCAGTGCAATCCCTATCAAATTACCACTGGCATTTTTTACAGAACTAGAAAAAAGAATTTCACAATTTGTATGGAAACACAAAAGACCCCGAATAGCCAAAGCAATCTTGAGAACGAAAAATGGAGCTGGAGGAATCAGGCTCCCTGACTTCAGACTCTACTACAAGGCTACAGTAATCAAGACAGTATGGTACTGGCACAAAAACAGAAATATAGATTAATGGAACAGGATAGAAAGCCCAGAGATAAACCCACACACATATGGTCACCTTATCTTTGATAAAGGAGGCAAGAATATACATTGGAGAAAAGACAGCCTCTTCAATAAGTGGTGCTGGGAAAACTGGACAGCTACCTGTAGAAGTATGAAATTAGAACACTCCCTAACACCATACACAAAAATAAACTCAAAATGGGTTAAAGACCTAAATGTAAGGCCAGACACTATCAAACTCTTAGAGGAAAACATAGGCAGAACACTCTATGACATAAATCACAGCAAGATCCTTTTTGACCCATCTCCTAGAGAAATGGAAATAAAAACAAAAATAAACAAATGGGATCTAATGAAACTTAAAAGCTTTTGCACAGCAAAGGATACCATAAACAAGACCAAAAGACAACCCTCAGAATGGGAGAAAATATTTGCAAATGAAGCAACTGACAAAGGATTAATCTCCAAAATTTATAAGCAACTCATGCAGCTCAATAACAAAAAAACAAACAGCCCAATCCAAAAATGGGCAGAAGAACTAAATAGACATTTCTCCAAAGAAGATATACAGATAGCCAACAAACACATGAAAGAATGCTCAACATCATTAATCATTAGAGAAATGCAAATCAAAACTACAATGAGATATCATCTCACACCAGCCAGATTGGCCATCATCAAAAACTCTAGAAACAATAAATGCTGGAGAGGGTGTGGAGAAAAGGGAACCCTCTTGCACTGCTGGTGGGAATGTAAAATGATACAGCCACTATGGAGAACAGTATGGAGGTTCCTTAAAAAACTACAAATAGAACTACCATATGACCCAGCGATCCCACTACTGGGCATATACCCTGAGAAAACCATAATTCAAAAAGAGTCGTGTACCAAAATGTTTATTGCAGCTCTATTTACGATAGCCAGGACATGGAAGCAACCTAAGTGTCCATCAACAGATGAATGGATAAGGAAGATGTGGCACATATATACAATGGAATATTACTCAGCCATAAAAAGAAATGAAACTGAGTTATTTGTAATGAGGTGGATAGACCTGGAATCTGTCATACAGAGTGAAGTAAGTCAGAAGGATAAAAACAAATACCGTATGCTAACACATATATATGGAATCTAAAAAAAAAAAAAAAAAAAAAAAGTCATGAAGAGATTAGTGGTAGGATGGGAATAAAACACAGACCTACTAGAGCATGGACTTGAGGATATGGGGAGGGGGAAGGGTAAGCTGTGACGATGTGAGAGAGTGGCAGGGACATATACACACTACCAAATGTAAATTAGATAGCTAGTGGGAAGCTACAGCATAGCACAGGGAGTGCACCTCTGTACTTAGTGACCACCTAGAGGGGTGGGATAGGGAGGGTGGGAGGGAGGGTGACAAAAGAGGGAAGAGTTATGGGAACATATGTATATGTATAACTGATTCACTTTGTTGTAAAAGAGAAACTAACACACTATTGTAAAACAGTTATACTCAAATAAAGACGTTAAAAAATAAAAAAATTTAAAAAAATTAAAAAAAAATAAAATAAAATAAAAAATAAATACTTCAAAAAAAAAGAGTCATGTACCAAAATGGTCATTGCAGCTCTATTTACAATAGCCAAGACCTGGAAGCAACCTTCGTGTCCATCAACAGATGAATGGATAAAGAAGATGTGGCACACATATACAATGGAATGTTACTCAGCCATAAAAAGAAACAAAATTGAGCTATCTGTAGTGAGGTGGATGGACTTGGAGTCTGTCATACAGAGTGAAGTAAGTCAGAATGAGAAAAACAAATACCATATGCTAACACATATATATGGAATCTAAGAAAAAAAAAAGTCATGAAGAGCCTAGGGGTAGGACGGGAATAAAACACAGACCTAGTAGAGCATGGACTTGAGGATACGGGGAGGGGGAAGGGTAAGCAGTGATGAAGTGAGAGAGTGACATGGACATATATACACTACCAAACGTAGGGTGGATAGCTAGTGGGAAGCAGCCACATGGCACAGGGAGATCAGCTAGGTGGTTTGTGATGACCTAGAGGGATGAGATAGGGAGGGTGGGTGGGAGGGAGGGAGACGCAAGAGGGAAGTGATATGGGAACATATGTATATGTTTAACTGATTCACTTTGTTGTAAAGCAGAAACTAACACACCATTGTAAAGCAATTATACTCTAGTAAAGATGTTAAGAAAAAGTAAATGAATGGAGAAAAGTAGACCATGCTGACACTTACCAAAAGACAACAGAAGTAGCTATATTAATTCTAGATAGAGCAGGCTTAAAAACATGGAAAGTTATCATGGATAAAGAGGGGTATTACATAATGATAAAGGGGTCAATTCTTCAGGAAGACATAACAATTCTTAACATGTGTGTACCTAACAACAGAGCATCAAACTACATGAGACAAAAACTAATAGAACCACAAGGAGAAATAGATGAATCCACTATCATAGTTGGAGACTTCAACACCCTTCTCTTATAAATGGACATATCCAGCAGGCAGAAAATCAGTACTCAACCACACCATCATTCAATTGGATATAATTGACACCTATAGAGTATTTCATCCAACAGCAGAATTAACATTATTCTCAAGCTCACATGGAACATGCACCAAGACAGGCCATATTCTGGGCCATAAAACGCACCTTAACAAGTTTAAAAGAATAGAAATCATAGTGTCTGCTCTCAAACCACAATGGAATTAAACTGGAAATCACTAACAAAAAGATGACTCGAAAATCCCCAAATATGTGGAGATTATACACATGGGTCAAAGAAGAAATCTCAAGAGAAATTTTAAAATACTTTGAACTAAATGAAAATGGAAACACAACTTATCAAAATGTGTGGGATGCACTGAAAGTAGTGCTTAGAGGGAAATTTATAGCACTGGATGCATATAATAGAACAGAACAAAAACCTAAAGTCAAAAATGTAAGTTTCCCCCTCAGGAAACTAGAAAAAGAGCAAATTAAATCCAAAGTAAGCAGAAAAAAAAGAATTAGAGCAAATCACTGAAAATGAAAACAGGAAATCAACAGAGAAATACAATGAAATAAAAAGATGGTTCTTTGAAAATCAGTAAAATTGGTAAGTCTCTAGCTAGACTGACTAAGAGAGAGAGAGAAGACACAAATTCATATCAGAAATCAAAGAGGGGACATCACTACATATTTCATGGAAATTAAAAGTATAATAAAAGAAAATTGAACAATTCTATGCCCACAAATCTGATAATCTAGATGAAATTGATCAACTCCTTAAAAGACATAATTTGCCAAAACTCACACAAGAAAAAGATGATGTGAATAGGCATATATCTATTTAAAAAATGGAATCAGTAATTAATAAACTTCAAAAACAGAACCAGGCCCATTATGTGTTCACTAGTGAATACTACCCAAACATTTAAGGAAGAAATCATTCCAATTCTCCATAATCTCTTTCAGAGGACAGAAGCAGAGGGAATACTTACTAACTCATTGTATAAGGCCATCATTACCTTAACGCCAAAACCAGAGACATCACAACAAAGTAAAACTACAGACCAATATTCCTGGATAAATACTGATGCAAAAATCCTAAACACAATACTAGCAAACAAGATTCAACAGCACATTAAAAGGATCATACACATGAGCCAGTGGGATTTATACCCGGAATGCAAGGATCGTTCAATATGGGAAAATAAATGTAGTCTATCAAATCAACAAATTAAAGGACAAAAACCATATGATCATCTCAACTGATGCAGAAAAAGCTTTTGACAAAATTTAACATGATAAAAACACTCAAAAAAATAGGAATAGAAGGAACTACCTCAATTCCACACCAAAAACTGTTTGAACCAATCAGTGAATTCAGTAAAGTGGCAGGATATAAAATCAACACCCGAAAATCAGTTGTGTTTCTATACACTAACCATGACCACTCCGTAAAGGAAACTGAGAAAACAATCCTATTTATTATAGCATCAAAAAGGATAAAATATTTAGGAACAAGTTTAACTAAAGAGATGAAAGACTTGTACACTGAAAGCTACAAACATTGCTAAAAGAAATCAAAAGATACAAATAAATGGAAAGACATCCTGTGCTTGGGGATTGGAAGACTTAGTATTGTAAAACTGTCCATACCACTCAAAGTTATCTACAGATTCAATGCAATCCCTATCAAAATCTCAATAACATTTTTTTGCAGAAATAGAAAAAAGTCCTAAAGTTCATGTGGAATCTCAAGGGACTCTGAAAAGCCAAAACAATCTTGCAAGAGAGGAATGAAGTAGGAGGGCTCAGACTGATAATTAAGATGGTGTGGTAGTAGCATAAAGATAGCTATGTAGACCAATGGAAGAGAACAGAGAGCCCAGAAATAAACTCTTGCAAATCTGGTCAAATGATTTTCAACAAGGGTGCCAAGACTATACAATGGGGAAAGAACAGTTTCTTCCACAAATGGTGTTGAGAAAACTGGGTATCTACATGCAAAAGAAATGAACTTGGACCCCTACCATATACCATATACAAAAATTAACTCAAAATAGATTAAAGACCTAAGTGTAAGACCTAAAACTATTAAACTCCTAGAAGAAAACATAGGGGAAAAGCTTCAGGACATTGGATTTGGCACTGACTTCTTAGATATGGCATCAAAAGCACACGCTACAAAATGAAAAAATACACAAATGAGACTACATCAAACTTAACTTTTGCATGTCAAAGAAAACAACAGGGAAAAGGCAACCTATGGGTATTGTAAATCATATATCTGATAAGGGATTAACATGCAAAATATATAAAGAACTCCTACAACTTAAAAACAAAGGACAAATAACCCTGTTAAAAAAATGGGCAAAGGACTTGAACAGACATTTCTCCGAGACAGACAAATAGCCAATAAACACATAGAAAGATCCTCAACATCACTAATCATTAGGGAAATGCAAACTGAACCCACAATTATCACCTCACACCATAAGGATGGCCACTATCAAAAAAACCCAGAGGACTTCCCTGGTAGTCCAGTGGTTAAGACACCATGCTCCCAATGCAGGGGGGCCTGATTCAATCCCTGGTCAGGGAACTAGATCCCACATGCCTTAACTAAGAGCCTGCATGCCACACTAAAAGAGCCTGCATGCCTCAACTAAAGACACATGCCGCAAGTAAAAAGAACCCACATGCCACAATAAGACCCATGTGCTGCATCCCACAAATGGCAACGAAGATCCCATGTGCCACAACTAAGACCCGGCGCAGCCAAATAAGTAAATATTTAAAAAAATAATAATAATAACAAGTGCTAGTGAGCATGAGCAGAAGTTGGAATCCTTGTGTACTGTTGGTGGAAATGAAAAATCGTGCAGCCGCTGTGGAAAATGGTATGGAGGTTACTCGGGAAATTAAAAACATAACTACCATATGATCCAGCAATCCCACCTCTGGGTACATACCCAAAGGAATTGAAATCAGGATCTCAAAGAGATATCTGTATTCCCATGTTCACTGCAGCATGATTCACAACAGCTAAGAGGGGAAGCAACCCAAATGTCTATTGACAGATGAATGGATAAAGAAAATGTGGTATATACATACAACGGAATATTATATAGCCTTAAAAAAGAAGAAAATCCTGTCACATAGTACAACATGGATGAAACCTAGATGACATTATGCTAAGCAGAAAAAAGCCAGTCACAAAAAGTCAAATACTGCATGATTCCATTCATATGAAGTATCCATAGTAGTCAAAAATCATACCAAGGCTGAATGGAGAGGTGGGAAGAACTAGTATTTAGTGGGTACAGAGTCTCAGTGCAAATTAAAGTTCTAGGTAACTCTTGGTCAACAATGTGAATATACTTAACAGTACATTTAAAAATGGCTAAGATGGTAAATTTAATGTTATGTGCTTTTCACCACAAGAAATAAACTCATAAGCCTGTAAAAACAAACAAACAAACAAAACACAAAAAAAATTTAAAAACCCATAACTTGACCAACCAAAGAGGAATCTATGAGAAAAGGGAATGAGTTCTTGAAAAGCAGTCAAAATAGTTATGGAAAAGATTTTTAATTTTTTTTGAAGGATTGAAGAAAATGATGCAAGTTTGATCATTTGAAGTGCTATCATTAGAGAAATCAGAACACACTTTTCTCTGAAGGGAAATATGAAAGCCGAGGCAGGGGACTGGATAGGTGGGGATGAGGCTGTTAAAAGCTGAGCTTCTGGGACCGGAAGCTGGGGTTCAAACTCCAACTTTGCTGCCACTTCCTAGCTGGGTGACCTTGGGCAAGTCACCGAACCTCTCTGGCCCTCAGTTTCCTCATCTATAATATAGGAATAATAATAGTACCCACCTTATAGGGTTGTTAGGAGGAACCTGTACTTAAAAGAGTACCTAATAAGGAGCTTGTTAAATGTTGGTTATTCTCCCTCTTGGGGCTCACACTGAAGAGACTTGCATTTTCTGCATAAGCCTGGGGCCTCTGAGGTGGAGAAAGTGGCTCTCGACTATTATCTTAAAGATGTTGCCCTCTCATGATGGAGAGCACCCTTACACAGAACGCCAGCTTCCAAGCCTTGGTTCTCTGTCACTCACCCAAGCCCCGGCGTCTTTTCACTGGCTCCACCATCCAGGGTGCTTTCCCTTTTTCCAATAAGGTGATCACATTTGGCCTCCGAAAGGAAAGTCCTGCACACAGGAAAAACATTGGAACTGAGCATGATGTGGGTACCACAAGCTTTGTGTCTACAAAAATGGGGTTTATTAGTGCAAGAGGAGCACAGAGGATGTAAAGGATAGGTGGAGAATAAGAAGGATGAAAGTTCAGTCACAGCCAGCAGAGTTATTCATTTCTAAGTCCACAAAGCCAACTACTTTCATGAAAAGTTGGACCAGAAACTCCTGAGGCTGGTTATTCAGCTACTGCCTTTCTGCTCCCAAGCCCACCGTTCTCTGATCTGCTGTAATCCACACTTCCATGCCAGTTGCTCCGTGTCAGCATCCACCAATAGGGGTACTGGTTGTTTCAATTTATGCTTTTCTTTTTTTCCCTGCACTTCCAGAACTAGCCTCATCTTGCCCACTCAGGAGGATAAACCCGGCAGTGCACCCCTCTCCTTCAGAAGTCTGAGTCCCTTCCTCAAAGTCCTAAAAACTCTAAACTCTTCCCTCTGTCCTCCCAGCCCCAGGATGGTGGCTGTGTCCTGCAGTTACCATCTGTGTCTAATATTCACCTTTTAGTAGTACCTGTTAAGTCAATACTTTAAATTTTTTCTCTTAAAAACCCAGGTGTCCTCAAAAAGTTATATAGTTACCATATGACCAGCATATACCACTCCTAGGTATATACCCAAGAGAAATGAAAATATGCATCCACACAAAAATTTGTATGTGAACATTCACAGCAGCAGATTCGTAACAGCCATACAGTGGAAACAAGCCAAATGCCCACCAACTGGTGAATGGATAAACAAAATGTGGAATATTATTTTGCCATAAAAAGGAATGAGGTATTGATACACGCTACCATGTAGATGAACGTCAAAAATATTACCTTAAGTGAACGAAGCCAGACACAAAGGACAACATATTTGATTTCATGTTTATGGAATGCCAAGAATAGGCAAATTCATGGAGACAGAAAGTGGATTAGTGTTTGCCTAATCTGGGGGGATTAGTGGGCAGGGGAAATAAAAAGTGATTGATGATGAGTATAGGCTTTCCTTTGGGGATAATGCAAATGTTCTAAAATTGACTAGGGTAATGGATGCACAACTCTGTAAATACATTAAAAAAATCACTGAATTGCATGCTGCATATGGGTAAATTGTATAATATGTAAATTATATCTAAACAAAGCCATTAAAACAACAACAAAAAACTGGAGTGGCTGCTGTTTTCTTGACTAGACTGATTGATTCATGTCCCACAATGGGCCAGCTGTGGATTATGGGAGCAGGAGAGCCTTACCGAGAGAAACCAAGTTCTGGTAGTTTTCCAACATGACATCTTCATACAGATCCTTCTGAATGGGGCTCAGCCATTCCCACTCCTCCTGGGAGAAGTAGATGGCCAAATCCCCAAATGTGACTGGTGCCTGAAATGGAAAATCACATGTCCTTTCACTGTGGGCTTGTGCTTTCACATGGCTGAGAAAACGGTGGACTTCCAAACACGGGAGATACATGGTGCCAGGATTCTATTAAGGAAATATTTGCGGTTCTGAGATCAAAAGCGGCAGGTGTATTAAACAAAACACAATGCAACATGATAAAGATTTTGTTGCATAAAAAGCATATCAACTTGGATTTACGAGGCACTGACAAAGACAAGGCATTTTTCTAAGTACTCTGCATGTACTGGCTCATGTTAACCAGTGACTGGGGACCACAGCAACGTTACAGATGAGGAAACTGAGGCCCAGAGATGTGAGGTGACTTACTGAAGATGTAATAGCTTTTAAATAAAGAAGCTGGGGTTCAATTTGGGCCGTCTGGCTTCTGATTCATGTCCCTAACCACATGTGACTGTGTCATACATGGCAAAAGTTTATTTGCAGATGTAATCAAGGTTACTAATCAGTTGACCTTAAAATAGGGAGAGTAGCCTGGATTATCCAGGTGGACCCAATGTCATCACAGGAGCCCCTAAGAGCGAAGATTTTCTCCAGCTGGTGGAAGAGGAGACCAGACAGGGAAGTCTGGGAGATGTGAAGGATGAATGGGATGTGACCTGTTGTTGCTGGTTTGAAGATGGGATGAAGGGAGCCACATGAAAAGCAGGAGGGGGAACTAATTTTGCCAATAACCGATGAGTTCAGAAGAGGACCCTGAGCTTCAGATGAGACCACAGCTGCTGACACCTTGATTTCACCCTTGTGAGACCCAAAGCAGAGGATCCAGCTAAGCCAAGCTGTGTATGAACTCCAGCCCACAAACTGTGATAATAAATGTGTGCTGTTTTGAATGGCCAAGTTTGTGGCAATAGGGAATGAATACACATAACTTAGAGAGCAAAAGTGTCTATTATGAGAAACTGCACTGAAGAGGCTTATTGTAGAAAATCACTTGATCATCTAAAGTCTTGAAACATGCTTATTTCAGGAGGCTGACTCACTGGCCTGGCTCCAACTAACTCAACCTGAATGCAGGGTTATGAGGAGTCTCTTAAGAGAGATGTCCTCCTTGTAAAAATGGGGTGTACATGTAAAAACAAAGCAACATCAAGAGATTAACTCTGGAGCACAGCATCCAATCTTCCTCTGCCCCAGCAGGTCCCACCTGGGCACTCATGTCCACCTCGAGAAATCATGGTGGCTCTGGTCTTCTCTCTGGGGAGAGTATCCCTCCCAGCACAGGCAGAGACCCTGGAGATGCTGAATGAACAGGTGAACGGTCATGTGCACACTGACAAAAAAGGAGAGGGGGTCCGTTGAGTGGCCACCTGGGTCACTGGAGCCCTTCTCACGCTCCCACGCCCGGTGGTGGTGATGGAAGGAAACCAGGGACTATGTCTTGGTTGGGTCTCTGTGGGGTAGGATGTTCCCATGGAAGGAAAGAAAATGGTTTCTTACAAGATGGAACTTTCCCAAAGGACAAGGAACCACTACTTACCTTGGACTTGGATTTCCTGCGTGCAGCAGGCATCCTTTCCTCTCCCTTGAGGGTTTCAATTTGGAGAAGGGAGGAGTGCTGAGAAGGTGGGGCTGGGAGAGAAGAGAAGTCATGAGTCGACTGGGCCTTCTGGGTGGTCCCGGGGTCTCTAGGATAAGAATCCCCTGGCCCCACACACATGCACAGACATGCACACTGCGGGAGGTCAGAACATCTTCTGAAGCATTCCTGCTCCTTCTCAGGATCAGGGAGGGACCACAGCCAACACTATTTGTTCTTAAGATCACAGGAGGCTCCAGATCAGGCGGCAAATGAGACAGGCAGACACCTGTCCTTCCATTTGACAAGGAATTGTGGAGTGCTCACGAGGTGCCAGGCACTGTCCCTGGTGCTGGGGAGAGAGCAGAGTTAGAGCAGAGAGGTACTGGCTTCCAAGTACCTTACATTCCAGCAGGGAAGACAAGTCTATATAGAACACAGTGTTTTTAAAAAAAAAAAAAAAGAACACAATGTTAGCCGAGATCACTGCTATGCAGGAAAAAAAAAAGGACCCAAGCAGGGGATGGAGTGACAGGGTGGCAGGGAAAGGCCTCTCAGAGGAGGCAACATGGAGCCAAGGTGTGAATGCTGTGTGAGCCACCTGGGCACTGGGAGAAGGGCATTCTGGGTAGAGGTACAACAGGTGCAAGTGCCCTGCGGCAGGCACATGCTTGGCATGTGAAGGGAAGTGAGAAGGCGGGTGAGCTGAAGCAGAGTGAGCGAGACGGGGAGTGGTGGCCTAGGAGGTGTCTGAAGTCAGGAGGGACCAGATCATGAAGGAGTGAGGAGCAGTTTGGAATTCATCCTAAGCGTGATAAGGCATCATGGGGGTTGATGGCTGAGCAGAGGAAGATGTGGCTGACCTAACATTTAACAAACTGTTTCTCGGTGGCTATGTGGCCAATAAACTGGGTGTGTGTGGTGGGGGAGGGGCGAGGGGGAAGCAATAGCTGGCGAAGGACTCATTAGATAGGTATGCAGAAATCTAGAAGGGTAATCTCAATGGTGTGCATTAGTGGGAGAGGAAGAGGTGAGATGTCAAGTATCACCTCCACAGGAGGCCCTCTATCACCCTGAGTCACTCTATAGCTGTGCTGCCCAACACATGCCAGCAGCCACATGAGACATGGAGTTCTGGAAATAAGAAACTGTTTAATTTTATTTCAATTTGTTTATTATTAAAACCATAATAAATGATAAATACTAAAATCACTTAATTAAAATGTATTATTAATCTAAAATTAAGAACTGATCCTTAATTCAGTTACTGTAAAACTTTTAAGTATGTTTGCAACAACTTGGGTGTGTGAATCTACCTTTCCAATGGCAAATTTTATGAAATTTAAATACAGATCAATTAAGTGTCTGGATTGAAGTGCACTATACATGTAGAAGACACACCTGACTTTAAAGACTCAGTTAAAAAAGAAAAAAAGAATAAAAAAATCTCACTGGTAATTGTTTATATTGATTACAAATTAAAATGGTAATATTTCAGATATAAGGTATTGAGTTAAACAAAATGTATTATTAAAATTAATTTTAATAATTAATTTGTTTACTTTTTTCTATATGGCTTCTGGAAAATTTAAAATCTGCCTTGTCTTGTTTCTACAGGACAGCACTGCTTCATACTATAGAGTCTACGCCATTCTACTGCTCCATTTTCTGTGCAGTACCCCCCGGCTTCCTGAAAATGGCTTATGCAGGTACCATCTCCCCCATGTGACTTGGCATCCACGAGAGCAGACACCTTAACTGTTTTGTTCACTCTCTCCTCCCGTGTCTGAGACCATGCTCTGTGCGGAGCGGTGCTCAATAAAAATTACTGACTGACTTAGTAACCAGTCCAGAATGCTTCCTGGCATGCTGAAAGTGGGGTGGAGTGCAACCATTTTATGTTGAAACCACAGCACAGAGAACAGTTCTAAAAGCAGTCATTCCAAGCCCTCTTGTCTTTGGAAAAGGGCAGGGTCTCAAAAAGGCCAAAATGGGGACTTCGCAGATATGATGAAATGAAGGATGCTGAGGTGGGGAGATGAGCCGGGATTATCCAGGTGGGCTCAATGTGGTCACAAGGCCCTTATGAGAGGGAGGCAGGAGGTCAGAGACAGAGAAGATGATGGAAGCAGTCAGGGAGAAAAAGGTCTGGATACACTGTGCCACCAGTTTTGAAGATGCAGGAAGGGAATGCAGGTGGCATCTAGAAGCTGTAAAGGGCAAAGGTCACACATTCTCCCCAGAGCCTCCAGAAGGAACATGGCCCTGCCTAGACCATTTTAGACATCTGACCTTCAGAACCGTAGGAGAATGAAGATGTGTTGTTGGAAGCCACTAAGTTGGTGGTAATTTGTCACCAAAGCAATGGGAAACAAATACAGAGACCCTTCATTTGTTCCTTCCCATTCATGTGCCCTATAAGTGGGCTTTTCTTCTCTTCTGTCAATGACCTGGTGCTTAAAAAAATGCATAATTCAGAGGAATCTCAGGGATGCGCTAAGGCCAGATGAAAGGGGCTGGTTGGAGATCACTGAGGTTAGCCTATGAGGTCACTCCAACAGGGCAGAAAGGAGCTGTGAGACACCAGCCCTGCCTAACTCAGACTCACAGGTCCAGAAGGAGCTTGGAGCCCTGTCCTGTCTTGCCCTGGGTTACAGGGAAGGGCTGGGTGGCCTGGTGTATGTTAAACACCTCACTCTGAAGTTGGACCACCTGGGCTTGATGACTTTTTTTTTTTTTTTTTTGTAGTACGCAGGCCTCTCACTGTTGTGGCCGCTCCCGTTGCGGAGCACAGGCTCCAGACGTGCAGGCTCAGCAGCCATGGCTCACGGTCCCAGCCACTCTGTGGCATGTGGGATCTTCCCAGACAGGGGCACGAACCCGTGTCCCCTGCATCGGCAGGCGGACTCTCAACCACTGCACCACCAGGGAAGCCCTTGATGACTATTTTTATTAGCTGTGTTACCTTGGGCAAATTACTTAGTCTCTCTGTGCCAGTTTCCTCCCTTGTTAAACGGGGACAACACAGAACTACTTCTGGAGTTGTTGTGAGGATTAGGTAAGAGTCTACATGTAATATCTGGCCTTATTTTCCCTCCCATGAGCTATGAATTCTGGTCTTACAATTCTCCCCTTCCTCACACTGGCCTCCTTGCCAATCCTGGAACGAGCTGCCACAGGCCTGCCTCAGGACCCCGCCTGCAATGCTCTTTCCCCTGTCTCAGTTCCTCATTCCCTTCAATCTTTGTTCTAACCTCACCTTCTTTGTGAGGCTCACCCTAACCATTCTATTTATTACTGCAACCTACCTCTGACCCTCCTATCCATCACCCCCCACCTCTCCCTTTCCCACCTCTGACTTCTCTTTTCTCCACAGTTCTCCTCGCTAACACACTATGTGATCTGCTTCTGGTGCTTACAGTCTGTCCCAACCACTTGAGCATAAGCTCCATGTGCCCTGGACCAGGACCTGGCACATGGAAGGGGCTGGCTAACTATTCACTACCTAAATGACTAAATGGCCCAGTAGTACTTTCTTTACCATCACTTCTTCAAAGAGCCCTCCCTGGCCCCCTTAGCTGGGGTAGGTGCCACTTCATTACGTGGGAAACTTATTGTTACTACATCCGCCTTTGCCTTCACCTCCTGTTCTCCACTGCACGCTGTGAGTTGACCGACATTCCTGTGTGTAGCTGTGTGACCTTGGGCAAGACACTGAGCCTTACTGGGTCTTTACCTTGATCCTTGATGTCTGCAAAAGGAAGGTGAAGGGCTGCTGCTGTGAGGAGCAGACAAGACAATTATCATGGTAGCTGTATTTATCATTATTGTTGTTATTAGTGTGGCATGTGGCCAGTGCTGTGGGCTGTGAGTCTTCTGTTCACGTGCTCTGGGGAAGCCCTCAGGTGTGTGCATGTTAAATGTGCTCAAGCCCTGTGACAACAATGCCTCCCAGTTAATAATAAGTATGAGATAATAAAGACTTACTGTAGAGCACTGGGAACTCTACTCAATACTCTGTGATGACCTATATGGGAAAAGAATCTGAAAAAGAGTGGAGATATGTATATGTATAACTGATTCACTTTGCCGTACACCTGAAACTATCACAACATTGTAAATCAACTATACCCCAATAAAAATTTAAAAATTAAGAAAAATAGTAAGTATGAGACCGAGAGCTGTACTGGATATTTATATGCATTATATGATTTCACTTTTAGAGCAAACTGACCATACGGGTTCCAGTTTCCATTTTGAGGATGAAAGAGGGAAGAAGACCTGCCCAATGTCTCAGAGCTTTAAGTGATGAAGCCTGGGTTTAAGCCCCATCCACATGCAGCACAGTCTGCCCTCTTGGAGCAGGATAAGGGTCTACACGGCAAATACTCCCACTGTCTTCTCTGGCAGGGCTCGGGAGGTGTCAATGTGGCACCACAGTTACGAGATATTCGCCTTTGTTATATTAGAGTGCCAGAGCACTTGGGGAGCTTTGGAGCAGACCACATTAAGGTTGAGGCGTTGTGGCTCAGTGACAAACCGAGTGGCCTGGCTGTCAATTCTCTGACTGTGCTGAGCAAGGCTTCCCTTGTGTAGAAAATGGTGACAAAGAATCCTGGATGCCTGAATTCTCTCTGTATTCAACCTTGGGACAGTGATGTGCTGGGTAATTTGTAGCGTCTGCCAATTTCCATGGTGTACATACTCCCACCAGGGCCCACTGTAATATAGCAAACTGATGTCACTCAACATGGAACTGGGGAGAGGTGTGCACAACGGGTTCATGTGAGGCGGGGCAAGCCAGCTCCAGCACTTCACTGACACGTGGCCTCTGAGAACTTTTGACTAATGTCCCTGCACAGTAGAGGAGGGTTAATGGCTAGCTCTGTGGCCTGAGAACACCCCAATGCAGCTGCCCCATATCATAAAACTCTTGAAATCTTCTGTTTTGTTCTGAAACATCCATATAACTTTTGCATCCTACATCATGATAAATCTGAGTCTGTGTTAATATAAAATCATGTTTTAAATCATTTACCAGATTCTTCACTTCTGATTCCTCAAGTAAAATGGATTGCTCCGGGAAGTGGCAACGCATCCGTCCTGTGGGTTCTCATGGCTGTTTGCCCGTGGCACACACCCCAAGTCGAAGGAGCACGATTCTTGTCCACAAAATAATATTCTCCAAGGAACTCAGCACTGCTGGGGAGGAAAGAACAGCAGTTTGATATTAGATAATTCTGGATTCAAAGCTTGCTTCTGCCAATTATTGGCTGTGGGAGTGCTACACAAAGCCTGTTTGCTCACCTGTGCAATGGGGTAAACAAAACCTGCTTCACCCTTAGCTGTTAAGAGTTCACATGAGATATCTTCAGCGACAGGCACATGGTTATTTCTTGCCTTCCTTTTCCTTTTTAATTCAGTATACACCACACATCACCAAGGAAGCCTGACACTAAGAGGGCCCAAGTAAGAATTTTCACACAGTGCTGGTTGGAGAGAAATTAACAATATCTTTAACACTGAAGGTGCACATACCCTTAACCCAGTAACCTCATTTCTGGTATCTGTCTTCAGACATCCTCGTATGTGTGTGAAACGACAGGGTTTGTAGGAAGAGGCAGTACAGCCCTACAGTGAAGGGCACCCATCTGGAGCCAGGCTGTCTGGGTTCAGCTTCCAACTCTGCCACCCCCTACCTGTGTGACCTCAGACATGTTCCCTGTCCTCTTTGGGCCTGAGCCTCCTCAACAGTCAAATGAGGCAAATAACAATGATGACTCCACAAGGCTGTTGTGAAAATTAAATGAATGAAAACATGTAACACATTTAGAGCAGTGCCAGTGCTAAACAAATGTTAGTTTTTTTATTATCATTATGTGACTGAGTCCCATCTCATAGTGCTCGCCCTATGACAGGCCAGTAAATCGAGAGACGAGTTGTTGGGGCAAGGAACAGTGACTTTATTCAGAAAGCCAGCAGACGGAGACGATGATGATTCACGTCCCAAAGAATCATCTTTCCTGAGTTACAATTCCAAGATTTTTTTATACTGAAAGGGAGGGAAAAAAGTCAAACATTTCAGAGGGGATGTGTTAATTTCTTCCTTCCTGCAGTCATTCACAGGTGGGTTTGGTCAGGATGTTTCCTATGGGCTAAACAAGATATTTTAGCTTAATGCTCATTACCTGGGAGGCAGGGTTTCCCAGAGAACCCCATTATGTGTAATTCAAGCTTATAGGCAACATCCCTTTAGTGATTAACTTGCAATACAATACAAAGGTTCTGGGACTTCCCTGGCACTCCAGTGGTTAGGACTCTGCACTTCCACTGCAAGGGGCACAGGTTCGACCCCTGGTTGGGGGAACTAAGATCCCACATGCCTCACAGTGCAGCCAAAAAAAATAAAGAAAGAATACAGAGGTTCTTCCTTATTACAATTACTACTCCTATCAAGAGATTGGAAACAACTGCCCATCAACAAGAAAATCAGTGAGTGTTACACGCACATGTGGGACACCATGTAGTCCTTAAAAGGAACAAGGCAGCACTACCTCAGAGGTTCTTTATTGGGGGCAATTTTGCCCCCGGGGGACACTTGCAATGTCTGGGACATCTGTGGTTATCCCAACTTGCGGGTGGGGGTGCTCCTGGGATCTAATGGGTGGAGGCCGGGGATACTTCTAACCATCCTATAATGCACAGGACAGCACCCAGAGCAAAGGACAATCTGGCCCAAAATGTCAACTGTGCTGAGGTTGAGAAATCTGCTCTACATGTACGGTGTGAAATGATCTCCAAGATATGGTGTAATGAGGAGAATAAAAGTACAGAGAAAATGTTTAGAAAAAACAAAATACAGGATACGAATACATGAGTTTGAAAAGGAACAGACAAGTTCTGGAAGGGAAATAAAGAAGTTGGTAGCAGCGATTGTCCCTGAAGAAGGGAACTGGGTCACTAGGCTTGGAAACTCAAAACTCACTTTTCCCTATCTATCTACGCTTTGGCGTTCTGTATCATATATATAATTACCTTTTCAAAACACCATCACCACCACAAATAAAGAGGCTGGATCCAACACCACCTCAGGGCAGTGCTGTAAACCTGGCCTCTCTTCCGGGTGGGAAGGGGCTTTGCAATTTAGCACAAAGCTAAATTCCTGATCCTAAGGTAAAGATGGCTAGAACCTGGATGAGAACAAGCTTAAAGAGTTACTGGAGGGACTTCCCTGGTGGCACAATGGTTAGGAATCTGCCTGCCAGTGCAGGGGACATGGGTTCAAGCCCTGGTCCAGGAGGATCCCACATGCCGTGGAGCAACTGGACCCGTGCGCCACAACTGCTGATCCTGTGCTCTAGAGCCTGCTGCTGCAGCTGCTGAGCTCCTCACGCCTGGAGTCCGGTGCTCCGCAACAGGAGAGGCCACAGCGTGAGGGGCCTGTGCACCACAAGGAAGAGTGGCCCCCGATCGCCACAGCCAGAGAAAGCCCGCGTGCACTAACGATGACCCAATGCAGCCAAAAAATAATAATAAATAAAATTTAAAAAGTTACTGGACAGTGGCCATGCCTCCCCTCAGGGTAGAGCACCCCTGTGATCCTGGGGGCCTGTACTGGGTGTTGAGTTGGGGGTGGGTCCTGACATACCTGAAAGCCAGCCATTAATGCACCCACACATTGCTTCCGTTCAGCCAGTTTGTTTTTGCTATACCACCTACCTAGTATTTTAAGATCACCTCTATCCTGAACCTGCCAGCCCCAGAGGCCGGGGATATAGAAAGGTACTTTCTCCGAAGACCCAAGCC
Organism: Kogia breviceps; assembly: GCF_026419965.1. Classification (NCBI taxonomy): domain Eukaryota; kingdom Metazoa; phylum Chordata; class Mammalia; order Artiodactyla; family Physeteridae; genus Kogia; species Kogia breviceps. The sequence goes on from NC_081327.1 coordinate 2,275,461, forward strand.
CAGCTATAGCAGAAAACATAGGCTTTGCATCTGAATGTCAGACCTGCCCTTTCTCTGCTGGCACAGGAACAGATCTGATTTCCTCACTTGTAGGATGGGGCTAGGAATGTCCCTATTGCAGGGAAGTGCAGCTGTCGGGACTGCCTTTGATAAGATACTGAAAGCACTCAGAATTAATTTCTTTCATCCTGAGAAGCCCCAGAGAGGCCCACAAACTCTCACAGCTGTAGCTCTCAACCCTGTTTGTACACAGGAATCTCTTGGGAGCTTTTTAATAAATACTGATGGCTGGGCCCCATGCTAGAACCATTAAGTCACAATCTCCGGGGATGGAGTCCAGGCATGTCTTATTTTTATCTTTTAAGATTTCTAAATTATATGCAAGGCCATAGTTTAGAACTACTGCCCTAGTCGCGGGCTGGAGATCTGACCTCTCCCTGTTAAGAGTCCAGACCTCAGCACTGGGGAGGAGAAAAGTCTTTGATAAGCTCAAAGCCAAACCCTTCAATTCCCTGATCAAAGGATTCAAAGGAGTCATTGATGGTGGCCATTCTTGGCTTTGGAGTTGACTGAGATGCCCATGGGAAGCCTGGGTGTCGACACCGAAAACAGCACCATCACCCTGTAATCCCTTCACCCTGCTTTCCTTTTCAAATTAATTACTGCCACCTGTTATAAATTTAATTTCATCTCTCTACTAAACGCAAGCTCCAATGAGTAGAAACCTAGTCCATCCTGACTAGCAAGGTACTTGGCCCACGGCAGGCATCTGACTGCTGAATGAATGAGTGCCTCTCAGAGCCTACCCAGGTTGCAGGCTTTGGACACCCTTTCTTCTCATCTCAGAAACATTATCCCTTTATCACCTCTCTCATCCAGTCCCCTTGCTCTCCTCCCCAACCTCACGCCCTGAAAATGTTCATGGTGTGCCCTCATCATGGTCCTGTACACAAGTGGTTCTCAACTGGGTTGATTTTTTTCTCCAGGGGATACCAGGCTGTGTCTGGAGACACTTCTGCTTGTTAAAATTGGGGCAGCAGGGGTATGCTACTGGCATCTGCGGGGTAGAGAACAGGAATAATTCTAAACATCCGACAATATATAGGACAGCTCTCCCCCGTCTCTCAATTATCTGCCCCAAAGCATCCAAAGTGCCAAGGCTGGAGCTTCCCTGGTGGCACAGTGGTTAAGAATCCGCTTGCCAATGCAGGGGACACGGGTTCAAGCCCTGATCCGGGAAAGTCCCACACGCCGCGGAGCAACTAAGCCTGTGTGCCACAACTACTGAGCCTGTGCTCTAGAGCCCACAAGCCACAACTACTGAAGCCCGTGAGCCACAACTACTGAAGCCCGCGCACCTGGAGCCCGTGCTCCGCAACAGGAGAAGCCACTGCAATGAGAAGCCCCATCTCGCCGCAACTAGAGAAAGTCCACGCACAGCAACGAAGACCCAACGCAGCCAAAAATAATAAATAAATAATAAATTTATTTTTTTAAAAAAAACAAAGTGCCAAGGCTGAGAAACCCTGGTCTAGACACGGAGATGTCTCCAGACCGCTGTGTTATCAGGAGATACTCCTCCTCAGTCCCTGCCACTGGGTCTTGACCAGTGGGCTTCTCAGAATCAAAGAAATTAACTCTGAGTGCTTGGGTCTTGACCCCACAGGCTCCCTAGGAATATCTCCATTTAAGAAGACCCTCTGTTCGTGCCCTCCTAGGACCCGGACTAGAAAATTCTGAACCAAAGCTCAATTTAGCCTTTAGGATTACTTTATCTCTTAACCTGCAACTTTTTCTCTGAGGCTCCACTTCTTGCTTTTCTTCCTGCGGATTTTATTCTCTGGGTGTGGAATCCTTGGGGTTATTAGGTTAATAATAAAGCAATTAACATTTATTCGTTGCTTACTAGTGTCAGGCACTGTTCTACTTAACGCTCAGCACAGGCCTAAGATTGGTACTATTATTATCCCCATTTTGCAAGTGAAACTGAGGGTCAGCAATTTAAGTGACCTCTCCCAAAGTCACACAACTACTGAGTGATGGAACCAGAAGTCCCAGCGTCCCCCAAGCTACACTGGTTAGGAAGCAGACACACAACCGTACGCAGCCTCAGGTCCCAGAGACCAGGGCAGACATTGCCCTCCCTTCAAATGCACTAATGCAGTAACAGACAACAAGGAGCAGCTGGGCTACTGGGGCACCGCTTCTCAGCCAGAAGAGGTCAGATCCCCAGCTCTGAGAAGGACTGCTCAGGCTCAGGTTCAGAGATGCAAATTTCTCCAGCGTTCACCACCGCGCTCCTACCTCTCTGCACGAGGACAACGAAAAACGACGACCAGCACCCCAACAAACACCCAGCACCTACACAGGGCTTGGCGAGGGCCAAGCTCGGCACGGGGTATTTCACTACGTTACCCCATTTATATAATTTTCCCAAAACGGACGCGGGTATTATTATCCTATTTTACCGAGAAGGAAAGCCTCCCACAACCGCACACATACTTCCTTGCCAGGAGCCTGTACGCCCGTAAAGCCGCTCGGAATCCTCCCCACAGGGATCCTCCTTCCACGCTTACAGGGAGAGATACACCCCGACGGCGCAGTCGCACACTGCCACACACCCACAACCGCAAATCACGCAGCCACTCCAGACGGTGATAAACGGCCACCTACATGAGTCGGTCACACGCAAACACACACACAGACGAACGCGCTTCAACAACACACATTCTCACAGCCACACTCACGTACCCACTCCCGGCCCCCCTCCCACGGGCACAGTCACCTCTTCCTCACATAACCACAGACCTTGCTGTGAAATACGAACATGGTCCTGAGGCACGTCCCCGTCACCACACGACTGGTTCCGTCACAGACACACGCAGAAACGCCACAACCCGCTCTCCTCTCACAACACAGCGACGCCACCACACGCTTCACAGTTCCTCACCTCACACTCCGTCACCACACAACCAGACAAAACCCCACAGGCGGTCACGGGTGGAAAATTCCAGGCAGCCGTGGGCCCACACCCACAGCCACACTCACCCGGTCCTCCAGGGTCGCGTCCCGGCGGCGCCCACCCCGGCAGCGGCCCAGGCACTGCGCGCTCTCCTCCACGGCCCACAGTGCGCACTGGCTGGCCCCGCCCCCTCACGCGCGAGACACTTCGGAGAGCCGCGGCCCCGCCCCCAGGCGTCCACGAGACCGCGAGGCCCCGCCCCTAAATAAAAGCCACTTGGTGCGCAGGCGCTTACTCACCTCTCCCGGCACCTTTCCACAGGCACAGACTTGAGGCCCCGCCCCCTCACACGCCGGCGTACGCAGGCGCGCTCGCGCACTCGGAGCCGCTCTTGGGGGCATCGCCGCTCGCGTGCCTGTCCGAGGCCCCGCCCCTGCACCGGCCCTCGGGACACGCTGCGCCGCGCGCACGCGCAAGGGCCGCCTAGCGCTTTTCAGGGCCCCACTTGTTGCTGTCCTTATAAAATCACGTCGATGTTTTCAGGTGCTGAGGCCCTTCCTTGAGCCCTTCAACCAAACTAGCCTCCCCATCATCCACTCCTACACGTTCCCGTCCGGGGGCTTCTAACCCCAACACCCTCCCCTTTGCCCCTGGAACTCAGAGGGGTTTGGAGCCAGGCTCACCCGCGGACCTTAACGCACGCGCTCGCGCATGCACACTGCGAGCTCAGGCTGCACTTCCCAGAAGCCTCCGGGACGTGGCGCCGTTCAGGACGGCCACTCCCGGATCGTGAGGTTGAGGGATCCCGGCCCGCGCTGGCTCCGATCTGTCCGGCCCGGACACGAATGGACCCAGGAGAGGGGCGAAGGGATGTTGCTCCAGTACAAGGGTGGGATATCGCTTGCGCCTTCTCCGAACGAACAGCCCCAGAGTCCTTTGCGCGGCGCCTTTCCAGGCTCCAGACTACATCTCCCAGGAGCCCCTGCGACCCGTTTCCGCCTCGTGTAGTGACGCGGCTGCGCGTCGGCCGGGCGGGGACGCGAGCGACCTCCTGTGGAGGTGCGTGAGGTGACAGTGAGTCTGTGAGAGAAGACGGGAGGTGTGAGCGCGCCCCTGACGTCTGGGCGTGCAGGGTCCGGGGTGGTCATTGTGCATTTATGTGTGTGAGGCCCAGGTTGTGTTATTGTGTGTATGTGTGAGGATGAATCTTTGTGAACGCGTGTGACCGGATTTTTGTGGTTGTGTACCCTTGTGTTTTGCGTGTGAGAAACCCAGTTTTTGTGGTTGTGTACGCGTGTGTAAATTCATTTTGAATGTGTGTGCGCGTGCACCTCGATGTGTCACGTATGGCTGTTTCTGCGCAGTGCAGAGCTGAGCAGTTGCCAAAGAAAATGGCCCACAAAGCTTAAAATACCGACTCTGTAGATCCTGTTTTTTGTGGTTGTGTAGTTGTCTGTGGACCCGCAGATAGTGAATGTGTGTAGAAGCCACCATTTCTGGAAGTGTGCGTTTGTACAAGTATGCGTGTGGCCCACTTTTTGTGGTTGTATATGAGCGTATGGGAAACCAGTGTGTGTGTGTGTGTGTGTGTGTGTGTGTGTGTGTAGTGATCCAGTTTTGTGTTTTTAGAGGTGTGTGTGTATGTATAATTGTGATTTCAATTCCGGTGTGTGGATTTTTTTCCCCCCACCATCAAGCAATTTTCTGAAAGCAGCTGGGAGTCCTAACAATTCAACTCAACTCTGACACTGTCTAGCTGGTGACAGAGGCAGATTCCCACAGGTTAATTAAAGGCTGGGTCCCCAAGTTGCCCCCACCCTCCACAGGTGTCAGTCACAAGTCCAGTTATCACCTGTGCTCTGACTGACCCTCTGTAGATCGGAGGGTCCAATGACTGCCCCCCCCTTGTGTTTGATTAGTTTGCTAGAGCAGCTCACAGAACTCAGAGAAATGTTCACTTACTTTACTTACTAGATCACCCACCAATTTTTATAAAAGGATATAACTCGGGAATGGAAAGATGGAAGAGATACATAGGGCAAGATATGTGTGCGAAGGGGCACGGAGCTTCCATGCTTACCACTCTACCCGTGTGTCCCTGTGTTCCCCAACCCGGAAGCTCTCTGAACTCCGCCCTTTTGAGTTTTTGTGGAGGTTTCATTACTTAGGCATGATTGCTTAAATCATTGGCCGTTAGTGATTGAACTCAGTCTCCAGCCCCTCTTCCCTCCCTGGGGGTCTAGGGGTGGAACTGAAAGTTCTAACTGCTGAGTAATTAGGTTGGTTCCCGTGGCAACCAACCCCCTGCTAGGCATTAATTAACATAACAAAAGACACCTTGATCTGGCTCCTCACAAAGGAAATTCCACGAGTTTGGGGAGCTCTGTGTCAGGAACTGGTGATGAACGTATTTCCTATTATAAATCAGAATATCAGGGTGTGTGTAGGGGGAGCCCAGGGCTTGTGGTTGTGTGTATGGCCCTGTCTGTGAGTGTGTGAGTTTCTGGGAGTAGGTATCGAGTGAATGTGTGAAGAACTAGATTTGGTTTCCCAATTCTGTGACTAGGTAGTGATCATCAAAATAGCAGCTAACCATACTATTATTAGGACTTTTACTATTTCTACCACCACCACTACTACGAGCAGTTAGCACTTAACTGATTGCTGTCCTTGGTCAAAAGTGTACTGTCATCTGAAAAAACCTAAAAGTTGAGAATTATGGTTTATTTGGCAGACGGATATGGCAAGCAGCATTTTTCATTCACAATGGCATATTGATTATTTTGAAGGAAAGTTACATAAGAAATAGCTGGTGAAAGAGGGATGCTTTGACCCACCTGTTTCCCTGAAAGCGGGAAATCTCCTGTGTGAAAGGCGCTTTTCCTGTACCAGAAGGTAGCGAGACATCCTTATCACCAGAGATGGAATTTAGGGCCAAGAGACCTGTATAAGCAAACCTTACTACTTCTTTAATTTACCAGCTAAAGCTAATTCTGTTTAGATTCTTCACTAACTGAGCACCCAAAACCTAAAATGCTTTGTCCTGTCATTTCCTCACAAATTTATTGTTTCTTTGTCTAAAGAGTATAAAAGCTGCCTGCTTTGGCCACTTCTTAGGTCACATTTCTTTGAATTAAAGTTAGTTTCTTTTTCTCCTGTTACTCTGTCTTGAGTCAATTGTATTAGTCCAGCCACAAGAACTCAAGAGGGGGAGGGGAGAAATTTCCCTCCCTCCCCCAGCCCCAGTCTCCAGAGTCATGGAGGTCACAGTCAAATAAATGACCCTTAGAGTAAACAAGCAAATAGAAATACAGTACAACATTCATAAAATATAACACACTGTGATATAAGAATATTCTGATCATTCAACCACTACCTCACAAAAGATGGGTTGATAGAGTTTCGTGCAATTTAGATAATGTGTTTTGTATCACATGATTTAAACTATAAGAAGGGTACAGATTCACATTTATATCTCTAGGGATATTCAAAGTTAGAACCTTCCTTTGGAGCTCCTGAAATTATGCATCACAGGACTGTGGAGCAGTTGATTGGGAAAGACATGCCCTACATAGATGTCATGATTAGAGGAGTCCCCACTGGGTTTCACATGTAAACACCAAACCCACATTGCCTCTGAATTGTAAGTGACGATTTGTAACTGAGCTGCTTTCCATGTGGGCAACTCAATGTTGGGCACTTTACACTAGGGGGCAACAGAGATTTATTACTTAGCTAAGGAAGACAAAGTGTTCTCTGGAGCAATACCAAGGAAATTATCTAATATACAAACATGCCACTCTGAACAATGTTTTCTGATGTGCTCACTTTGAATCAAGTGTTAATCTGTCCCACAAACAGAGCACAACCAGAGACGTGATCCAAACTGACCTTGCATTATTAGCTCACCTTGGCCTTGGAATTGAAGAATGACTTGGGAAAGAGTTGAATGGGGAGGGGAGGTTTAGAAACATGTTTATTTCTCATTCTTTACTTGTCCTTGCCTAGATTTATTTCCTGTCTATGGTGACTGATCCCAGTTGATGATAGATTGTTCCCTTCTTGCTGATGTCAATCCAAACTTTTCATTTTCAAAAATCTGCTGTTTTCCTAACATGCTTTTGAGATGCAATTGTTTCTATATTGTTCACCTTATGGTTGTAACAGATCGTTTTTGTACTAATTTTAAATGTCAAAACGAATCTCTGTTTTTTCAAGTTAAGCTTTATAATTGTGGACCTTAAAGTTGAATAGAAAATTAATCTTCAATAAACAAAATTGTAAAGGAAAAAATAATCTGTTTTCCTGATTCCGTTTTGTTGCCTCTCTCTGTTCTCCTGTAGCTCACGGAGCTTCTTTAAGACGATGACTTTGAATTCTCCAGCAGGCTGTTGGTAGATCTCCATTTCTCTGGGATCAGTCACTAAGGCTTATTTCCTTCATTCCATGATGTCCTGTTTCCCTGATTCCTCGTGATCTTTGTAGCCTTGCGTTGATGTCTGCACTTTGAGAAGCAGTCGCCTCTTCCGGTCTTTATGGACTGGCTTCAGGAGGGGAGGACCTCCAGCAGACAGCCCGGCTGGAGATTCTGGGGGTCCCTCCTGGAGGGGATGTCTAGGATTGTGTGTCTTCCCTCTATGCCACAGTGATCTCGGGTGGCCTCAGCCTGCAGCAGCTTCAAGCAGGATTTCGGTTCCTGGCCAGAGGCTGAAGTCAGGCCACGGCAGAGAGAGCACTGAATCCTAGTCACTAGACCAGTGGCCAGTGACAAGGCTCTGGCCCATATGGCTTTGGAGAAAATGAATTTCCACAAAGAAACGGAAAGTAGTGAAACAAGTCAAGTGTTTATTAGGAGGAAAAAGAGTACATATACATTAGGCACACATGGGTGGGCTCACAGAGAGAGTCACGCCCTCGTGGTAGTTTGAATCACTTACATGGGGCATTTCTTCCGGGTTTCCTCTGGCCAGTCATCTTGCTTTGCCTGGTTCTGAGTCCGTACTTGGTTTATCTCAGGGTCCTCCCATGTGTGCATGTGCATCTCTAAGCCAAGGTGGATTCTTGCGAAGAGGCCTGTGGGGAGGCTGACATCACTCCCTTTTTGATCTCCAAAGAGCCTTTCTGCGCATGTGTAGTCGGGAAGGTCTCCTTGACCTCGAGAATGAGAAATATGTGGTGTCTTATCTGGGCAGGGCTCCGCTCCTCCTCCTCTTCATCTTGGAGTATCTGTCCGCAGGGGACAAACTCCAGCTGTTCAGCCTGGGCCCCGTCTATCTCCTGCCTCAACAGGGCTGTGCCAGGTGTGGAACACTGGCCAGCCTTTCCCCGGGGCACTGCCCCACAGTGCTGGGGCGATGGGTACCAGCTTCACCTCTTTCCCTTCTCCTGACGGAGCAGCCTCGGGACCGGGTGTCTCCCTCGGTTCTGCAGGGTCAAGCCAGTCCGTGAGGCCTGTGCCATCCGTGGGGGCACCGAGGTGATCCTTGAGACCCTCGAGCGGGTGGCTGCCATCCTTACCCCATTTCTTTGATCTTAGCGCTCTCCAGGCCACAGCCACGTGGGTCTCCTCACATTCCGTGTGTGAGGAGACAGAAGCAGGTCTGTCGGGCAGCGGGTCTCAAAGCCTGGAGAAGCCAGCCCCTCACTTTGCTTTCTCTTTCCCCACTGTGTGAGAAGGGCTGGGGGTAGGGGGCTCAGCACTGAGATGTGGCAGCTATGGAAGGGGTGGTGTGGGCAGGGTGAGGCTGTTCTCATCCTGTCCAACGTGGCTGAACTTGGATTCCGTGGTCCGTGTGCGGACTAGAACTACTCTGCTGGCTTCCAGAGCCCTCACATTATTATCATCTGGGGACAGGGCCTCCTCTTTCACCATCTTGCTGACATCACTCCCACACTGTCCTCTATGCTGCAGCAGAAGCTAGTTGAGGCACCCCCATTATGTCAGCCCTAATTCAGCCCTTATCCTTGCCACCCATCCAACTGGTCTCCTGTAGACTTTTCTTTCTAAATAAATACATTTATTTATTTTTATATTTTAGGCTGCATCAGGTCTTCGTTGCTGTGCGCGGGCTTCCTCCAGCTGTGGCGAGTAGGAACGGGGTGGGGGGCTGCTCTTCGTTGCGGCGCGCGGGCTTCTCACTGCGGTGGCTTCTCATTGTAGAGCATGGGCTCTAGGGTCGCAGGCTTCAGTCGTTGTGGCACGTGGGCTCTAGAGCGCAGGCTCAGTGGTTGTGGCGCTCGGGCTTCTCGCTGCGGTGGCTTCTCTTGTTGCAGAGCACGGGCTCTAGGCACGCAGGGTTCAGTAGTTGTGGCGCACGGGCTTAGTTGCTCCACGGCGTGTGGGATCTTCTTCCCGGACCGGGGCTCCATGTCCAGCCAGGGAAGCCCCTGTAGACGATTTTTTTAGTTTTCCCTTCTCTTTCTTGCTTGACTGCACTCTGATAGTGACTGCCCTCTAGTTAAAGTTGTACTGTGCACCTGATGTTTGCTCCTCCAAGACAGTACTTCCTGGCACTCCTTTCCTTTGTGAGCATTCTTCATTCCAGAAAGAACGTCATGGAACATTGACCTTGAGGGCCACCAGAACCCATTCCGGAACCATCTGACGCCAGCCCTAGTAACCCCAATGCCTCCAGGAGGAAAGAAGAATGAAGACTACATCTACGTCCTTATCTACAGCCCTGTTTTCCACCCTGAAACTATAAGACCCCTTCCTATTGCCCAGGAATCGAGGCACAGTTTCGTGGGCGTTAGCCTGCTGTGGCCCCCTTTGCCTGGCAAAGTAATCCAGCTACTCTTTTCTACTCCTCCAGCTTCTGTCTCCGTGCTTCTAATTCGGCACCAGTGAACAGAGGCCAGGTTCTTGGTGACATTTACAACCCTGATGAATCCATCTGAGGTCATCGTCTCCACTGCTTTTTGCTGGTGGCACTTTTCAAAAGGCACCTAATTCCACAGTCCCAAGAGTCCCTGTACCCCCTGTAACAATCACCTTCCAGAGATACTGCATATGACAGGTCAGCCCTTTCCACATGAATCCCAACACAGTAGTGAAGACCTTAGCAGGGGACTTCCCTGGCGATCCAGTGGTTAGGACGCCGCGCTTCCACGGCAGGGGGCACAGGTTCGATCCCTGGTCAGGGAAGTAAGATCCTGCATGCCGCCTGGTGCGCCAAAAAACACAAACAAACAAAAAGCCCTTCGGGTTTGCCCTGGGGTAATACGCCAGGGTCTGTGCGTATGTTCCCCTCTGCTAGCCTTGGGGCCCTCACTGTTGTCTGGCTGGTAAGTGATCAATTCCAGAATCCCATCCTCACAGTTTAATTTCTTCCTAGGACGCCTTCTGGGCTTAAGTTTCTTGAGTTGGGTTTCTTAGAAACAGAGCTTGAAATGGCTGCTTTGGTATAAATGATCCAACGAACGAGTGTGCCCTGTAAAGGAGTGAGGCCAGCACAACACGGCCGGGGTGAGTGGTGGGTCTTGGGGAAGAGGCCCAACACAGATATGGTTTGTTCTCATTCCCCAGAGACCTTGACAACAGAGCACACCACGCATCGCTCCTTTCCTAGGCAAGGTGTTAGTCTTTAGTATTTATCTCTGCAAGTCATTTGCTGGGTGCTGTCTGTTTTTCCGGAAGCCTAATCTTCCAGGAAAGATGTCTCTCGTTTTGCTCAAAGCCATGTCGCAGATAAGAGGGCACCTGCAAGCCCTCAGCAGGCTCCCTCACAGCGGCTGGAGCATAAGTGCATTGGTGCAGTGATCTGAACAAGGCATCCCCTACAGAAACGTACACACTCAATTCTGAGTAGTTATTAGCTGTGAGATGCCAAAGATACCGAGGGAAAATATGTTTGGGGAATGGCTACAGAAGAAGAGGTAAGTATATGTAATGTTCTGTGGTGGACTTTCATATACTCACAAATATGGGGAAGTATTAGCTTTTATTTTTGAACAGGTTAGAATTCATAGGAGGTTTAAAATATTGTTTTCTTTCTTATTCTGTGTGCTTGAAATATTATATAACTTTCTGAAGCTGGCATGGCTTACAGTTAATAAGGAACATGATTCTTTTGTGTGTGTGTGTGTGTGTGTGTGTGTGTGTGCATGTATGTGTGTTCCATTAAAACTTTTATTTATGGCACTGAAAGTTAAATTTTATATGACTTCCACCTATTATGAAATAGTATTCTTAGAACATGGTTATTTTCAATGAAGCACACAATTGAACTGCAGGATTAAAATTTGCTTCGTATGAGCGTGCTCGAACACAAGAACGTCAGGAAATTCAGCATTTATATCTGATCCAGAAATATAAGGCCATTATTCCCAGGGGAATAGGTCTTGAGCGAGCCCAGCCACCTTCTCCTGGTCAATTTCACCAAAGGCTTCACTCTGGGCCACTGTAAAGTGACTTTTCCAGTCCCCAATGATTCCTGTCAAATATACAAAACAATAAATCCAGATCAGGTTTATAAATAAGGTCTCAAGACCTCACTTGAGCGTCTTCTGTACCTGTCACCACTGCCAATCTGTCACGAACACTGAACTGGAAATTGCAGGCAATATAAGCGAGCGGTTAAAATTTTCTTGTCCAGAGTCCGACGGCCACTGGTTTGGTAGTATATTTGAGTCTCCAGTTGGCAATCTGTTTATATCGTGAGGCTTGAATAATCACAGAAGGCAACCACAACAGTAATATAACAGCTAACCTACATGAAGTAATTTCTCATATGCCAGGCTTTGTGTTAGGATATTTCACGTATACCTCATTTAACCAGCAACACATTTCTTTCAGACAGTGGAGGTTCTTTTCTCCAATGCTGCTCTTACCCTGGGTCATGCAGGTAGATATGGTGTACTTGTGATCGATTGCTACTCCCAAATCATGCCTTCTCTTTCCTTTCTTTTGATTTTATTTATTTTATTTTTAGATGTGGACCATTTGTTTTAAAGTCTTTATTGAATTTGTTACAATATTGCTTCTGTTTTATGTTTCGCTTTTCTGGCCACGAGGCATGTGGGATCTTAGATCCCCAGCCAGGGATCGAACCCACACCCCCTGCATTGGAAGGCAAAGTCTCACCCACTGGACCGACAAGGAAGTCCCTTTCCTTTTATTTTTAACTCTCCACCCTTGAATATCACCGCTTAGAAAGGGAAAGGGAACCAGGCATGGCTTTCTTGACACAGAGAAGCCATTTTGGACCTGAGCCACTCTGTGATCTGAGCCTGCATGCAGCGCTTATCCTTGAACAGGTCTCACTAATGAGTGATCTAGAGGGGACAGAAGACTGCTGGAACAAGGGACTGTTACCAGGCTAGAGAAGTGACAACAGCAAAGATAATAAATCAGTTGTAAAGACTCCCAGTTCTGTTTCACATTAGCCTGAAGCACATCCTTGAGCCGTTTTGCGGAATTTAAACGCTCCTCAAGGGCCCAACCGCCAGAGGAACTGGATGATGTTGACCTTCTCTTTTTGTTGTTTTTTTTGCGGTACGCGGGCCTCTCACTGCTGTGGCCTCTCCCGTTGCGGAGCGCAGGCTCCGGACGCGCAGGCTCAGCGGCCACGGCTCACGGGCCCAGCCACTCTGCAGTATGTGGGATCCTCCCGGACCGGGGCGCGAACCCGCGTCCCCTGCATCGGCAGGAGGGCTTTCAACCACTGCGCCACCAGCGAAGCCCAATGTTGACCTTTTCTGACCCTCTTGACTTCAATCAACTAACACTTGGACTCAACCTTGGCCCCAATTCTATGCTGACTTCTCCTCCCTTAGCTTAGAACTTGCCCAGTTTTGCTGTTTGGGGAAAATCCCTGGTGTTCTCCTTCCTTGCTGCAAGTAATACACCCGTCTTAATCCCGATCTTTGGCTTGGTCGTGTCTTTTGGTTCAATGCCCACCAAGAGGGGCATCCAGTTTTTGGGTGACAGTGGGTCATGGGTCACTGTCGCCCCTGACGAGATTAAGAAAGAAGTTTATCTCCTGAGGAGGTCTGGTTAAGGCAGGTGCACAATGCACATTAAAGGGTCGGGAGGAGGCCCAAACAGGCAGAGAAAATTCATTTAAATCTTCTTGTCTTGACATAAAATATGAATTGGATTTCATCACAGGTGTTGTCACATCACTGGAGGAATTCAGTGTTATCAGCATAGGGACTTCCTGGGTGGTCCAGTGGCTAAGACTCCACGCTCCCGATACAGGGGGCCCAGGTTCGATCCCTGGTCAGAGAACTAGATCCCACATGCATGCCACAGAGAAGATCCTACATGCCGCAGCTAAGACGCGGTCCAAGGAATAAAGACGCAGACGTAGAGAATGGACTTGAGGACACGGGGAGGGGGCAGGGTAAGGTGGGACAAAGTGAGAGAGTGGCAGGGACATATATACGCTACCAAATGTAAAACAGATAGCCAGCGGGAAGCAGCCACATAGCACAGGGGTGGGATAGGGAGGGTGGCAGGGAGACACAAGAGGGATGGGATATGGGGATATATGTATACATACAGCTGATTCACTTTGTTATAAAGCAACAACTAACACAACAATGTAAAGCAATTATACTCCAATAAAGATGTTAACAAGGGCTTCCCTGGTGGCGCACTGGTTGGGAGTCCGCCTGCCGATGCAGGGGACGTGGGTTCGTGCCCCGGTCCGGGAAGATCCCACGTGCCGCGGAGCGGCTGGGCCCGTGAGCCGTGGCCGCTGAGCCTGTGCGTCCGGAGCCTGTGCTCCGCAACGGGAGAGGCCCGCGTACTGCAAAAAAAAAAAGACCGTCCAAAGCTGTGTGACCAAGACAACCTACCACTTGGGAGAAAATATTTGCAAACGATGCGACTGACAAGGGCTTAAACTCCACAATATACAAACAGCTCATACAACTCAATAACAAAAAAAACCCCCAAACAACCCAATAAAAAAACGAGCAGAGACCTAAATAGACATTTCTCCAAAGAAGACATACAGATGGCCAACAGGCACATGAAAAGATCACTAATTATTACAGAAATGCAAATCAAAACTACAATGAGGTATCATCTCACATCAGTCAGAAAGGCCATCATCAAAAAATCTACAAACAATAAATGCTGAAGAGGGTGTGGAGAAAAGGGAGCCCTCTTTTTTTTTTTTTTTAAGGGAACCCTCTTACGCTGTTGGTGGGAATGTAAATTGGTGCAGCCACTATGGAAAACAGTATGGAGGTTCCTCACAAAAGTAAAAATAGAACTACCATCTGATCCAGCAATCCCATTCCTGGGCATATATCCAGAGAAAACCATAATCCGAAAGGATACTTGCACTCCAGTGTTCAATTGCAGCACTATTTACAATAGCCAAGACATGGAAGCAACCTAAATGTCCATCAACAGATGAATGGATAAAGAAGATGTTGTACATATATACAATGGAATACTACTCAGCCATAAAAAGGGATGAAATAGTGCCACTTGCAGCAACATGGATGGACCTGGAGATGGTCATACTAAGTGAAGTAATTCAGACAGAGAAAGACAAATATCACATGATATCACTTACATGTGGAATATAATATACAACACAAATAAACATACCTACAAAAAAGAAACAGACTTGGAGAGAACAGACTGGTGGTTGCCAAGGGGAGGGAGGTGGGGGGGGTAAGCATTGGGAATTTGGGATTAGCAGAACCAAACTAGTTTATATAGGATGGATAAACAACAAGGTCCTACTATATAGCACAGGGAACTATAGTCAATATCCTTTGAAAAACCATAATGGAAAAGAATTTGAAAAAGAATATATATATGTATATAACTGAGTCACTTTGTATACAGCAGAAATTAACACAACATTATAAATCAACTTTACTTCAAAAAATTAGAAAAGAAAAAGCTGTGTGACTTTGGGGAGGGCGCTCAGCTTCTCTGTGCCTGTCTCCTCATATGCAAAATGAGGAGGACAGCAGAATCCACTTCAAAGGCTTGGTGTAGAAACCCAATGAAGTCATTTGCATACTGCATTTAGCAAAACATCTAGCAGGAGACTAGAGCTTGACAAAAGTTAGCCAGTACTATTATTAATGATTTTAAAATTGAATAATAAGAAACTACCCTTTAAGTTTCAGGGACAATGACATGAGAATAATGCAGGTAAAGCATGAGCATGTAAGAGACATTTAATAAAAAGTCACTGTATTAGTCAAGGTTCTCCAGAGAAACAGAACCAGTAGGAGATATATCGATACAGATATATACTGTATATTTATTATGAAAAATTGTCTTCTAATAATTGGTTCATCATTGGCAGAGAAGTCCCACAATCGGGGAGAACCAGGAACACCAGTGGTTCCAGTCCAAGGACAAGAGAAGACCAATGTCCCAGCTCAACAGTCAGGCAGAGAGAGAAATTCGCCCTCCCTTCCACCCTTCTGTTCTGGCTTGGGTGACCCCCACCCACACTGGAGAGGACCATCTGCTTCACTCAGTCTAGCAGCTCAGACACTAACTCTTCCAGAAACACCCTCACAGACACACCCAGAAATAAACATCTGGGCGCCCTGTGAGCCAGTCAGCTTGGCACATAAAATTAACCATCACAGTCCCCAAAAAAGAAGGTGAGGGAAGATTTATTTTGAAAATACCATAAGACCATACTATAAGACATCACAAAGTGGTGAGCCACGGGCTATAGCCAGCCTCCACGTGTGTTTGGCCAATACAGTGTTTGCAAAAAAAGTTTGATTAGTTCCCATCTCTGCAAATGGAGATGCTTTCCACACGCATTGGAATTTCTTGCGGGAGGGGTGGGAATCACAATTTAAGAGAATTAATTCTAGGTCTGCATTCCACGTGGCGACGCTTTGCTGGAGATTTGGGATGGCTTAGCAGTATGCAACAATCCCCATCGCCCCCTGCGTCTCACACCCAGACAGCTTCCCTCACTTGCCCCGTTGGCCTGGCTCCCCCTAGGGAGCCGAGATTGAGATCCCCGGTAGAAATAGCACCCCGGGTTCCGCGGAGCAATTGCGGGATGCGGCCACCAGGTGGCACCACGGCTGCGTGCTGTTTAACCACCAGGGGGCGCGCGAGTCATTCCCACGGGCCAGAGGCTCTCAGAAGAGCATCTCACACCTACCAGAGGCCCTACTATGTACCGGCAGCCTCACGTGTTTCTTAAATCAATCCTCACACGTGCACAGAGGGAGTCATGCTTCCTACGTGGCAGCGGAGGCTCGGAGACAGTGGCTGTGACTCAGTGTCTCCATTTATAAGACAGGCATTGCAGCAAGTCTTCCATGAGATGGTGTGTCAAGTTGTTGGCAGAATTTCTGCTGCGCAGTCAGGGTCTCTCCAGCTCCGGGGTGGAACCCTGACTTTCAGCTGGTCCGAGGGCAGCCTGATCGAGGCTACACTTCTCGGCCTCCCTTGCAGCCGGTGTTCTGGGCCATGGGACGTGGCATACGTGGTGTACCCTCCTCACCCGCCTTCACCTCATCTCTCCTTTACATTTCCCTGAGCTTCTTCCCAGAAATCGTCCCTGGGGTACCCCCTGTCCCGCCACCCCTCCCCCAGCTTGGGTGAACGAAGTACTTACTTGCTCGTGAGCTCCCTGGGAGCCTGTACTTTTCCTCCTCGTAGCACTTTTCACGTTCTTTTGGTTACCTATTCATTTGTCTTCCCGACCCCTGCCAACACCACCCCATCCCAAAAGTGTCTGCAAGGTGCAGCTGACAGCCTCGTGGCAGGGCAGGCGCTCTGAGCGTCAGGAACGAATGAGGACATACTTCTGGACTAAAATGCCAGGCTCTCAACCTGGGCTGCGCCTCCTGTGGAGCTTTTTTTTTTTTTTTTTTGCCCCAGCTTCATTGAGCTATAACAGACATATAACACTGTGTACGCTTAAGATATAAAATGTATTGATTTGATACATTTATGTACTGCAATATGATTACCACCATAGCATTAGCTAACGCGTCCATCCTATGACATAATTACCATTTCTTTAAAAAAACCATCCCAGCACCACCTGGAGCCAACTGAAGCCCAGTGTCTGCGATGAGGCCCCGCCATGGTGATTCCAAGGGCCAAGAGATTATTAAGTAAATGCTATAGGTTGCTGTGAAGCTTTGCAACTACAAAGGACCAGACCTTGCCATAATTTAGCGGTTACCAGGTTTCTATGACCCTTAAAGCACTGAGTAAGAATCTTAACTTTCTCGCGTGTCTGTAAGGAGCCTAGCGCTCCTTAACTGACCCTTCAAGTGGTCAGAATATAAGCAGCTTTGGGCAGGAAAAAGCTCTTTGCAGGAAAGAGCTCTCTTCAGAAGGCATCCCTTTGTCTTGTCACTAATCTTAAACTAGGTGCCCCCATGCTCTACATATCTCCAGCCCTAACACACCTTTCCAATCTTTTGATCACACAACACTTTGCCTAACCTCTTGGTTTTTCCGTAGATGGAAGACGTAGAAATGAAGAATAAGTAATTAACTAATGACCAGATCTCTTCCCTAGCTTCCCCTTCAGTAATCTCTCAAACAAATTGTGTGAACAGATAGCATCTAGAGGAAAATCACAAGACGTCAACAAGACTGCACACAGTGGGGGATGGTGACGACTCTGACCCGCCATCTCAGTTATTAACCGGGATGACTTCCCTGTTTCCCTTTAAAAGCTTTCATGACGGAGCAGAATCTTCAGAGGTGGTTTTCGGGGGACGCTGAGTCCACCATCTCCCCAGACTGCTGGCCTCCTGATAAAAGGCAGCTTTCCATTCCGCCAACATTCGCGAGTATTGATTCGGTAAGCGGCAAAGCAGCACGAGTGATTCGATAACAAGAAGCCACAAAGACGAGCCTTGGAGTGCTTCCCTCTTCCAATCACCCCCAAAACAGGATGACCGTGTATCAGCGGGGTCTCCTAATCATCCTCATTTTATCCCTTCTCCACATCAGTTTCAAACTCGAGCACATCTGAACCACCTGAAGGCCAGTTAAAACACGGAGTGCTGGGTTTCCCTGGTGGCGCAGTGGTTGAGAATCCGCCTGCCGATGCAGGGGACGCGGGTTCGTGCCCCGGTCCGGGAGGATCCCACGTGCCGCGGAGCGGCTGGGCCCGTGAGCCGTGGCCGCTGCGCCTGCGCGTCCGGAGCCTGTGCTCCGCAACGGGAGAAGCCACAGCAGTGAGAGGCCCGCGTACAGCAAAAAAAAAAAAACAAAAAACAAAACCACAGAGTGCTGGCCACACTCCCTGTGTTTCTGGTTCCGTGGGTCTGGAGCGGGCCCCAAGGAATTTGCATTTCTAACAATCTCCCAGAAGGTGCAAGTGTTGCTGGTCAAGGGACCCGCAATTTGAGAACCATTAACCTGAGTACTTCTTTTTTTTTTTTTTTTTTGGCCGTGCTACACGGCTTGCAGGATCTTAGATCCCGGACCAGGGATGGTACCCTCGCCCTCGGCATTGAAAGCGCTGAGTCCTAACCACTGGACCACCAGGGAAGTCCCAGCCTGAGGACTTTTTAGATTTTAATTTTCATGAAAGAGTAATCAGCTCGTACTCAGGCTGGCTCTCATCCATGGGAGGTAGTTGCATCCGACACTTCCCCTGCCCTGTGGGTGCCCCGTGGGCACCACGATGGAGGCGTGGAAAGGCATTGAAAAGGCGGGTGAGGCAGGCCCTGTATCACCACCAGACTCCTCTAAGGCTCGGAGGATCCCTCGGAGGTGCAAGGGCTGTCCTGCTCAGAGTCAAAAAGAAAGGGGGGGGGGCCTTTCCTAGGGGCACAGAGGACCGAGGAATCCAGAAAAGGGTTACACGTTCCAGTTCTGACACCAGTTACAACGTGTGTTTTTTTCACACACCACCAAGCAATTCTCTGACACCAGCCGGGGGTCCAACAATTCAACTCAATTCTGACAATATCTACCCAGAGACAGCATCAGATCCTACAGGTTAAGGGCTCCGTCCCACAAGACTGCCCTGTCCCCTCCATGTCAGGCACCAAAAACACATCCAGGTTGTCACCTGTGCTCCTGACCCACTGGCTATGGATTTGAGGCTCCAACGACCCCCTCCTTGGGGGGGGGTTTCAATTAACTGGTGAGAGTGGCTCACAGAACTCAGAGAAACATCTTCCTTATTAGATGACCAGTTTTTTATTTTATTTTATTTATTTATTTTTGGATGCACCGCATGGCATACAGGATCTTAGTTCCCCGACCGGGGATTGAACCTGGGTCCCCTGCAGTGGAAGCGTGGAGTTCTAACCACTTGACCACCAGGGAATTCCCACATGACCAGTTTATGATAAAAGAATGTAACTCAGGAACAGCCAGATGGACCAGATGCATAGGGGAAGGTGTGAAGAAAGGGCTTGGAGTTTCCATGCCCTCTGCGGTGCTCCGCTCTCGCAAATCTCCATGTGTCCACCCACCTGGAAGCTCTCAGAACCCCATCCTCCTGGGCTTTTATAAAGCACGCTTGATTAAATCCCTGACCACTGACAATCGCCAGTCGCCAGGCTGGTGCCCCTGGCGACCGGCCCAGAGTCCCTACGTGCTTGCCAAAAGCCATCTCACTAACGTATCAAAAGCACCTTTATCAACTCTCATTACTGATGAAATTCCAAGGATTTTAGGAGCTCTATGCCCTAAACAATGGGAACAAAGACCAAATATATGTTTCTTATTATAAGCCACCCTTGGATATTGCTATGAAATCGCTATAATATCAGAGGTGGCAAAACTTGTGGCTAAGGGCAGATCTTTTGACATGAAGCAGATGTGCTGGGTCTAGTTACTTGCTCTGTGTCCCTGTTCAAGTGATGGGATTGCAGTGAAGGTTGAGTAATAGAAACATTTTATAACGCTTTGGCACACGATGAGTATTTGATAGGTGGCAGCTGGCATGAGCTGATACGAATTCTATTAAACCTGTAATGTCTATCATTTTTCGAAAGCG
The DNA here is from genome assembly GCF_026419965.1 of Kogia breviceps. Taxonomy (NCBI): domain Eukaryota; kingdom Metazoa; phylum Chordata; class Mammalia; order Artiodactyla; family Physeteridae; genus Kogia; species Kogia breviceps. The sequence continues at coordinate 2,295,354 of NC_081327.1, forward strand.
ATTTTGTGCCAGCCATTTTGCATTTATCATCATTAAAAAATAACTCTAAAACAATCATAAATGATTACGGAACTCTTGTAAGAAAGCATTCTTAAGAGCTGTGGGTGTGGTAGCCTAGTGTTTAACTCTCGTAACACGTCTCTCAGGAGAAGATGCCGTCCACCATTTTAACATGAGAACATGAAACCCTGGCCACCAGCCCCATTGCTGGGTAGCTACAGAGCCAAGATTCAGACCCAGGTCAGGATGCAGAGTGCAAACTCCTAACCAGGAGGCCTTATATCAGCCCAGAGGAGGGAGCGGGCGAGGCTCAGAACCCGCACCCCCTTCAAATTTGCTCCTTCTCCTCCCAGGGGGAGCTAGGACGTCACAAGCGAACTAGGAGGGGCTGTTACCACGGAGACTGGGAATCCCAGTGGGAAACCCGGGTAGGGTATCCGGGGATCTCACTCACCTCCCCGGTCACTGCTATGGAGCCCGCAGTTCTGGTCCCGGGAACGCAGCCCGGAGTGCCTCGCGTGCGCAAATTTGGCCATGCCCCAACGCGACCTGCGACCCCACCCAGTAGCCGGAGGTTTGCGGACCCCCGGACTCCAAGAACCGAGAATGCCCGTGGGGGTCAACGCAGTGCGCACGCGCACCCCTGACCTGTCCTTCAAAGCCGGTGACGTGGCCGCTCCGCCAATCAGAATCCTTTATCCAACCTGGCCCCGCCTCATTCTTCTGGCTTTCGGCGTCTCGCTGTCTCCAAGGCAACCTTCCGACTGAGGGCTTGGGGAAGAGCGGCCCGGAGACTTCTGGATATTGTAGTCTCAAAGGGGCAGAGAAACGGGAGGCGCACTTGTTCGTAAAAAGGAGACTGTGATAACAATGGCTGTATTCAAGGATGACTTCGTGGATAGAGAACGCTTGTAAACGGTTCTCAAACTGTTATTTTCTGGGGAAAAATAGCACCGGGATCCGGAAGTGGCCGCCGAGCAGTCGGGCCGCCGATGGGAGTGAGAAATGTCCCTCACCCAGCGTTCCCGTTTTCTATCCCTGGCCCTGCTTGCCAGGTCCTTCCTGCCAGGTGGCCTGTCCCGTTCGCTGGCCTCGGGGTCAGATGTCCGAGGGGCTCGACCATCACTTGTGGAAGTTTCTGAGCCTATTGCGGTAACCATGGTAACACCGCATGCTCGCTCCCCGCCCCTTGCGCGGTGACGCCACGCGCCGGGCCCTGTGATGAGGCATGGAGCTCGTGCGCCTGGGGAGGGCGGTGATGGGGCGGGTCCTGGGAGGAGCCCGGTGGGGGCGGGGCCGCTTGTGAGCTGTCCACCTGGGGTCGGGGAAGCTTTATTATTGAAATAATCACTAATAAACGATCGTGCCTGCTTTCTAGTAAGTGCTAAGAGACTTCGCTGGATTCACTCGCTTGTTTTTGTTTATTTATTGGTTTTTTCTCCCAATTTGGTTGGAAACCCAGACTTTCCATTTCCGGAAATCTGTTATGGATTGACCGTGTCCACCCCAAATTCACATGTTGAAGCCTTAGTGTGATGGTGTTTGAGGTGGGGGGCCTTTGGAAGGTAATTAGGCTTAGTTGAGGTCATGAGGATGGGACCCCCACCCCCCCAACATGATGGGATTAGTGTCCATATAAAAAGAAGGAAAGACCAGAGCTCTCTCTCTCCACCATGCAAGGACCCAGTGAGAAGGTCGCTGTCTACAAACCTGGGTCCTCACCACAAACTGAATTGCTGGCACCTTGATCTTAGACTTCCAGCCTCCAAAACTGTGAGAAATAAATGCCTGTTGTTTAAGCTATCCAGTCTATATATTTTGTTATAGCAGCCCAAACTGACTAAGGCACCATCTATAGGAATTACTGAATAGGTAGTGTTGATGGTAACTTTTTCTACCTGACCTCAGAAAGCAGAGATGGAAATCAATGTGTCTCTCCAAATATCAGATCTCAGGTAGACCTGAATCTTAGCTAAGAACCATTAGCTCTTACTGAATGGTTTTCCTTTAGTCACAGGTGAACTACGACAATGTGCTCAATTTCTGAGCAACTGGTTTTTACGGGGGGAAGGTGGGGTGCAGTATTTTGTTTTCATCAAGATATCCCAGTCTTGACTTTTTATGTCTCTAGACCAGAAGCTGGGGTGTGGACAGTCAGAAGAAGAAAGACCCATTAAAGGTTAGCAGAAATTGTCCCTGTCAGCCAATGGCAATCAGAATCAAGAAGGAGAGAGATGGAACAAGAGTATTACCTTTCAGCGCTGTTGACATGGAAACTGCAGGAAGGAGAGGACCAATGGTGGCCTGTGGGGATGATTTTCCCATAAAGTTTCAGAGAGAATGTGAAATGAATTAAGTCATCCTTTATAACCCTTTGCATCTTCTGGGTCCCAAGACAGGAAGGGGCACCAGAATGAGAAGCTGTGACTCATTCTAAGAGCCATAGCCTTCTTTAGACACATGTTTATCCCGGAAGTCAAGAAACCCCAGGGATACCAATGTCTGGGGCATCCAAATCCTCCCCACTACACCTGAGTCTCTGGAGGTTGGCAGAGGAGGGTCTCCGTAACAACAAATTGTCAGAGACCAGGATAGTTAATACTCAGAAAAAGGGAGGCTGTCCACTCTGCATCCTATTTTTCTCATCTGAAACCCACTAAAAACCACTAATGAATACACACAATTCAATCCAATCCAGTTGTACATTTTAGAGAACAAGGTCCTACTGATCAGTGCTATGAAGTCCATAGTCCCAGAAAACCACACAGATTCTCTCTCTCACACCCAGCTTTACACAAGGTTATAGAGGTTGGCTGACCTTCCCAAAGTCCATCCGGTTACCCCTAGGGACTAGCAGATTCTGGGTTTGAGCCGTGCTGAGACTCAGAGAATCCTCCAAGCTGCCCAGGTTGAAGATGACGGACAGCCCTTTCCCCTCTCCTCTTTGCCCCTTCCTTTTCTGGTTGAAGGGCTCTCTAGTTATATAGGGAGAAGGAAATGGGACTTACATTTGACTGGAAAGGACAACAGAACCAGGAGTCAGGGAATCAACATGGAAGATAAAAGCAAGAAAGAAAGTTGGGCTACCAGTAACTTCTCTACCTATCATGCATGTGATAATTTCCACATGCATTTCTTTATTCCTTCATTTACTTGCCTGTTGTTACGTGGGGAGGGGTTTCATGAGAGACCATTTTTATGTAGTTTGTCACATATAATTAGACAAAGATCAAACAGCTTGATAGCAACACTATTGGCAAGGATGTTGAGAACCCTTCTTTAACATTACAGTTTTATAAATGAATCCTACAGATCAATGATATATATGATATATATAACACACATGTAAAATTATATATAATTTTATTGATATAGTGAATTTGTATGATATATTAATTACACATTATATAATTATTATTAATTATATATTGATATAATAATTGTACCTATGTAATATAGATCTGTAGAATTCATTTCTAAAACTATATATATATATATATATATATATATATATATATACTGTTATATATATCATGTGTGCTATTATGTAAGACTGGGGGTTTTATGAAGCATTGTTTAAAAGAGCCAACTACTGGAAACAATTTGAATGCCTATCAACGAGTATCTGGTTGAATAAATTATAGACGTCTATATAAGAAATATTATGCAGCCATTGAAAATCATATGCAGGGTCCTCTTTATAGACTGACATGGAGTGATCAAGATGTATTGTTAGGCGGAGAAAGAGAGAGAGAGAGAGAGAGAGAGAGATTCTTTCTCCTTCCGTATGACAGCTCTCAAAGCATCGTCCAAGGACTGCTGGGTGTCCCTGAGACCCTAGCAGGGGATCTGTGCGCTCCTCCATTTTTGCAAATCCCTTTCTCTATGAGATTGGATTTTCATCATTTGCTTCAACAAAACGACATATCACAACAAATTGAACGCAGGAGCAGAAATGAGAATCCAGCTGTTTTCTATTAAGCAGACATTGGAGAGGTTTGCAAAAATGAAAAATAATACGTCTTTCCTCACTAAACTTTTTTGGTTTGGAAAAAAGTAGTTGTTTCATAAAATATTTTATTTATGCAAATGTGTAATGTGATATTTTAATTATTTTTAAAATGAAGGAATAAATATTTTAAAAACAGCTTTATGGAGATATAATTCATATACCATATAATTCAGCCATTTCAATAGTTTTTAATATGTCACAGAGTTGGGCAACCATCACCACATTAATTTTAGGACATTTCATCATCCTCCAAAAGAAATGCTAGACTCCTTAGCCATCATCCCCCTATCCCCCACCCCCATCCCACATCCCCTGGCAACCACTAATCTATATTCTGTCTCTATGGATTTGCTATTCTGGATGTTTCATATAAATGGAACAAGATGACATGTGGTTCTTTGTCACTGGCATCGTTCACTTAGCATAATGTTCTCAAGGTTTATCCATGTTGTACCGTGTACCAGGACTTCATTTCTTTTTATGGCTGAATAATATTCCATTGTGTGGATAGACCACATTTTGTTTATCCATTTGTCAGTTGATGGACATTTGGGTTGTTTCCACTTTTTGACTAGTATGAATAATGTTGCTATGAGCACTCGTATACAAGTTTTTGTGTGGACATATGTTTTCAATTCTCTTGGATGCAAGTGGAATTGCTGCATCATATGGTAACACGGTGTTTAACATTTTGAGGAACTACCAGACTGTTTCCAAAGCAGCTGAACATTATATGGGGGTTCTAATTCTCCACATTATGGCCAACACTTTTCATCATATTTCTTTTTGTTTATAGCCATCCTAGTGGGTGTGAACTGGTATCTCATTGTGGTTTTGATTCTTATTTCTCTGATGGCTAGTAATGTTGAGCATCTTTTTATGTATGCATCGACCAGTTGTATAAATAAATATTTTTATATTTAAAAAAATTTAAATTTCTAATAAGGTAAATATCAATGGAGATAACCCACATTTTTACAAAAAGTTCTTTGGGGTCCTCAATAATTTTAAAGAGCGTTCAGGGGCCTGAGACCATAACGTTTGAGAAGCAGCAGCTAGACTGAGTGTGGGTCAGGTCAGAATATAGCTCTAGTGAAAATATTCCAACCATTCTTTCTTCCTGATAACACGGTTAAACACCATGTTACCATATGATGAGCTCTCTATTCACCCACTGAGCCTCTCTTCCCCAGACAAAAGGATGAATGAGGGCAGCTCTTTGGGCTGCAAGCATCAATATAAGACAAAATGTCAATGGCTTGCTTTTACTAATTATGGCACGGGCACGAACCCATGTCCCCTGCATTAGCAGGCAGATTCTCAACCACTGTGCCACCAGAGAAACTCTAGACTGATTTTTTTTTTAAAGGAAATTCTGATCATGTCACTCCTGTGTTTTTCTTCACTACCCCCCCAGTTGTTCTGCATTTTAAATATATGTGTGTAATGTGTGTGTCTGAGTATATATGTATTTGTATATACATACATATATAATGTATATACTATGTATATAAGCATATTTATGTAATATATATATACACATACAGGAAAAATATCAGAAAGACACACTTAATATTAAGACTGCTTGTCTCAATGAATGGATAAAGAAGATGTGATTATATATATACACACACACACACACAATGGAATACTATTCAGCCATACAAAGAATGAAATAATGCCATTTTCAGCAACATGGATGGACCTAGAGATTATCACACTAAGTGAAGTAAGTCAGACAGAGAAAGACAAATATCATATATCACTTATGTGTGGAACGTAAAAAATGATATAAATGAACTTATTTACAAAACAGAAACAGATTCACAGACATAGAGAATGGATTTATGGCTTCCAAGTGGGGAGGGAGGGTCGGGGATGGATGGATTGGGAATTTGGAGTTGGCAGATGCAAACTATTATTACATATAGGATGGATAAACAACAAGGTCCTACTGTATACCATGGGGAACTATATTCAATATCCTGTGATAAACCATAATGGAAAAGAATATGAAAAAGAATGTGTATATATATATATATATATATAACTGAATCACTGTGCTGTACAACAGAAATTAACACAACATTCTAGATCAACTATACGTCAATAATGTAAATTTTTTTAAAAAGACTGCTTGGAGGTTTCCCTGGTGGCGCAGTGGTTAAGAATCCGCCTGCCAATTCAGAGGACACGGGCTCGAGCCCTGGTCTGGGAGGATCCCACATGCCGTAGAGCAGCTAAGCCCGTGCGCCACAACTACTGAGCCTGCGCTCTAGAGCTCGCAAGCCACAACTACTGAAGCCGGCGGCCCTAGAGCCCAAGCTCCACAACAAGAGAAGCCACCACAATGAGAAGCCCGCGCACCACAACGAAGAGTAGCCCCCACTCGCTGCAACTAGAGAAAGCCCAAGCGCAGCAACGAAGACCCAATGTTGCCAAAAATAAATAAATAATTTTTTAAAGTGCATTATTCGAGCAGGGCTACATAAATAAATAGATCAATAGTAGAGAATGGAGACTCTAAAAACACACCCCTGTATACAGGAGACTTTTGTGCATGAGAAAAAGTCAAGTTTTACAACACAAATGTTCATTGACAGATAAGTGAAGAATGTTATGTCTATACAACAGAATAATAGTCAACAACAAAATGAATGAATGATTGAAACAGGGGGTAAATAAGGTGAATCTCTAAATCCAAATTCCCAGTGAAAGAAACCACACCCAAGGAGTACATGCCGACTGTATGATACTCTTTACTGAAAATTCTAAAAAATGCACACTCATCTATGATGATGGAAAGCATACCAGTCAGTGGTCACCTGGGCAGGCAGGAGAAACAGGCCACATAGGCTCATGTGGAAAATTTTGGAGAGGATAGAAATGATCTTGATTGTGATCATGGTGTCACAGGTCTACACAGACATCAAACTGCAAGAAATCATAAATTGATAATATGTGCAGTTTATTGTAATTCAATTATACCTAAATGAAATTGTAAAAAATAGTTTTAAAGTCACCTTTTTTTGCATGAAAGAGACACAATCAACAGTGTGAAAAGACAACCTATGGAATGGGAAAATATATTTGCAAGTCATATATCCGATAAGGGAGTTAATATCCAGAATATATGAAGAACTCAGCACTCAACAACAACAATAAGAAACTAATGACCCAATTAAAAACTGGGCAAAGGCCTTGACTAGACATTTCTCCAAAGAAGATATGCAAATGGACAACAAGTGCATGAGAAGATACTCAACAGCGTTAATCATTAGGGAAATGCAAATCAACACAACAATGGGGTCCTAGGATAAAACAGTTGGAACCCTTGGGCACTCCCAGCACAAAATGATGTGAAAGAGCAGAAAACAGTATGGAAACAGAATTACCCTATAATACAGCAATTCCACATCTGGTATATACCCCAAAGAATTGAAAGCAGGGACTCAAACAGATATTTGTATACCCATGTTCATATCCGCATTATTCACAATATAGAAAAGGTGGAAACAACCCAACTACCCAATATAAAAATGAGCAGAAGACCTGAATACACATTTTTTCCAAAGAAGACTTAGAGATGGCCAACAGGCAAATGAAAATATGCTCAGCATAGCTAATCATTAGAGAAATGCAAATCAAAACCAATGAGACATCATTGGTTACACCAGTCAGAATGACCATCATCAAAAAGTCTACAAATAGGGCTTCCCTGGTGGCGCAGTGGTTAAGAGTCCGCCTGCCATTGCAGGGGACACAGGTTCGAGCCCTGGTCTGGGAGGATCCCACAGTCTGTGAAGCAACTAAGCCCATGCGCCCAACTACTGCCCCTGTGCTCTAGAGCCTGCGAACCACGACTACCGAGCCCGCGTGCCACAACTACTGAAGCCTATGTACCTAGAGCCCACGCTTCGCAGCAAGAGAAGCCACCGCAATGAGAAGCCCGCGCCCCGCAATGAGGAGTAGCCCTCGCTCGCGGCAACTGGAGAGGGCCCACGCGCAGCAACGAAGACCCAACGCAGCCAAATAAATAAATAAATTTATTTATTTATTAAAAAAGAAAAAGTCTACAAATGACAAATGTTGGTGAAAAGGAAACCCTCCTACACTGTTGGTGGGATTGTAAGTTGGTGCAGCCACTGTGGAAAACAGTATGGAAGTTCCTTTAAAAGCTAAAAATAGAACTACCGTATGATCCAGCAATCCCACTCCTGGGTCCGTATACATAGACAATGAAAACACTAATTCAAAAAGATGCAGGTACCTAAAAAGAAAAAAAAAAAAAAAGATACAGGCACCTCAGTATTCATAGCAGCACTACTTAGAATCGGCAAGACACGGAAGCAACTTAAGTGCCCATCAACAGATGAACAGATAAAGAAGATGTGAGAGATATAGATAGATAGATAGATAGATAGATATAGATATAGATATAGATAGATAGTTAAAAGATTCTAACCAGCAAAGAGGTACACTTCAAAATGATGGCCTTCTATTTGTGCCTCTGGAGGCAAAAACCACAACATCCAGTTTGGCAAGAATGTACGAAAATGATGACCCCGCTCTCTGCTGGCTGGACTGGGAAGTGTTAGTTTCCCGGCAGGTATTGTCATCTGGTAACATATACTAAATGTTGTATGAATGTGCATGTGTCTTGACCCAACAATTTACAATTATCGAAATCAGAGAAATGTCCAAACTTGCTAAGAAGAGTTAATTGTCACTTATTCATTGTTACATTAATGACAATGGCTAAATATTCCCTATCTTTAAAAAAATAACAAATAAATAAATATATATATATGCTATAGTCCCAGTGTTGTACACTACATCCTTGCAGCCTAATTTCCACCCAAAAGTTTGTACCTCCTACTCCCCCACCCATATATTGCCATCCCTGCCCTCTCCCGACTGGTCACCACTAGTTTGTTCTCTATATCTGTGAGCCTGCTTCCTTTTTGTTATACTGCTTTGTTGTATTTTTTAGATTCCACATATAAGTGACATCATATGATATTTGTCTTTCTCCGTCTGACTTACTTCACTCAGTATGACAATCTCTAGGTCCATCCATGTTGCTACAAATGGCATTATTTCATCCTTTTTATGGCTGAGTAATATTCCATTGTATATACATACCACATCTTCTTTATCCATTCGTCTGTTGATGGACATGGGTTGCATCCATGTCTTGGCTATTGTAAATAATGTTGCTATGAGCATTAGGGTGCATGTATATTTCTGAATTAGTGTTTGGGGGTTTTGGGGTTCACTTGGGTGACAAGTTCTTCTCATCTCACAGAAGACTTCAACAATCAACCATAGTTCATATGAGGATCCAGGGAGGTCAGTTGTTTTCCCACGTACTCCGAGTTAGCTCGGGAATAGAAAGTTGAATAGAAAGCCAAACCTTTCTGAAATCCACTTCTATCTGTCCTGACTTCTAAGTATTCTCTTTAGACATTCCCACTTGGGACTTACCCCACAGAGCCCTCTTGACCTCAGTGTCCTCAAGTCACGGACTTGCTCTCAAACTGTGCCAGGAGATGAAATGTCTCTATTTATATGGAGCTGGCGGAAATTCCAGGGGTCCCTGACTGTTACCCAGTAAGCAGAGTGATTGGGTTAATGTTGTGGATCGAACCATTTTGGATAATCCAGGTGGATTCAATTTTCCATGGAAACTTCACCAGGAGAAACCATGATTTATTCAAGAGGCTTCCATATTGGTTTTGTGGTAGACTTCTTTACTGTACTTTATTTATTCTAGACTTTTATGGATTGCTTTTTTGGGGGGTGGGGTGGGAAATGGATTGGTGTTCCTGGTTTAGTGAATTTTTTTTCTAATTTGCCTGAAGTGTTCCAGGGAGAAAGAGAATAGAGATCTGATAGTTGGTGGGTTACCTATTTTTTCTCATGTATATAAGGCTTAGAAGACTTTTTTCTAGGACTTCCCTTGTGGCACAAAGGTTAAGAATCCTCCTGCCAAGGCAGGGCACAGGGGTTCGATCCCTAGTCCAGGGAGATCCCACATGTTGCGGAGCAACTAAGCCCATGAGCCACAATGACAGAGCCTGCGCTCTAGAGCCAGGAAGCCACCACTACTGAAGCCCGCGTGCCTAGAGACTGTGCTCCACAACACGAGAAGCCACCGCCATGAGAAGCCCTCGCACCACAATGAAGAGTAGCCCCCGCCCACCACAATGAGAAGAAGCCCACATGCAGCAACAAAGGCCCAATACAGCCAAAATAAATACAATTAATAAAAAGTTTTTTTAAAAAACTTTAAAGACTTTTTTTGTAATATCAGCTGATGAGCTCAACTATAATAACCTATTTCTGAGTAGGCATTTAGAAAACCAGAGATTGAACACCAGTAGGGAAAAAGAATGATGTCTATCAATTTAGGGAGCCTTCCATTTTCTAAACACCTAAGGAAGCAATATCTGAACAAGTATAGAGGGAACATATTTCAACATAATAAAGGCCACATAGACAAGAACACAGCTATTATCTACTCCACGTAGAAGCCTTGGAGGAGGAAATACACAGAACACTCTTTGAAAGAAACGTGTTTGTTTATCTGAAATTTAAATTTCACTGGTTATCCTGTATTTAATCTGGCCACCTACATGGAGCATCCTATTTACAATGAAATCACGCCCAACAGGAAGGCAATCAACAGCAGCCTCAGTTTCATGATGAAGTACTGAAAACCAATGAAACATGACTTCTTTGGAAGAAGGACACAAAGCAAAGGCTTATCAGAAAAGCATAGACTACACTAAAGTAGAAAACAAAATCCAAAGGGAACTATAAGTTATCACTCAAGGATCCTCCAAATTCACGTGAATGGAACCCCATTAGGTTCCAGTATAATCCTAAATTCTTCAAATGTCATCCTTTCTTGATATTACCTAAGTAACAAATTATCCTGAATTTCCTTCTTGGATCAGAATGCACTGGCATCTGAGGGCAGGGACTGGGGCGAGTCATTTGGAATGTCTTTTCTGGTGGCGTTTGAAAGTCCCCAGCTGGCAGAAGGCGCTGTGACACTCGGGACACACGTAGGGTTTGAGCCCAGAGTGGGTGCGTCGGTGAACATTGAGGTTCCCTCTGTGGCTGAAGGCTTTGTCGCAGTGCTCACATCGGAAAGGCTTCTCCTTGGTGTGGGTCCTCTTGTGAACACGTAGCGTGGAGTCGTGGGTGAACTTCTTGGGGCAGAGATCACAGCAGTATGGCTTCTTGCCTGTGTGGATCCGCTCGTGAGCTCGCAGGTCCGAAGGCTGCATGAACCCTTTGGCACACGTGGTGCATCGAAAAGGTCTCTCTCCTGTGTGTGTCCTCTGGTGGAGGGTAAGCTGAGATGGATAAGGAAACCTCTTGTTGCATTCCCTACACACATAGGGTGCCCATGCCCGGGCTTCTTTCCCCTCGGGAAGAATGTTGGGTCCCACCGTGCTAGGTGAACCAACGGAAGGGGACTCAAGTTGTCCTGAGAATTCTCCTTTGTCCAAAGATGTGGCTTCTTCTTGATGTACTTCTTGGAAACTGGGACTGTGGGCCTGTTTCCTTTTGAAACCTCCTAGACCCCTCAGAGAACCTTTTCTGTATCCACAGTTAGTAGAAACTTCTCCCTCTGGAACACAAGAGGAAAACGTTCAGCATCCACATTTGAAATATGAATTCCTTCTTGGGGATTCTTCCCACCCTCTGCCCTCTCAGAATGCTCTGAAAAAAGAGATTCAGCACACAGCACTTAACAAGGAGCATTTTCCGTGACGGCAGCCTCATCGAAACCCAGCGCTGACGTGGCAGAGAACTTCCCATCAACTAAACTACCTAAGAGTCTACATTATGACACACTCTGGAAAGGGGATGATGGAGAAGGTTGGTTTGGAGAACCAACTCACCTCCCATCCCCGCCCAAGAGATGGTAATGCTGGGTACCCAGCCCCAAGTCACCGTAGGGAGGGAGTCACTAACTCCTCTGAATTCCAAGTTTCCAGACTCACCAGGACCTTTCAGATGTTCAGGCTCTTGAGATTGATGGGTTCTTGTCTCTTCTGGGTCTTCCACCAGGCCTTTCTCCAAGCTCTCCTTGGGTGTCAGACCCTCCATTCCACCTGTTTCAGAAAAGGTCTCTGGCAGGAGACCTTTCTGGTCCTGACAATGAGCAACCAAGCAGAGTCAATAACCCATCTATCTTAGTCCATGGAAAGCTCTGTTGCATCTTTCCCCATCCCTGTCATATCATGATCTAAGACTCCAACTTTCTGAATATCAGTTTGGGGGATATGCCCTAACTTCTTCTGGGCCACCCCATCACCCCAATTGATAATCATCTCCTGATTCCTAAGTCTGTCCCTGATCTCTACTGGCCACATCTTGCAGTCAAGTCTGGATACCACAGTTGGCACTCTGAATTCTCCATGCATACATCTCTCTGTGTCATCTCAGTACTCCCTGCCCCTGACTCTGGAAGCAAAGGACCCTGGGTACATTCTCCCAAGTTCATCACCTTTTCCTACTTTGTTTGAATTTGTCCTTCTGATGGTGGTTATGCAGTGCGTGGTAAGATGATGAGCAGCATCCCTGGTCTCTACTCACTAGAAATCAATAGCATCCCCTCCCCAACACCCAACCCAATTTGGACAAATCAGCTGTCTCCAGACATTCTCCAGTGTCCTCTAGGAGGAAAAATGAGTCGAAGTGGGAACCACTCCTTCAACTCCAAGGGTTGACCATATTCTGAACTATGAAGTGCCTCTGAGGAAAGCAACCATGTGGAAATCAACTGTCAGTGCATTTACCCGCGGCAAACTGACCTAGCACCATTCCACTGAGGCAGGATTCCTTTCTCCCCACTCTTAAAACTACACGTACTCATGGCAAAGGGAGAAAGATGGATGAGTCTTCATTCTCACACAAGCTGGAAAATGTCTAGGAACTGAAGGCATCCATGAAAATCCCTGAAGCCAATGGGTCCATCCCTGTCCTTTGCCAAAACTCCCAATTACTCTAGCAGCAATGTCCACCTGAACCTCTTCTAAGTTCTCCTGGACTCTCTCCAGAGACCAGGGCATCACACACTCACCTGCCTCCTTGACAGGTCCTTGGCTCCTGCCAGAATATGCAGCTCTCGTCTTTTCTGCGGGCCGTTCTCTGGAGGTATCTCACTCACAGGGGATCGGGGCTCCCTGCATTGGTCTCTCTCATCGTTCACGTCACCGGCCTCAGATCCAACCATCTCAACTTCTGAGTTTCGCACAAGAAATTCCTGTCCTTGTATGCGGACTACGGTCTGTGAAGAAAAAAACTCAATCAAAATCAGTCTCCTATATGACCTGGAAAGCAGTTCTCAAGGCATCCAATGGCATTGTACCATACAAGCACACTTTTTTGTTTGTTTGTTTAAATGATCTACATCCCTCAAGTTGGGACAGCCAAAAATAACTCTCAACGATGCCCAAAGAAACCTCTCACCCATTTGAAAATCAGCGATTTAGATAGAGTCAACCACTCAGGTCCTATATCTTGTTCAACCCCCAGTTTGCAGGTCCTGTCCCATCTCTCCCTTTCCCATACCAATCCCAAGGTTCCTACTCACACACTTCTTGGGTTTCTGCTTATTTCTTAGCATGTCCTCCAAGGCTTTGCAACTCTGCACCCCCGTTTCCTTGACTAAGACCTGGCACTCCAGCGACATGCAGATCATAAACTGCTCCAGCACTAGCTTGTCCATGATCTGTTCCTTGGTGTGAAGATCTGGCCTCAGCCACAGATGGCAGAGCTCACGGAGTCTCCTCAGATCCTGGACGGGGTCGGATTCCTCTGAGCTGATAAATGTTCTGAAGTGAACATGCCACGTTTCCTCGTCACAGTCTGGCTTTGCCACAAGTGTATCTTGGTGTGGCACAGACACTGGTGACTCTGATCCAGGGCCGCCGGGGAGCTTTCCTCGACCCCAGAAAAATATCTGGTCCTCGGCCATGTTGACGGAGGAATTTTCCAATAGGACACTGGGCAAACACTTGTAGAGCTGGTGCCAAGTGAACTCCGTGGAAAGGGATTCCCTCGGCTTCTTCTCAGCAATAGAGTCACTGTTCAGAAGGCTGGGGGTAAAAAAAAGAAAAGGAAAAGAATGAACGAGATGAGTTTCATTTTATTCCACCCTTCCCTCTCCCATACATCCCACATCCAAATACTGGCCACCACTACCCCACTGGTTCAATATTTCATACCGCAGACAATAATCCATTCTATTATAATTCTGACATCCACCTTTAGAGGAAAACAAAAACATGTCTGGTCAAAATATCCATAACGCCACGGTTCAGAAACCCTAGTTGAAAAAATGAACCACAGCACACCACACCACGGAGTGTGGAAACATTCTTCTCATCTCAGGAGAGCTCAACAATCAACTATAGTTAATGTGGGGTCTGAGGGAGATCTGCTGCTTTCCCAAGGTCTCCGAGCTAATGCAAGGTGAATAGGAAGCCAAACATTTCTGAAACCCACCTCCATCCCTCCTGATTTCTAAGCATTCTCTTTAGACATTCCCACATGTCACTTACCTCTTGGAGCCCTCTTGCCTTCAGCCTCCTCAGGTCCGGGACTGGCTCTCAAAGTGTGTCTGGAGCTGAAGTGTCTCTATTTATAGAAGAGCCAGGGGAAATTCCAGGGCTCCCTTCCTATAACCTCATCATCCCAGTGATTGGATAAAGGTCTTGGACGGAACCATTTTAGATAATCTGGGTAGATTCAATGTCCCATGGAAACTCCACCAGGAGAAACCATGATTTGTTAAAGAGGACTCCATGTTGGTTTTTTGGTCGATTTTCTTTATCGTATTTTATTTATGTTAGACTTTATGGTTTGCATTTTGGGGAGAAACAGATTGGTTTTCCTGATCTAGTGAATTTACTCTCACTGCCTGGAGAGTTCGAGGGAGTTAGAGAATTGAGATCTGATGGTTGTAACCAAATAGGTTTACCTAATCTTTTTTCTTTCTCATGAAATAAGTTGTAAAAGCCTTTTGTTTAAAAGCAGCCAATGAGGGCTTCCCTGGTGGCGCAGTGGCTGAGAGTCCTTCTGCCGATGCGGGGGTACGGGTTCGTGCCCCGGTCCGGGAGGATCCCACGTGCCGCGGAGCGGCTGGGCCCGTGAGCCATGGCCGCTGAGCCTGCGCGTCCGGAGCCTGTGCTCCGCAACAGGAGAGGCCACGGCGGTGAGAGGCCCGCGTACCGCAAAAACAACTCACAGGCAGGGCTTCCCTGGTGGCGCAGTGGTTGAGAGTCCGCCTGCCGATGCAGGGGACGCGGGTTCGTGCCCCGGTCCGGGAGGATCCCACGTGCCGCGGAGCGGCTGGGCCCGTGAGCCGTGGCCGCTGCGCCTGCGCGTCCGGAGCCTGTGCTCCGCAACGGGAGAGGCCGCAACAGTGAGAGGCCCACATACCGCAAAAAAAAAAAAAAAAAAAAAAAAAAAAAAGCAGCCAATGAGCTGAAGTGTGCGAAGAACCTATTTTTTTAAATTTTATTTTTTTTATTTATTATTTTTTAGAAGTTATTTTTATTTATTTATTTTGGGCTATGTTGGGTCTTTGTTGCTGCATGCAGGCTTTCTCTAGTTGGTGCGAGCGGGGGCTAATCTTTGTTGCCGTGCGCGGGCTTCTCATTGCGGTGGCTTCTCTTGTTGCAGAGCACGGGCTCTAGGCACGCGGGCTTCAGTAGTTGTGGCTCGTGGGCTCTAGAGCGCAGGCCCAGTAGTTGTGGCCCACGGGCTTAGTTGCTCCGCGGAATGTGGGCTCTTCCCGGACCAGGGCTCAAACCCGTGTCCCCTGCATTGGCAGGCAGATTCTTAACCACTGCGCCACTAGGGAAGCCCTATTTTATTTATTTTTTTATACAGCAGGTTCTTATTTTTTACCTATTTTATACATATTAGTGTATACATGTCAATCCCAATCTCTCAGTTCATCGCACCACCAACCTCCCGCCACTTTCCCCCCTTGGTTCGTCCTCTACATCTGTGTCTCTATTTCTGCCCTGCAAACTGGTTCATCTGTACCATTTTTCTAGGTTCCACATATATGCGTTAATATACGACTTTTGTTTTTCACTTTCTGACTTACTTCACTCCGTATGACACTCTCTAGATCCATCCAAGGAGAAGAACCTATTTCTGACTAGGCATTTAGAAAGCCAGAGGGTGTACACCAATGGGGAAAAAGAATGACATCCTATCCAAATAGGAAGCCTTCATCTCAACAAGTATAGAGGGAACATATCTCAACATAATAAAGGCCAGGTAGGCAAAACCACAGCTATCATCTACTCAATGTAAAACAAGACTTAGAAGAGGAAACACACAGAACACTCTTTGACAAAAATGTGTTTGTTTATGTGAAGTTTAAATTTCACTGGTTTTCCTATATTTTACCTGGCTGCTGTGCCAGGAGCATCCTATCTTACAATGAAATCACGCCTAACAGGAAGAAAATCAGCAGCAGCTTCAGTTTCACGCTGAAGAACTGAAAACCAATAAGACATGCATTTTTAAAAATTTATTTATTTTTGGCCGTGTTGGGTCTTCGTTTCTGTGCGAGGGCTTTCTCTAGTTGCAGCGAGCGGGGGGCCACTCTTCATCGTGATGCGTGGGCCTCTCACTATCGCGGGCTCTCGTGTTGCAGAGCACAGGCTCCAGACACGCAGGCTCAGTAGTTGTGGCTCACGGGCCTAGTTGCTCCACGGCATGTGGGATCTTCCCGGACCGGGGCTCGAACCCGTGTCCCCTGCATCGGCAGGCGGACTCTCAACCACCGTGCCACCAGGGAAGCCCAAGACATGCATTGTTGAAAGAAGAACACGAAGCAAAAACTTTGTTTTAAAAAACATACGCTTGGGCTTCCCTGGTGGTGCAGTGGTTAAGAATCCGCCTGCCAGTGCAGCGGACATGGGTTCGAGCCCTGGTCCAGGAAGATCCCACAGGCCGCGGAGCAACTAAGCCCTTGCGCCACAACTACTGAGCCTGCACTCTAGAGCTCGAGTGCCACAACTACTGAAACCCGTGCACTTAGAGCCCGTGCTCCGCAACAAGAGAAGCCACCGCAAAGAGAAGCCCGCGCACCGCAACGAAGAGTAGCCCCCGCTCGCCAGCTAGAGAAATCCGGCGCGCAGCAACAAAGACCCAACGCAGCCAAAAGGAAAAAAAGAAAAAGAGAGAGAGAGCTCAAATAATGGGGTTTACACCAGTTACATACAAGGATCCTGCATATCTCAAGGACCCTAAAGTTTGTAACATCAAAAACTGGGAGTATGTGCTCGCTTCGGCTGCACATGTACTAAAATTGGAACGATACAGAGAAGATTCGCATGGCCCCTGCTCACGGATGATACGCAAATTCGTGAAGCGTTCCATATTTTTCACCTAGAGCGGTGGGATAGGGAGGGTGGGAGGGAGGGAGACGCAAGAGGGAAGAGATATGGGGATATATGTATATGTAGAGCTGATTCACTTTGTTGTACAGCAGAAACTAACACACCATTGTAAAGCAATTATACTCCAATAAAGATGTTAAAAAAAAACAAACAAACAGGGAGTAAATTCTATAAAGTTATCAGCAGTAAATTTATTTTACGGTTGGAAAAACAAAACAAAACAGTTTCCAAAACCAGCAACAGGGAGGCGGAGTAGAGAGCTGGGGGTGGAGGGCAGGGCAGTCTAATTGCCCGTTCACTCACCAGTGGCCTTCCGCAGGTCTAGGATCCCGAGGGCTAACTTCTCCTTCTGGCCTCCATCAGTCCTGGCCGGGGATTGGGGGCGGGGGCACGACCGGGTGGTCGTTAAGGAGAACACACAGAATCCAGCAGACCCAGAGCACTGCTCGTCGGAGCAGACAGAGCCATCTGAGGGCCGGAGGGATGGGCGCTTAGGGCTGCAGAGAGCTGCAGAGAAAGGGTAGTGAGTTTGTTTAGTTATTCTGTACCTTTGCTGAGGTATCATTGATAAGCAAAAAATTACAGACATTTAAAGTGTACCTCTTTGTAAGTTTGGACATATGCGTTCACCTGTGATGCCATCAAGGCAATAGACACATACACCACCTTCAAAAATTTCCGTGGGTTGTTTTTTTTTTTTTTTTAGTTTTTTTGTTTATTTTGTCACGTAAGATCTATCCCCTTAATGTATTTTTTTTCCTTCCGGTTTAACTGAGAAGTAATTGACATGCAACACTGTATTAGATTAAGGTGTAAACTGTCACTGTTTGCAGATGACATGATACTATACATAGAGAATCCTAAAGATGCCACCAGAAAATTACTAGAACTAATCAATGAATTTGGTAAAATTGCAGGATACAAAATTAATGCACAGAAATCTCTTGCATTCTTATACACTAATGATGAAAAACCTGGAAGAGAAATTAAGGAAACACTCCCATTTACCACTGCAATAAAAAGAATAAAATACCTAGGAATAAACCTACCTAGGAAGACAAAAGAACTGTATGCAGAAAACTATAAGACACTGATGAAAGAAATTAAAGATGATACCAACAGATGGAGAGATATACCATGTTCTTGGATTGGAAGAATCAATACTGTGAAAATGACTATCCTACCCAAAGCAATCTAGAGATTCAATGCAATCCCTATCAAATTACCAATGACATTTTTTACGGAACTAGAACAAAAAATCTTAAAATTTGTATGGAGACACAAAAGACCCCGAATAGCCAGAGCAGTCTTTAGGGGAAAAAATGGAGCTGGAGGAATAAAACTCCCTGACTTCAGACTATACTACAAACCTACAGTAATCAAGACAATATGGTACTGGCACAAAAACAGAAACATAGATCAATGGAACAAGATAGAAAGCCCACAGATAAACCCATGCACATATAGACAACTAATCTATGACAAAGGAGGAAAGGATATACAATGGAGAAAAGACAGCCTCTTCAATAAGTGGTGCTGGGAAAACTAGACAGCTACATGTAAAAGAATGAAATTTGAACACTCCTTAACACCATACACAAAAATAAACTCAAAATGGATTAGAGACCTAAATATAAGACCGAACACTATAAAGCTCTTAGAGGAAAACATAGGAAGAACACTCTTTGACATAAATCACAGCAAGATCCTTTTTGATCCACCTCCTAGAGTAATGGAAATA
This sequence comes from Kogia breviceps, assembly GCF_026419965.1. NCBI lineage: Eukaryota > Metazoa > Chordata > Mammalia > Artiodactyla > Physeteridae > Kogia > Kogia breviceps. The sequence continues at coordinate 2,314,555 of NC_081327.1, forward strand.
AAAACAAAAATAAACAAATGGCACCTAATGAAACTTCAAAGCTTTTGCACAGCAAACGAAACCATAAACAAGACAAAAAGACAACCCTCAGAATGGGAGAAAATATTTGCAAAGGAATCAACAGACAAAGGATTAATCTCCAAAATATATAAACAGCTCATGCAGCTCAATATTAAAAAAACAAACAACCCAATCCAAAAATGGGCAGAAGACCTAAATAGACATTTCTCCAAAGAAGACATACAGATGGCCAAGAAGCACATGAAAAGCTGCTCAACATCACTAATTATTAGAGAAATGCAAATCAAAACTACAATGAGGTATCACCTCACACCAGTTAGAATGGGCATCATCAGAAAATCTACAAACAACAAATGCTGGAGAGGGTGTGGAGAAAAGGGAACCCTCCTGCACTATTGGTGGGAATGTAAATTGATACAGCCACTATGGAGAACAGTATGGAGGTTCCTTAAAAAGCTAAAAATAGAATTACCATGTGATCCAGCAATCCCACTACTGGGCATATACCCAGAGAAAACCATAATTCAAAAAGACACATGTTGGGCTTCCCTGGTGGCGCAGTGGTTGAGAATCCGCCTGCCGATGCAGGGGACACGGGTTCGTGCCCCGGTCCGGGAAGATCCCACATGCCGCGGAGCGGCTGGGCCCGTGAGCCACGGCTGCTGAGCCTGCGCGTCCGGAGCCTGTGCTCCGCAAAGGGAGAGGCCACAACAGTGAGAGGCCCGCCTACCACAAAAAAAAAAAAGACACATGCACCCCAATGTTCACTGCAGAACTATTTACAATAGCCAGCTCATGGAAGCAACCTAAATGCCCATCGACAGACGAATGGATAAAGAAGATGTGGTACATATATACAATGGAATATTACGCAGCCATAAAAAGGAACGAAATTAGGTCATTTGTTGAGATGTGGATGGATCTAGAGAGTGTCATACAGAGTGAAGTAAGTCAGAGAGAGAAAAACAAATATCGTATATTAACGCATATATGTGGAACCTAGAAAAATGGTACAGATGAACCGGTTTGCAGGGCAGAAATTGAGACAGATGTAGAGAACAAACGTATGGACACCAAGGGGGGAAAGTGGCAGGGGGGTGGGGAGGGTGGTGTGCTGAATTGGGCGATTGGGACTGACATGTATACACTGATGTGTGTAAAATTGATGACTAATAAGGACCTGCTGTATAAAAAAATAAATTAAATAAAAATTTAAAAAAAAAGTAGAATACAAGGGGAAGGGGAAGAGGAACAGCTCAAAGGCACACTTTTCAGGTATGGGACTCAGATGGGATGGAGTAGGCAGAGGAGGGCTGCTTTTGTTATAAACCTTGCAGTATATTGGACTTGTAAAACTTTGTATAATTTTTCGGAGTGATTACTTTGATAAAAAGTTAAAAATCAGTTTTTTAAAAAACAGATTCAGGTGTACAACCTGAAACGAACAGAACACTGCAAATCAACTATACTCCAATAAAATTTTAAAAAGAAAAAAGGAAAAAGAAGTAGAACATTAACCCCACCACAGAATTTCCCTTGCAATCACTATTACTATTCCTTTCAGGGTTAAACTGATTTTGAACCTTGTAAATTAGCTTAGCTTGTTTTTGAACTTTATACAAATGTAATACTACTGTTACACACACACGCACAGATTAAGGTGTATAGTGGGGCTTGACTTAGGTATATATTGTGAAGTTATTACAATAAGTTTAGTGAACATCCATCACCTCATGTGATTGCAAAAAAAAATTTTTCCCTGTGATGAGAACTTTTAGGATTTATTCTTTCAGCAACTTTCAAACATATAATACGGTGGTATTGGTAATGATTGTCACCTTGGTCTACTTTACATCCCCAGTATTTATTTATCTTGTAACTAACTGAACGTTTGCACCTTTTGACCACCTTCATCCAATTCCTCCTAGAGTAATGGAAATACTCTAAGTACCAAAATACTCTAAATACCAAAAAATACAAAAAAATACTCTAAATACCAAAGGCCAACCCCGGCCTTTGGTAACCACCAATCCAATGTATTTTTCTATGGGGTTTATGGGTTTGTTTTGTGTTTTTTTAAGATGCCACATAAAAGTGACATCATACAGGAACTTCCCTGGTGGCGCAGTGGTTGAGAATCCGCCTGCCAATGCAGGGGAGCTGGGTTCGAGCCCCGGCCCAGGAAGATCCCACATGCCGCGGAGCAACTAAGCCCGTGCGCCACAACTACTGAACCTGCGTGCTAGAGCCCGTGAGCCACAACTACGGAAGCCCGCGTGCCTAGAGCCCGTGCTCCGCAACAAGAGAAGCCACCGCAATGAGAAGTCTTCGCACCGCGACGAAGAGTGGACCCCGCTCGCCGCAGCTAGAGAAAGCCCGTGCGCAGCAACGAAGACCCAATGCAGCCAAAAAAAAAAAAAAAAAAAAAGTGAGATCATACAGTATTTGTCTTTCTCTGTCTGACTTTTAACATATTATAAAGTGCAGAATACCCTATTGGTAACCGAAGTTTCATCCCTACGTCTTTTTGTCTTAAATATATAATAGAAAGTTAAAACGAACATTTCCGAATTTTGTGAAGTTTTTGTGGAGCACATTTATTTAAGTAAAACAAGAGAGTTGTTTGACTTAAGTTTTATGTAAGTAAAACAAGGGAGAATGCCAAAGGAAGGAAGGAAGAGGGTATTCGATACATTAAACATGCCCCACCAAACCCCACCATGCGTGAGTGACCCAAGTTTAAGAACCACAGAGACCTCACCACCCACCCCCTACCCATTCCCTTTGGCCCATCACCAAGCCCCGAAATGCCTCATCCTCACTCCTTCCTCCACCCCCTTCCCAGACCTCCTGTCCTTGTACCTGCCCTCACCTGTGCCCCGTCCCCTCTGCCCCCATTTCTCCCCTTCTCCTCGTCCTTTCCTACCTCCCCGCATCCTCCCAGGACTGTCACCACCTCCCTGCTCTCACCTCACTGGCGTTGGCAGCTCTCCCCAGCTCTCTCCGGTCTGGCCTTGGGGCCCAGCTCCCGAGACTCCAGCTTTTATGCCTGAGGAGGGAAAGCAGGGGAGGTGGCGCTCAGCGAACTAGAAGGCAAGAGGGAGAGAGAGTGTGGAGGACGGAGTGGAGAGAGCTGAGCGCTCACCCGCAGGGGAGGCTTCTCCTAGCTGCTCTGTGAGGTCACTACAAGGATGTTTCTCAGTAGGAAACGTTCCTCTGCCTCAGTTTCCCCCACAGGCCCTCCAGCCCGAGGTGTTCGCTCTGCATGTGCCCAAGGAGCTCCCCTGTGCTGTGTCTGTATTTGTGGGCAGGGGGCAGCAGGGGTGGGTGCGTGCGGAGCTTGGTATTCTTAGCTCTATCCATGGCCTTGATTTCTCTTGACCTGTAGCTGGCTCTTTGGCTTGTAGCGACTCGGGAGGGTGCTTCTGGCATCTAGTGGGCAGAGGCCAGGGGTGCTGCGTGACCTCCTCCAGGGCGGAGGACAGCCCCCCAGCAAAGAACGATCCAGGCCCAAACGTCAATAGTACCAAGGATGGGAAACCCTGCAGCAGCCTCTAAACGGTACCCAGAACTCAATACATACTTGCTGGATGAACAAATGAAGTGCATGTGTGTGTGTGCATGTTTGCCTCCCTCCCTCTCCGTTTCTGTTTCTTGGTTTATCTGTTTCTCTGCCTCTTGGCTCTGGACAGCATCCATGTTCCAGAGGCATGTACTCCTGGCTTTGCCCCGTGCTTCCTGACGTCCTGGTCCTCGCGGGACATGGTTTTCCTCATCTCTGTGATGAAGGGTCGCAGCTCAGCCTCTGAGAGCCTTGCCTGTATTATGTGGGCCTCCGTTCCAGCTCCTCACCCCAGCCCTGCTGGAGTCCAAGCTCGCTCTGCTGGCCGCACGACAGGCCAATAAATCGGAGACAAGGTGTTGAGGCGGGGAATACGACTTTATTCAGAAAGCTGGCAGACTGAAGTCTCCAAATAACCATCTTATCGGGGTGTTATCCTACTTCTTTTTTTTTTTTTTTTTTTTTGTCTGCGTTGGGTCTTCGTTGCTGTGCACGCGGGCTTTCTCTAGTTGCGGCGAGCAGGGGCTACTCTTCGTGTGGTGCGCGGGCTTCTCATTGCGGTGGCTTCTCTAGTGGCTGAGCACGGGCTCTAGGCGCGCAGGCTTCAGTGGTTGTGGCACGAGGGCTCAGGAGTTGTGCCTCGCGGACTCTAGAGCGCAGGCTCAGTAGTTGCGGCGCACGGGCTTAGTTGCTCCGCGGCATGTGGCATCTTCCCGGACCAGGGCTCGAACCTGTGTCCCCTGCATTGGCAGTTGGATTCTTAACCACTGCACCACCGGGGAAGTCCCTGAAGTAATTTTAGATGTACAGAAAAGTTGTCCAAATAATTTCCAGATAGTCAGAATCTCTACATGTTTCCGTTTTACCACATTTGATTTTCCTGGACACCCACCCCTCTGCCTCTCTCCTCTCCATATAGGTGCATAGAGATATTCTGAACTGTGAGAGTAAGGCGCAAACATGATGCCCCTTCACCTCTAAATTCTTCCATTTTTTCCTAAAAACACGGACGGTCTCTTATAACCACAGTAAAATTGTCAAAATTGCAAAATTAACATTGATACCGTGCTGATATCAAAGCTACAGACCTTACTAAAATTTCACCAGTTGTCGTAGTAACTCCATTTATAGCAAAAGCAAACAAACCCCACCTCCACACCATACCTCTCTAGTCCCCTAAACTGGAAGCCTTCCTCTACCTTCCTTGTCTTTCTTGACCTTGACATGGTCCTTGACATTTTGGGGTGCACCAGTGACTTGTTTTGTGGGACGATTTTCAATGTGGGTGTGTCTGGCATCTCGTGATTAGATTCTGGGTACGCACGTTTGGCAGGAAACCCACAGAAATTACTGTTGTGTTGTTGTAGGAATTATCTCCTTCTGGGCACATCCTATCGTGGGAGCCTGGGAGGTCAATTCACCCGCTCCAGGTGATGCTAACTTTAATTGCCTAGCTACGATGGTGCCCATCAGGTGTCTCCACTGCAAAGTGCCTTTTGTCCCTTTGTGATTATTAAGTGCCTTGTGGGAAGATAGTTGGTGAGTATGTGAGTGTGCTTCCTTGCTCTCCCTCTCTCTCTCTATTTAAAAAAAAATTTTATTGGAGCATTGTTAATCTACAATGTTGTGTTAGTTTCGGGTGTACAGCAAAGTGAAACAGTTATATGTATACATGTATTCATTCTTTTTCAGATTCTTTTCTCATATAGATTATCACAAAGTTCCTTGCTCTTTTTTTTTTTTTTTTTTTTTTTGCGGTACGCGGGCCTCTCACTGCTGTGGCCTCTCCCTTTGCGGAGCACAGGCTCCGGACGCGCAGGCCCAGCGGCCATGGCTCACGGGCCCAGCCGCTCCACGGCACGTGGGATCCTCCCGGACCGGGGCACGAACCCGCGTCCCCTGCATCGGCAGGCGGACTCCCAACCACTGCGCCACCAGGGAAGCCCCTCCTTGCTCTTTTGAGAGAGTTTTTGGAAGCATCTCTCTCTACATGTATGGCTATGCATATACATATATCTCTCTTCCTTAAAAAGCCCAACGCCCTAGGAGTTGTTATATCACCCTGTCACCATGAGGGGGAGCCAAACCTAGGACGATCCAACACCCAGAGTTTCCTTGTGTTCCTTTGTTATTGTGTGTGTGTGTGTGTGTGTTAAGAACACTGGCATTATATGTGGAATTTTTTTAATGTTACAAATGAATCTATTTACAAAACAGAAATAGAGACATAGATGTAGAAAACAAACTAATGGTTATGGGGGTGGCGGAAGAGGGTGAGGATAAATTGGGAGATTGGGATTGACATATAAACACTACTATATATAAAATAGATAACTAATAAGGACCTACTGTAGAGCACAGGGAACTCTACTCAATACTCTGTAATGCCCTGTATGGGAAAAGAATCTAAAAAAGAGTGGATATAGGGCTTCCCTGGTGGCGCAGTGGTTGAGAGTCCGCCTGCCGATGCAGGGGACGCGGGTTCGCGCCCCGGTCCGGGAAGATCCCACGTGCCGCGGAGCGGCTGGGCCCGTCAGCCGTGGCCGCTGAGCCTGCGCGTCCGGAGCCTGTGCTCCGCAACGGGAGAGGCCACAACAGTGAGAGGCCCGTGTACCGCAGAAAAAAAGAGTGGATATATGTCAATGTATAACTGATTCACTTTGCCGAACAGCAGAAACTATCAACTATAATCAATTAATTTTTATTAATTTAAAAAACCACTTCTCATGAGATCTTTCCTCTGGAAGAATCTTGAGGTGTCCAGTCCGTGGTCATGCAGCTCTCTGGAACATGTTCGTCTAGCATAACTGAGTACCCTTCCTGGCCACAACAGAGTGAAACGAGAAATCAGCAACACAGTAAAGTTGGAAAGTTCACAAACACGTGGAAATTAAACAGCACATTCCTAAGAACCAAGGGATCAAAGAAGAGATGGAGAGGAAAGTCGGGAAATACCCTGAGTTCGGCTAGGTGACAGATTTTTGTAACTTGCCCTGAAGGCTTCCTGAGAGATTACACCTCCCACCCCCACTGTTGCACCTACATTTTCATGGGGCGGGCCGGAGGGCTTTTAAGGCCAAGGTATCAACAGCGACTGGCCCTCAGTGCACTCATCCGAAGGGTGGAAGAATATACCGTCTCAAAATCTGCCGTATTCGCATCTGATATCTCTGGGCAGCGAGCACCTGACACGAACAGCAAATGCAAGGAGAGACTTCCTCACCCACCCCCCTCTCTCCACAAACACGTTCTACTTCTGCTGGGAACGCTCATTAACATGCAAAGGGACTGATTATCCACTGCATTTATTTACTATCTAGTACTTGAAGAAAGGAGGTGGGAGGCTTTAGCCTCCTCCCAACAAATACTACATTTAAGCGTCTACCTTAGGATGAAGGTTGTAAATTGAAAGAGCAGAAACTTGGAGCAGGAAGCAGAAGAAACTGGGTTTTCTGCCCGCTGTCTCCTCCTATAGAATCCTGAGAAAAAAATAGGGAAGTAGAGATGGGGTGGATAGAGATAGGTAGGTAGGTAGGTGGATGATTGATAGATTATAGACAGATAATTGATAGTTGCTATACACTTGAAAGATATAGAGAGAGATGATGGATAGATAATAGATTGATAGATATTGATAGATGATATGTACCTGAGAGAGACGATAAATGATAGATAGGTATAAATGAAAGATAATCGAAAGCTACACAGCTAAACAATAATACGAGACCTTAATTCAAACCGCTTCACAGACTTTTGTGAAGATTGAATGACTTAACGTTTAAAGCATTTAGAACAGTGCCTGCTACTTAGGGAGTACTCAAAAATAGGAGATATGGCTAGGTAGCTACACAGCTGGACATCTGCATGGATGGATGGAAGGAAAAAACAGACAAAAAGAGAGAGAAAAGGACACAGAGAGTCCGAGAGAATATCTGCACCTAAGATTCATGCTGCTTCAGAGTCAAGGGAACAGAACAAATATTTCCAGAGCAACGCTAAGTGAATGGTAAAAGGAGAGCTTCTGTGTTTGACTTCTACTCTATGCCACGCACTGTGCTAACGTCTTTATTTAGGCTATCTCGTTTAATCTGAAAATAGCCCCACAAAATGGGTACTATTATAATCTCATTTTACAGAGGGGAAGTGCAGGTTCTAGAGTTGGAATAATGTCACTCTCCCAGGGGTCAGAGACGAGATTCAGCCACAGCTCAGTTGCTCTTTGGCCAGCACTCCCAGCCAGTACATTGAGCTGCGTCTTGGGTTACACTGTCAGTCACATGAGGCAATGAGCATCTCAGTACATCAACATCCCTATGAATTTCTGATGAATTCTTTACTCGCAAATCCTAGAAGAAAGGTAACTCGGTCAAAAGTTATACATATTCTGAGGTTCTTTTTGTTTTTAATTTATTTATTTTATTTATTTATTGTTGGCTGCGTTGGGTCTTCGCCGTTACGTGTGGGCTTTCTCTAGTTGCGGCGAGCGGGGGCTACTCTTCGTTGCGGTGCACGGGCTTCTCGTTGCGGTGGCTTCTCTCGTTGCGGAGCACGGGCTCTAGGCACGTGGGCTTCAGTAGTTGAGGCACGAGGGCTCAGTAGTTGTGGCTCACAGGCTCTAGAGCGCAGGCTCAGTACTTGTGGCGCACGGGCTCAGTTGCTCCGCGGCATGTGGGATCTTCCCGGACCAGGGTTCGAACCTGTGTCCCCTGCATTGGCAGGCGGATTCTTAACCACCACGCCACCAGGGAAGCCCAGAGGTTCTTCATATATATTTACAAAATGTCTTTCAACAATAGGGTGCCAGTTTGCAGTTCCACCAGCACTACAGACGGATCCCCATTGCACCTGGGAAGGTTACAATTTTGAGGGAAGGTTAGAGAGAGGCATTGGGAAGGACTCAAGCATTGTTGGTGCAGAAGAAAGAGCTAATTGAATTACTGAACCAGAAGGGAGAGAATTCTTAGATTTTTTAAAGAGGGATGGGTGGGTGAGGCTGCAAATCTTGATATCAGAAGGGTCAAGATATCCAAGAGGTGACAGGATAGGAGCCCGTGGTCAGGAAGAGAAATTTCAGGGTTGACCCTCGGAAGAACATTTCTGTGTGAAGCTGGCGAACCAGCTTGGAGTGGAGCCAAGGAGGCGTAAGAATATTGAGGACAGCGTGTGGAGAGCATCGCTGGTGCTGATGGTGCGTTCCCGCCGGGGACTCAAGTGGAGTGATGCGGCGAGGAGCGCGCCGATTCATGCTGGAGCTCGCAAAGGTGGGAGAGCTTCCTGGAGTTCGGAAGATGACGACATCCATGATGGGAAGTCAATGGAATAGTATGGCTTAGCCTTTAAAAGGAGAGTGGGCAGCCAGATGTGGACATTTTTTATTTTAGTTTTTTAATGAAAGTATAGTTGATTTACAATGTGTTGATTTCTCCTGTATAGCAAAGTGATTCAGATATATATATATATATATATATATATATATATGTATCGATTCTTCTGACTATTCTTTATGCTTTATCACAGGATTTCTTTTTTTTGGGGGGGGTATTTATTTATTTATTTGGTTGTGCCGGGTCTTAGTTGTGGCAGGCAGGCTCCTTAGTTGTGGCACGCGAACTCTTAGTTGCGGCATGCATGTGGGATCTAGTTCCCTGAGCAGGATAGAACCTGGGCCCCCTGTACTGGGGCACGGAGTCTTATCCACTGCGCCACCAGGGAAGTTCTCCTATCACAGGATTTTGAATATAGTTCCCTGTGCTATACAGTAGGACCTTGTTGTTTATCCATTCTATATATAAAAGCTACATCTGCTGACCCCAAACTCCCACTCCGTCCCTCCCCCAACCCCCTCCCCCTTGGCAACCACCAGGCTGTTCTCTGTGTCCATGATTCTGTTTCTATTTCATACATAGATTCATCTGTGTCATATTTTAGATTCCACATATAAGTGATATCATGTGGTATTTGTCTTTCTCTTTCTGACTTACTTCACTTAGTTTGGTAATGTCTAGTTGCATCCATGTTGCTGCAAGTGGCATAATTTCATTCTTTTTTATTGCTGAGTAATATTCCAGTTTGTGTGTGTGTGTGTGTGTGTGTGTGTGTGTGTGTGTGTATACACAGCTTCTTCATCCATTCATCTGTCGATGGACATTTAGGTTGTTTTCATGGCTTGGCTATAGTGAATACTGCTGCTATGAACATAAGGGTGCATGTATCTTTTTGAATTATAGCTTTGTCTGGATATATGCCCAGGAGTAGGATTTCTGGATCATATGGTAGTTCTATTTTTAGTATTCTGAGGAACCTCCACACTGTTTTCCACAGCAGCTGCACCTACATACATTCCCACCAACAGTGTAGGAGGGTTCCCTTTTCTTCACACCATTTCCAGCATTTATTATTTGTAGACTTTTTGATAATGGCCATTCTGACTCATGCGAGGTGATACCTCGTTGCAGTTTTGTTTTGCGTCACTCTAATAATTAGCGATGTTGAGCTCTTTTATGTGCCTATTTACCATCTGTATCCCTTCTTCGGAGAAATGTTTATTTAGGTCTTCTGACCATTTTTTGATTGGGTGGTTTGGTTTTTTGTCGTTAAGTTGTGAAAAGTTTTAAAAGAAAGAAGAACACAAGGCAACCTCTCAATGTTGAGTCAGAGGGAGAATGGGACATGGTACAGAGATGCTTGTGTGGGAGATGGCTCCTTTGTGGGGGTGGCTGCACCTCTCCAGCTTTGGCCTCCCTTGTAGGTGCACAGATACTATTTGTGGAATGGAAAAGGGGGTAGAATCTTGAGAAGCGTGGGAAAGGAGAGAGCATTCTGCTACTGGCTCTGCCGGAAATGCTCCTGCCAGATATGGCACAAGTGACTCTGTGCCTTCAGAGTCTGCAAAACTGTACAGTGAAAAAAAAAATTGTCTTTAATAGTAAAATAAAATGAGCTAAAAGATCATAATAAAAGGATGGAGCCAGACATTGTCATGACCATGGCAGGCTGTGTACTTCCTGTTAACAACTCCGGTTACCATGATGGTTTGAGGAGGGCTGTTAAACGTTTTGATGCGAAAGGGGGTTTCTCTCCAAACAGACACGTGAATGATTTCGAATTTTACCTCTTTTGAGTTAGGCAGGTTCTAAAAACCCCTGCCCACGTGATGTGTGGTCCAGCCACTTGGCATTTGTAAAACTCTGCTCAGATTTAAAGTTGGAGAGCCATATTTGTCTTTTCAGTCTTATCGGAGAATTCCCCTCACATACACACAACGAAGCAACAAACAGGAAGTCCTTGTGCAGTTTGAAAACCATCGCATGAAAGCTTTATTTCTCTTTCCTGCCTGAGAAAGGAGGTAAAGAGAGATTTCCTTGGCGTCGGGAGACAGGCAATCCTTCTTTCCCATGGCTCAGCTTCGCGCAAGCACCTCTGTCCATTGTGCTGAATATTCCTGCATCTCCCTCAATCGGTTCCTCCTCATCTTGGACCAAACTCGAGGGATTACAATTAACCCTCTAAAGCACACGGGTGTGTTATTGTTGGGGTTGGGGACCTGGATCAGGATTAAGACCCCTCTCCCTCTCCTGCCCGTAACTAACTCAGAGGTCAGTGTCGTGCCAAAGCCCCCCACTTCCCCACTCCTGTTTTCACCACTTCACGCCCCCCAAAGAAGGGATTTGGGGAGTCAAGCTTCAGTCGTTGCCCTGACTCAAGAGAGGGGCCGTGAGGAGGCATCCCTGCATCCCACCGGCCGACCGTGGGATTGTGGTAGATTCTCTGCGGGTCTGTGGACCTGCATCTCCTCACTGGGGACCTGGGGAACCGATTGTATCTTGGATTTTTTCCAACGTTTACGGACTCTCTTAAAATCTGTTGTGTCATTTTGTGAGTGGGGTGGGGGTGGTGCTATAGATCTGATTTTCTTTCTTTCTTTCTTTCCCTCTCCCTGCTGTCGCCGCCCGGAGCGTTTCGAGGAGAGAAGGTCACGCTGCTGTGAATACTGCGAGTTCATTGCCTCCAGCTTCGGGGAGCATTCAGTACAGTCATAATTATTGATCAAAAAAATCTCCTACACATAGATACCAGGGCTGGGTTGATGATTCATCGGGCTTCTTTACGACAGACCAGCAGGAAGCGGAGCTTGTCGGATTAGGACTGGAGGAACCGGGCCTGGGCGGTTGGTGGGGAGGGATGCCGAGGCAGGGCTGCTGCTTAAAACTGGCTCGTGCGCACCAGACGGTCACCCTCCACGCCCGGCTGCTGTGTCTGCCAGACAGAGCAAACCTGGTCCCCGCACCCGCATCGCTGTGTTCGGGTGGACCCCTGACTTGGCAGGAGTGGTGAACCGGCCCCCCTCCAAACAACTGTTAGCCCGACACGGTCTCATTCGCAAGGCGTTACAGGAGACTGGGGTTTTGTTGTTGTCGTTTTAAGCCTCTGGCGTGATTTTATAAGGTTGCACAGCTGAATGCTCGCCCTATTTCCGGGTTTTGGACAGCTTTTCGTGACGTGTGCGTGCACCTCCCCCTCCCCCAGGGTGGACGTCCGCACAGCCTCGCGACGCACAGGGCTACACACGCGCTCCTGTGTGTGGCCGAGCGCGGGAGTTGATCGGGGTGGGGTGGGGGCCGGGGCGTGAGTCCACCACGGGTGATGCTGACACGCCCCAGAACCTGGAGTCCTGCCAGCTGGCTCTGCCTGCGCCCGCCTGCACCGTCAGCAGCAGGGCACATGCTTCCTACCGCCGTGCACGGGGTCTCTCAGTTCCATCTCGGCCTCCCAGCTTCTCCTTCTCACCTCGACCCCGGCCGCTGTGCGAGCCTTGGAGGCAGGCGCGGCCCATCACCGGGTGTGGGAGCCAAGGTGGGACCAGCGCTCCCCGGCAGGCAGAAAGGGGGTGGGGGTGGCTCCCTGCGTGGAAAACAGGCGAACCTCTGGCTGTCAGAGCTCGTCATCTTCCCAGCTGTCTCTAATAAAGGGTGTTTTCTCCCCCTCCGACCCCTACCATGCCTGAGGCTCGTCCAGCACTGTGATCCCCGGTGACACAAAGGTGGAGGGGCTGGGACATCTCGAGGGACCGTCCACACTGACGGATGCCGTGTGTCGGGGGTGGGAGGTCCCCAGAGGGAGCTCGGGGTTGGAGGCTTAACAAGCCCGAGCCACGGCTGGGCTGGCGGCAGAGGCTGGGGCCCCTGAGCGATGGTGGGAGCTGGACTAAGTATCATTGCTGGGTGACGAGCAGGCATCAGGACGCCGGGGCCAGACACCCAGCTCAGATCCGTGACCGTGGCCCAACCACGCACCCTTTCGATACAGTGGGCCCCTCACCTGCGTGACGGGGGTAACCACAGTGCTTTGCCTCCCTGGGTTATGACGATTAAAAGACCTGACGGCTTTAAGCGCTTGAAAGAGGGTCCGGCACATGGCACGCTATTGTCAGATCCAGTCTTCAGCCCCCAGCCCCGCGGCCTGACCCCTCCACTCTCCCACCTGTGCTCCTGCCAGCTCCCTTGAGAGGTCCTGCGGCACATGGCGTGGCCTCTTGAAGCCGGCTTCCTCTGCTACAGGCGTGGCAACATGGACCTCGGCGTGGAAGGAGGGCGCTGCCGCTACAGGGGCCCTCGGCGCTCACTGCTTCTGCTGGCCCGACAGCGCAAGCGTTTGCAGTCACTCCCTCATTTAGTTTCCAGAATGGGCCCCTTCTCAGGGGCCTGAGATCATGAAGCCTGGGAGCTGTTAAGGCCAAGACGCCAACCCAAGCCGTCGGGTGCTGGGCCGAGTCCGTCCTGCGTGAGGAGGAAGGAGGGAGGCGTGCTCCTGGGGCAGTGAGTGGGCCCCACGCGGCGGCGCGTGCCTGCATTTCCCCCACAGCGCAGACCCCCGCGAGAACTCATCTCTGCCACCTCTCACGGGGCTTGTGGGATCTTCCCGGACCGGGGCACGAACCCCCGCGAGAACTCATCTCTGCCACCTCTCACGGGGCTTGTGGGATCTTCCCGGACCGGGGCACGAACCCCCGCGAGAACTCATCTCTGCCACCTCTCACGGGGCTTGTGGGATCTTCCCGGACCGGGGCACGAACCCCCGCGAGAACTCATCTCTGCCACATCTCACGGGGCTCAGCTCATCTCTAGCCTCAAGGACAACGAACCAGCCCCCTGGGCCCAGGCTCCCAGGGCCCTGCCAGCAGGGAGGGTCTGAGGTGGGGCTCACAATGCCCCTCCCATCCTGGGCAGCTTGCGGAGGGCGGCCCCCAGGACAGAACGCAGGGCACTCGGGGTCTGCACAACTTATCAGTGGCTTTATTACTCTCCAGATGCTGGTGAACTGTCGTCTCTGACGCGCTTCCCACGGGCAGGCATCTCTGTCCATCCCATGCCTTCTGGCTCGCAGAGAGACGAGCCAGACCGGGGAGCCCACTGCCAGAACCCAGGTCTGTCCTGTCGGAGCCGTCCCCCACTCCGCCCTGGGGGGTGTCTCCTGGGGACAAGACGCAGTCCCCTTCCTCCAGCCTCCTCTAGACCAGGGACCCCGCCTGCTGCTCCTGCCCTGCGCTCCTCTTCTGGGCTCCTGGACAGCCCTGCCCCCAACCCAGGAGAGGGAAGGACTGAGGAGTCTCCTTCTACAGGTGGGAGCGACTGTGAGGACGAGGACGGGGTGAGATCCGAACAGGAGTGAGGTTTGGGACATAAAGTGAGACTTGGGAAGGAACAGAGAGCTCTAGGGCACCAGGAGATTCGGACAAAGGAGGGGCCGGTGGAGGAGAGAGACGGGGCAGAGGAGCCAGTGAGGGACGGGAGGGGTTGCACGGCGGGGCGGGGGCTACCCCAGCGGCCAGGGCGGGAAGGGACCCCCGCCTTCGGGGCCCGGCGCCGCCGCCCCGCCCGCGCCCGCCGCGCGCCCGTGGATGCGCTGGTGGCGCAGCACGTGCTCGCGGCGCCCGAAGCCCTTGCCGCACTCCCAGCAAGCGAACGGCCGCGCGCCCGAGTGCGTCTTGCGGTGGCGCACCAGGTGCTCGCGCCAGTAGAAGGTCTTGCCGCACTCGCAGCAGGCGTGTGGCTTCTCGCGCGCGGGCAGCGGGCGCAGGGCCGGACCCGGGCCGCCGGGGTGCGTGCCGCGGTGGCGCCGCAGGTGCTCCTTGCGCCGGAAGGCCTTGCCGCACTCGGGGCAGGCGTGCGGCTTCTCGCCCGAGTGGCTCTGCCGATGGCGCAGCAGGTGCGCCGGCTTCAGCGAGGCCTTGCCGCACTCGGGGCAGGACGCGGAGCCCGGGGCCGCCAGGAAGGCGGGCAGGCCGGGCGCCGGTGGGGGTGGGGGCGGTGGCGCTGGCTGGGGGCTGCCCGGCTCCTGCTTGTAAGGGCGCGCGGCCTGGGCGTCCCCCGTCGCCAGTTCCTCAGCCCCGGGGGCCGCGTCTCCTGCAGGCAAAGGCGCAGAGTCAGGGCGGGCGCAGGGCACAGCCGGGCAAGGGCTGGCCGCGAGGGCGACCCGTGTCCTGGTTAGAGGGGTGGTCGCGGGGCAGGAGGGGAACGCTTAGCGCCAGGGAGCCCTCCTGGAGGGAAGAGCGTTGTCCACCATCTTCCGGGATGGTGAATATCCTTGGGTCCCCGTACCGCACAGAGCCTGGTGCAGAGTAAGTGCCCAATAAACGAATGGATGAGTGCATGCGCGCGAGGAGGAAATCGATAGGTAAGTGATAAATGAGAGTGTGTAGACGGACGTTGGAGTGGATGGACTGGGCGATGGATGGACGCGTGGGTGCACGGGTGGGCAAGTGGGGATGGATAAGTCGGGTGGGTGGAGGAACCACACGTTGCCTTTCCTCAGGCTTCCAAACCGCTCTATGGACTCCCAAGGAGAGAAGCAACCTTTAAGTGTCACCCTAGGACGGGTGTGATAAAAACCTGTCGGTCTCTCCCGCGGTGCCGGGCACGGTGCCGGGCACGTTGGTGTGCCGTCTCCTCCCACCCCCACTGTGGTCCCCGTTGAGGGACACAAGAGGGCACTGCCTCGGGTTCCCAGTCGCCGTCCCAGCGCTGCTCCCTCTCCGAGCCACCCCCCCTGGAGGTCCACAGGCACCCCCCCCCCGACCCAGGCTCTACAGGTCCTGATGGTGTCATCAGAAGGGCCCCCATCCTGCCACCTCTACACGTGGCCTCAGAGATGATCCCCAGCTCCTCCGTCCTCTCCAGCCACAGCCTAACCCTAACCCTCCCCCACCGGGGCTCCAGGCGCCTGAGTCCACGCCGGCTACCAGAGTCACCTTGCTGCCTCTGGTGGGCATCCTCGGGTTTCGCCTCCCGGGTCTATTCCCTGCTTTGACGAGATTCAATCTGGTTCTCCCTTCCTCACCCTAATGCCTGTGGTCGGGGTGGAGCCAGCACCTTCCCCAGCTCCCGGCCCGGGCATCGGCGCTGGCGCCGGGCTGGCCAACGAGAAGAGTCCTGCACGGTGCCTGGGTCAGGAGGAGCATGACTGCAGGAGGCCTCGCCCCGCGAAGAACTGGGGCTCAAAGGCTCTGTGGTCGGGCTGCCGGGGTGCAACCCTGGCTTGGCCGGCACCCGAACCTGGGTGAGTTACTTCACTTCTCTGTGCCTGGGTTCCTGCAGCTACAGAAGGTAGCTGATGATGCCGGGTATCTCAAGGGCGGGCGCGGGATTCTGGCGAGCTGGCGGGAGCGCGCCTGGTGCATCATCGCTGTCCTGTCTGACCCCCACCCCCACCCCCCGGAGGGCACGGCGTGTCTGATTCAGCTCCCGCCCTGGTGCCAGCACGGGGCCTGGCTCACAGCAGGGATGTTCACTGGACAAATGAAGGACGGACGGCAGAGGGTCCCCCGGGGCTGGGAGCGCTGTGGGGAAGGGGCGAGCTGCTCACCTGAGGGCGTCACCCCACTGTCTTCCTTTCCCACGCCGACCCCGGAGCCTTCTGCCGCATCCCGAGGTGCCCTCATTGCTGGTCCCTGAAACCAGAGATACCACAGCCCCACCTGAGCAACCCGAGCCACGGCCTCTACGTCCCTCCCTCTCAGTCCTACCGCTCGCTCTGGGGGAAGCCGGCTGCCAAGCTGGAGGTTGCTCGGCCACCGCACAGAGAGGCCCGCGTGGCGAGGACGGAGGCCTCCAGCTGACCACCGCGTGAGGGAGCCCCCTCAGCATCAGAGCCTCCAGCCCTGGGCCAGCCTCCAGGCGAGGAGAGCCCAAGCCGGTCTTCACTGCAGCCTCGTGAGAGACCTTGAGCCAGCATTGCCCCGAACTCCTCACCCACAGAAGCTGCCTGAGATGATAAACGTTTACTGTTCTGAGCCACTAGGTTTGGGGCGATTTGTTACACAGCAGATAACTGATGCACCTGCTTTGAATCTTATTTTAGCTTTTTAATGCCTTTTGCAAACTCCTCGACAAAATGCAGAAGGAAAACAGAGAAGCTACTTTTAACTCAGCAAAAAATAAAGGAAGTTGAGAACGGAACTTTTCCCAGCTCAACCGGCGGACAGCTCCGAGCAGTATGGCACCAGCCAGGAGACCAGTGGTTTAAAAACAAGCTGCACGCTACTTCTGGTTCCTCTATGCTCTTTCTCATTGTTCCTCGAGCCCATGCCTCCAGGAAAAGGCCAGAATGCTCCTGGTCCTGATGAGGAAGAGCTGTCAGGGGTTACAGGCACCCAACCCCCCTTCTTACATTTCACTTGTTTCAATGCTTTTGGACCCAAGCAGCTGTTAGGCTGAAGACCAGCGATGCCGACAGTTCTACCAGCTGGCGAGCAGATGGCAGGAAGCTTCCAGGGCCTTTTATGAAAGCTCATCGTTGGGGATCCCTAAGTGCCCGCCTCGTCTGGTGGGGGCAGGAGAATCCGCACGGTCGCTGGCCACTTCGGCAGACTAGTGCGGCTCAGGGTGTTACATCAACGCAGGTGCTGCCCCGCCATCGCTCGCGTCGGCTGTGGCCTGGTTGCTGCCACGCGCTCAGCTCCCACCGCTGCCCAGGGCCCCGCCTGCACCCCCAAGCCCAGGCAACAGCAAACGGCCGATGGCGTCCTGGGCATGCCAGGCGCTCAGAGGCCCACGCTTCTGCACGCGCTCTTCCCTCTGCCTGGAGCCCCAGTGCCACCCGTGCCCGGCCTGCCCTCCTACACACCCTGCAGGCCCCGGCCAAGCGCCCGCTCTGCCACCGCCCGCAGGTTCGAGGGCGCCCCCACGCTGGTACCCTCCACACTGCACTCCGAGCAGCTTCATCGAAGTGTGACACACGTACAGTGAATGCACATGGTTCCCGGCACACGACCCGAGGAGTTCCACGTGCGTATGCGCTCGTGAAGCCCCAGAACGCACACGTGGCCCTGCACGCTTCCCAGTGCACACCCCTAACCTCCCCACTTCCCCCGAGCCGGGCAACCACGGATGCGCTTCCCGGCGCGATACAACGCTCTCCGTCTTCTAGGACTTCACGTTCATAGAGTCATACGCTAAATCGGTGCTTCTTCGGGGCGGCGGGGGTCGTCTACTTTCTTTCACTCGACATCATCATTTTGAGATTAAGGAGGAAGGCGTACAGCTGTCTTTCCTCGGTTTCGGTACCAGGAAACCGCTGGCCCTGTAGAGTGAGCTGGGATGCTCCTTCCTCTTCAGATGTCAGGGAGAGTTGCTATGGAGTCATTTTCCCCACGAAAGGCCTGGGAGACCTCCCAGGGGAGCTGCCTGGGCTCGCGCGCTCCAGGAGGCCAGGGACCGGCCTGCCCCCCTTCTGTGCTGACTCTGGCGTCAATCTTTTTATAAATAGCAGCTTTATCGCGACATGACTCATATGCCAGAGAATTCACCCACTTAAATTGCAACTCCCCGGTTTTTGGTACGTTCCGTCGTGCAACCATTACCACAATGGATTCCAGAATATTTTCATCACGCCCAGCCCCCGTACCCCGTCCCTATCAGCAGTCACTCCCCACTTCCTCCCCGCCAGCCTCCGGGAACCGCTCATCTGCTCCCCGCCTCTTCTGCGACTCTCACGGCAACGGAACCACGCAACGAGAGGTTTTGTGGCCGGCTTCTTTCGCGTTCTCCTCGTGTTTCCGATGCTCGCCGCGGCGCAGCGCGCCAGGGCTCCACCCCTCTGCGGCCGGGCCGCGCCCTGTCGATCCACTCACCCGCCGGCGGACGTGAGGCTTGTTTTCACTGTTTGGCTGTTACGAGTGACGCCGACCTGCTACCACTCAGGTCGTATCGCACGTGAGGTGCGTGTGGACGTGTTTCCACTTCTCTGGGTTCACACACAGGACTGGGGCTGCTGGCCCACGTGGCCGCTCCACGTGCAACCCGAGGAACTGCCAGACTGCTCCCCACCGCGGCTGCACCATTTCACATCCCCACCACCTCAGAGGGTCCCGACCCTCGGCGCCTCTCACCGCAGCCCTCAATGGACGCCGAGCCAGTAAACGGACAGAGAGATGGAGGTGTCCGACCATCTGCCTTTGCTCCAATGGCTCAGGACACGTTCCTCGAGGAAGAGGGTCAAGACAAGGGCGCGCCAAGGTGTGGAGCGGGGCTGGCACGGGGCCACCTGGGTCCTGGGCGCCTCCAACCACAGACCTGCTTGGGGGGCCCGAGCGAGTGACTTCCCACGCGCGGGTCAGTTGTAGGGGGGAGGTGGGCAGCACATGGTCTCACCTGGAGCCCCCGCTCTGACTGGTGGACGCCGAGCTCCCAGCTCCCTGGCCTCAGTGAGGCCCGGTAACCCCGGGTGACGCCTGCCGGTGTGCAGGCAGGCTGGGAGCAGGACGCGGGCCGGCTCGCCCCGAAGTGGAGCCTGGGAAGCTGAACTGCCCGGCCACCCTGCGATCCCCAGGCACACAAGCCTGGGAACTTTCCACTGCTTGGGGGGGGGGGGGGGGGCAGGAGGGCGCCCTGCAGGCTCTCTGCTTCCGGGCCACAGGCACAGGATGCTGGGCTGTGCCACGGCTGAGCCCCATCCCCAGGAAGATGCTGGGCCAGGTGTTGGCACCCAGCAGGGGACAGAGGCAGGGATCTCGGGCCACAGCACTTGGGTTCTGTCCCTCTCACCGCCCCCCCCCCCAACTGGCTGTGTGACCTTGGGCAAGTCACTCGACTTCTCTGAGCCTCATACCTTCACCTCTGAAATGGAGAGGATGATAGCCTCCACTGCCCACCCCCCAGGACTGCATGGGGACAGGCAGGCCATGCTGATAGTGCGATCTGGGGGAGGTTTGGCCCTGCTCTATCGGCTTGACCCCCAGACGGACCTGAGATTAAGGTCAGCCTCCCCGAAAGGGAAGCCATGTCTACAGGGGCTGGGGAGCCCCCCTGGTTGGCAATACTCATGCTGTCCAGTGACCCGGGGCGAAGAAGCTCCGTGAGGGTCTCCCTGCCCCATCCGCCTGCTCCCTCGGCCGATTTTACTCTGTGTCCTTTCACTGTCATCAACAGCAGCTTTCCTCGAGCTCTGAGTACTTCCCATGAACGACTAAACCCGGGGGTGGTCCTGGGACCCCCGAACTCTGCACACGCGAATCACCTGGTACCAGCCAGTGCCCAAGCTTTTCCCTGAAAGGGCCAGAGGGCAAAGGTTTTCGGCTCTGCAGGCCCTCTGGTCCCTGTCGCGACCGCTCAGCTCTGCCCTGGGGAGAAAGAGGCCACAGGTGACACACGAGTGGACGGCGAGGCCGTGCCCCCGTGAGGCTGTGTCACACCACAGCCCCAGAGGCTGGCAGATCTGGCCCTCAGGCTGCAGTCCGCTGACCCCTGGGGTGCAGCCAAGGGCTGACCTTACCCAGAAAGAGGTCTGGCCTTTGCCCTCACCTGCTGGGAGAGGACCGCTGAGCCCTCGCTCAGCACGTCCTGTCTGCCAGGGGCCTTGGGCCGTGCTGGACATGCCAACAACAATTCATGTGGAGGCTCTGGGCCATACGGTACCCGCTCAGCCTTTCGCGGGGGCTGGAGCCCCAACACCTCCAGGCGCGGAGGCGCGGGGAGCACCCTGGTTGGCGATGCTCCCTGTGTCTTGCACACTTTGTCGCCGGGAATTGGCACCGCCCACGAATCCCCTGGGAGGCACCCTCCTGGACCCTGCCCTCCTGCCCCCTCCTCGGCTGATTTAATCTCTGTCCTTCCGCTGTGAACGGCCACAGCCGTGCGCAGGACGCTGTCGGGGAGCTCTGAGTCCTTCCACTGACCTATCAGACCTGAGGGTGGTCCCGGGTACCCCGAACTTGCACCGCGCATCAGGAGGGTGGGCTTGTGTACAGCCCCTCTAAACGTCCTCGCTGGCCTGACTTTCCCACCCGACTCGACCACACCCCGGACCTCAGGGTCCCACGGAGCCTGTTGTTTGTCCCAGTGTGGAGCTGAGGACCCCCGGCCCTGGGGAGGGCAGCCGGCAGGCCCGGGGTGGGGGGACGCGGCGGTGCAGGCCCCTCCCGCCGGCCGCCCCCGCTCACCCAGAGCTCCTCCAGCAGGGCCGCGGCCTCCTCCCCGCTCTGGGGCCGCCGGCTGCACACCCAGGCCCGGAGGTCGGCGGGCAGCGCGCTCAGGAACTGCTCCAGCACCAGCAGCTCCAGCATCTGCTCCTTGGTGTGCACCTCGGGCCGCAGCCAGTCCCGGCACAAGGCGCGCAGCAGGCCCAGCGCCTCGCGGGGGCCCGGGGCGTCGCCCAGGTGGAAGTGGCGGAAGCGGTGCCACGGCGAGTCCAGGGTCAGGCCCTCGGCGGCCCGGCACTCCTGCTTCACAGGCTGGGCGGCCGGGGCCTCCATGGGGCCGGCGGGACGGCAGCGCCTGTCGGGGGAGAAGGGCAGCGGTGAGAGCCCAACTCCGTCCATCCCCCGGAAGCCCCCGCCTCTGCCGTGGGCACGGGGTCGAAAACCACGCTCCGTGCGTGCGTGCACGCGCGCATGCGTGCACGCCGCAGACGCCCACACAGGAGCGGCGGCGGCGCCGCTCGCCGGCCTTGTGTGGCCTCCCTGTCCCCCCTCTCCCCCTGCGGCGTCCCTGCGCACCGAGAACTTAGAACGGATCCCGGCACGTGGCACAGGCTCGGGAAAATGTGAGCTGTTATCACCACCATCGATGCCTGGTTACGTCCCAAACCACGTCCCCGAGGCAGACACCCTAGGATGCTTGCTCCAAAGCCTCCCGAATCTCTTCCTTACTAGCCAGTGTGGACAGAACTATATCCGTCCGTACCCCCCGCCAGGTTCACATGTGGAAGCTCTAACCGCAAACGTATTTGGAGATGGGGCTTTTAGGAGGAAATGAAGACTAAATGAGGTCATCAGACCGGGCTCCTACAGGACTAATGTCCTCGTAGTTAGAGGACATCTGTCTCCCCTGAGTGTGAGGACACAGCAGGAAGCAGCCATCTGCATGCCAGGAAGAGGCCCTCACCAGACAGCGAGTCTGGCTGCACCTGATCCCGGACGCCCAACCTCCAGAACTGCGAGGAGTAAGTGTCTGTTGTTGAAGCCGTCCGGTCGGTGGTGTTGTCACGGCCGCCCAGCGGGCCACGACACTCAGGGGCCCCCAATCACGTCTGGGTACTGGGAAACACGAGAGACGGCAAGAGGCCCCCCTTATCCGTTCTCCCCATCCTCCTTTTGTAAGACCTGCGCCCCGGTGCCCCCAGGAATCGGTGTGCCCTCCACTCCCTCTTGCCCTTCCCGAAGGAGGAAACAGACATGCAGGGGCTTCAGTCGTGAGAGTTCCGCAGAGCAGTGGCTCTCGACCAGGGGTGCCGTTACCCAGGGGTGGCATCCAGAAAGGTCTCGTTGGATGGGGGTGGGGGAGCGGTGCTGCTGGCATCCGGTGGGTGGAGGCTGGGGAGGCTGCTAAGGACCCTACAGCGCACAGGACGGCCCCCCAGCAGAGAAGGACCCAGCCCCTAAGAAACCCCAGCCTAGAACTGGGGTCCTCGAATGGCCTGGGGACCCCCGGGATCCTTCCGGGGGTACCTCGAGGTCAGAACTATTTTCCTAACACACGTTACCAGCCTCTGTCGCTGTCATTCTCTCCTGAGTGTATGCTGGGCCCTTCCGAGGCCACAGGCTGAGAGCAGAGGCAGATGGGAGCAGCCAGCTGTTCGAGTCAGACACTGAGGTGTGCCAAAAAATGATGCCATGTTTCTAGCTTTTCATCTGGGGGACCATGGTTATTTTTCATTTAAAAAGTGTTATTTTAAATAAAGAAATAAAATAAATAAGAAGCGTCATTTGCTGGGGGTGGATAAATTGGGACTGACATATACACACTACTATATATAGAATAGATAACTAATAAGAACCTACTGTAGAGCACAGGGAACTCCACTCAATGCTCTGTAATGACCTCTATGGGACTAGAATCTGAAAAAGAGTGGCTATATGTGTATGTATAATGGACTCAGCTTGCTGTACACCTGACACTAACACAACAGTGTCAATCAACTACACACCAATAAAAAAAATTAAGAAAAAAAGTGTTATTTATCTTAACATATGGAAAGTTGATTACTGCCAATTTCTAAATGCATTAACACTTTGAAATTTTCTCAGCTTTAGTTTCTAACATGACACATACCAATAAATGTAATTCCTGTAAGCAAAAGTGCTTTGGGGGGGTCTTCAAAAAAATTTTAAAGTATAAAAGGGTCCTGAGTTTAAAACCTTCAAGAGCCACTGGCCTGCAGCCTGGGTTTTGCTTTGTGTTTTTTCTTGTTTGTTTGCTTTTGCCCACACCGTGTGGCATGTGGGATCTTAGTTCCCCAACCGGGGATCGAACCTGCACCCCCTGCATGGGAAGGGCAGAGTCCTAAGCACTGGACCACCAGGGAAGTCCATGCAGCCTGTTTGTTTAAGTCAAGTTTTACTGGTGCACAGGCATGCCCGTCTGCCACACAATGATGATCTTCTAAGACTCAAGGCTGGCCCGACCGCGGGGCCTTTGCACTGCCATTCTCTACCTCCATCTTTGCTCAGCTGGCTCCGTCTTGCCTCTGAGGCCCAGATGCCATCCTTCCCTCCTTGGACAGCCTCCCTGAATCACCTACACACCCTCCCCTGCAGTTACTGTCATGTCACCGTATTAATTTCATCTCAGCATTTAATAAGATCTGGTCTTACCATATCTTGGCGCTGATTTCCCTTGCTAGAATTTATGCGTTGCAAGGGCCAGAGGCCACATATACAGAGCCCGGCATGCTGGTTGACACTGAAACAAAATGTATAGGATGACCGGTCCTGTGTGAGGAGCATTATTGCCCCCATTTTGCAGATGGAGAACGTGAAGGCCTTGCCCAAAATCACCCAGCTAATAAGTGGCAGGGGTTGAACTCACACTGGCGTCTGTCTGGCCCCGGAGCCGGTCACAGCATCACCTTCCACCCACCCATCCTTCCATGTAAGGACTGACTAGCCCAGCAGCGGCAGGAAAGACTTCCCAGAAGATCTGGGCCAGAGCCGAGTCTCAAAAGAGGCAGAGAAGCCTGCTCTGTTGTGAGAAAGATCCCTCCGGGAAAGGAGTGGAGTCTGACCTGAGTGAGTGAGGCCCTGGGAATCATGCTGAAGGGCCTTGTGACCTCAGGGAGGACCACAGGGACCCACGCTCCCGGGCCGTCCAAGGTTAGCCCCGAGGCAGGGCCAGACGGACTCTTCCCTGGGTCCCAGGGTCACCGAGCTCACGGACCGCTCCTGAGAAAGCACAGACTGACTGATAAAGTCACTCCATGCAGCCACTATGGAAAACAGTATGGAGGTTCCTCAAAAAATTAAAAATAGAACTACTGGGGACTTCCCTGGTGGCGCAGTGGTTAAGAATTCGCCTGCCAATGCAGGGGACACGGGTTCGAGACCTGGTGTGGGAAGATCCCATGTGCCACAGAGCAACTAAGCCCGTGCACCACGACTACAGAGCCTGCACTTAGAGCCCACGAGCCACAACTACTGAGCCCATGCGCCACAACTACTGAAGCCCACGCGCCTAGAGCCCGTGCTCTGCAACAAGAGAAGCCACCACAATGAGAAGCCCGCGCACCGCAACAGAGACTAGCCCCCGCTCGCCGCAACTAGAGAAAGCCCGCATGCAGCAACAAACACCTGACACAAACCAAAAAAAAAAAAAAAAAAAGAATAAATAAAGTAATTAATTAAAAAAAAAAAAATAGAACCGCTAATCTACTTTGGGGTATGTGTTCAAAGAAAACAAAAATACTAATTTGAAAAAACACATGCACCCCGATGTTCACAGCAGCATTTTTTACAATAACAGCCAAGACATGGAAGCAACCTAAGTGTCGCTGATGGATAAATGGACAGAGAAGATGCAAAATATATATATGTGTGTGTGTGTGTATATATATATATATATATATATAAAGTGGAATATACAAATATAAATACATATATAAATAAATATAATGGAATATTATTCAGCCATAAAAAGAATGAAATCCTACTGTTTGTGAAAACATGGATGGACCTTGAGGGTATTATGATAAGAGAAATAAATCAGATAGAGAAAGACAAATGTATAATTTCCCTTACATGTGCAATCCAAAAAACATAAAAATAAAGCAAACTCACAGATACATTGAACAGATTGGTGGTTCCCAGAAGCAGGGGTGGGGGCGTTGCTAGGCAAAATGGGTGAAAAGAATCAAAACTTACAAACTCCCAGTTACAAAAGAACTAATTCCTGGGGATGTAAAGTACCAATTGGCCACTATAGTTAATAACACTCTGTTGTATATTTGAAAGTTGGGCTTCCCTGGTGGCGCAGTGGTTAAGAATCCAATGCAGGCGGCACGGGTTCGAGCCCTGGCCCGGGAAGATCCCACATGCTGCGGAGCAACTAAGCCTGTGAGCCACAACTACTGAGCCCGCGTGCCGCAACTAATGAAGCCCACGCGCCTAGAGCCCATGCTCCCCAACAAGAGAAGCCACCACAGTGCGAAGCCCGCACACCTCAATGAAGAACAGCCCCTGCTCGCCGCAACTACAGAAAGCCCGTGCGTGCCAACGAAGACCCAACACAGGCAAAAATAAATAAATAAAATAATTTTTTAAAGCATTAGAAAATATACATCTTTTAAAAAGAGAATGTTGCTGAGAGAACAGCTCTTAAAAGTTCTCACCATGAGAAAAAAAAATTATATTACTCTGTATGGCGATGGATATTAACTAGACTTATTGTGGTCATCGTTTTGCAATATATACAAATATCAAACCGTTATGTCGTATACTTGAAATGAATATATGTCAATTATAGCTTGACAAAAAATAAGAAGAAACAAAGCAAAATACATCCATACACACAAAAGGTCCCTCTGCTGTGAAAAGCAACTCCCCTTATTCAGTGAGGGCCACTGGCTCCAGCAGCTGCCACAGTGCTCTGTGCTGCCTCCATGAAAGCAACCGTAACACGCCTTTGTGTGTCCCGGTAGCATCATCCAGCGCCACCAGGCACCCTGGAGGCCTCAGGAGACCACCACGAGGCCTGTGTCTTACTCTGCCCCACCCGTCCCTCCCAACAGCCCTGCGACTTGGGGAAATGAGCCCTACTGTAAAGAAGGAGAGAAATGGACACGAAGAGTGACCGAGAGGCAGGATTCGAATCCAGAGCCCAGGCCCGCTGCATTAACTTAACGGTTAAGAGGCAGGGCTCTGGAAGAACAGACTGGTGGTTGCCAAGGGGGTGGGGGAGGGATGGAGTGGGAGTTTGGGATTAGCAGTTGCACACTATTATATATAGGATGGATAAACAACAAGGTCCTACTGTAGAGCATAGGGACTCTATTCAATATCCTGTGATAAACCATAATGGAAAACAAAAAAGAATGTACATATGTGTATAACTGAATCACTTTGCTGTACAGCAGAAATTAACACAACATTGTAAATCAACTAAACTGCAATAAGTTTTTAAAAACGCAAAAAAAAAAAAAAAATGGAAAAAATAAAGAGACACAGCTTCTGGAGCTTGCCTGCCTGGCTTCTGCTTCTAATTCAGCCATTTATGGGTGGTGTGACCTTGGGCCCTCTCTGGACTTAAATTCCCCACCTGTAGTACAGACCTAAGGGTAACTCCTTCCCCACAGTGGTTGCCAGGAGCATGAATTAGAAGAGGCCCCCATCCCACACAGAGTAAGTGTTCAGTGAAGACCTGCTGACCCACCCCTGGGCTTCCCACCCTTGCTCTAGTGACATTTAGCGCTGGACAATTCTGTGTGGCAGCCATCCTATGCAACCTACAGCGTTCAGAAGCATCCCCGGCCTCCTTCCACAGCGTGCCAGTAGTAGCTCCCCAGCTATGACAATCAAAAACGTCTCCAGAGAGTGCCTCGAGGTGGAAGGGGAGCAGGCACAGGTGCCCCTGGTGGAGAACCACCGATCCACTGAACAAATATTTACTCGGAGCAAAGGGCCCTGGAGCAAAGCCCAGCCCTGCTATCTCCCAGCTAGTCGTCCCAGGACAAGGTACAGAACCTTTTACACACTGAATCTCCCTTCCCGGGCTGTAAAATGGGGAGAGAAGTCATACCCAACAGTAGCAGTAAGAATTCAAGATGTAAAGAAAACAAAGATGCTGAGAACAGCACCCAGCTGTGCTAAGGAAGCCTTCAACCAGAGTTAACCTTTACTATTACTGTTACTTGGTGGGGTGCTAGGGATATAGCTTAGATCAGAAGCACACACATTAAATCCAA
This sequence comes from Kogia breviceps, assembly GCF_026419965.1. Classification (NCBI taxonomy): domain Eukaryota; kingdom Metazoa; phylum Chordata; class Mammalia; order Artiodactyla; family Physeteridae; genus Kogia; species Kogia breviceps. The sequence continues at coordinate 2,341,805 of NC_081327.1, forward strand.
GAATGAGTTAGAGTAGGGGTTAAAATAGCAAATAAAAGAGGGTGATGGGGGCTGACGGGGAGGAGAGCAGCCTCACACGCTAACAAGAGCAAACACAGCCTTGAAGCACTGCACGCCCACGAAATTAGTCCCTTGCAACAAGCTAGTGGGGGGGGGGGGAGGGCACCCGAAAGAAAGAAAGAAAGAAAGAAAAGAAAGAAAGAAAAGAAAGAGGACAATTCAGCTCATCATCGGGAATCTCACAACTCCACAAAAGTGAGACCCAACTTGTAAAGACATGCACGACGTGAACCACCTGCACCCCACCCACGTCTGGACCACGACCCTCCCCCAGAGCCCCTTCCAGCAAACCTCTCCGACCCGGTCCGTCTGGCGCCCCCGGACTCCTCGGTAGGGCCCAGCCCACCCGCTGCTGGAGTCCCCTCCCCCTCCCCCCACTTCCCGACCCTCTCCCACTACCCCCCCTCAGTTTCCAACTCTCCCCCGCCTTCTCCGCCTCCAGGACCCACAACCCCCTCCCACTTCCCGACCCTCCCCCTCCCGTTCACGCTCCCCTCCCCCTCCCCCTTCTCGGGCCCCCTTTTCATTCCCTCCCCCAACCCTCTCGTTCCTCCCTCCTCCGGCCTCCAGCCCCCCTCTCCCCAAAGCTCGTCCAACCGCCCCCCTCCAATCCCTCCCTCCTTGCCCCCCTCGCTCACCACACTCTCCCGGGCGAGGCCCCCCAAGCCCCCTCGCCAGCTCGCACATGCGCACAGAGCTCACCAGGACTCCATGCCCCGGCAGGCTTTGCGCCAAACTCATCTGTCCCCCTCCCCCCAACACTCCCAGAAACCCAGTGGTCCTTTCCCCCCCATTACCCCGCCGGTTTCACCCAGAACTACATCTCCCACGAAGCATCGCGGCAGAGGTGGATTCCCATTGGCTCTCTCCGTGGCGACCCACTCACGCCCGTCCCCGAATGGCTCCGCTAGAGCAGGAACTACATTTCCCAAGACGCATCGAAGGGCTGCCAGCGGCCTATGGGCCCTCGCAAACATGGCCTCTCAGAGAGCCAGGGTTTGGACTACATTTCCCAGAATGCACGTGTAGTTCTTCCCATTGGCCCGCGCGCGGGCGGGCCCCGGACATGCGCAGACGTGCCGAAGGTGGGAGCCGGTGGGCGAAGGGAGAAGGAGGAGCCATGGCTGCGTTGCCGTGGAAACCGGAGGAGGTTGGAGGCTCCTGGCTCTCAGGAAATGGGGCCCCTGTACCCTAGGAGCGGGCGGCCCGGGCCTGAGTTCTACACCAATCAGGGCCTGCGGGGTGCGTCTCCTTGACAACGGGTCGCGTTTCACCCCACCCCCACCCGGGAAGAAGCAGTGATGTCCGAGGTTGATGCGCGGTCCGAGGTTGATGCGCGATCCGAACGTAAGCCGGCTGCCGCCCTCAGGAGGGTGTGGGCCGGGGACCGACCCAGGCGCCCTGCTCTTTTCTGTGAGTCCGGCACGCGGTTTCTGGCCTCAGTTTACCCCGCTTTGAGTCGGGGAGGGAACTGCCTGAAAGTCCTCGACGTGCCCCCCCGTTGGACAGGGCCTCGGTCTCCCCATTTCAGCAACGTGAAGATGAGTTGGAGCTCCGTGCACAGACGGTTCCAGGCCGGAGGACGACCCAGGAGCCGCGTGGACCCAGGGCTAGTCAACGCCTGGTCCACACCTCGTTTCCTCGGTGCAGGAAGGGTGAGAAGGACACTCCCCTCGTCCCCACCTCCACCGTCCGGACTGGTGCGCAGACAGGGTGTGACAGTGGCTAGCGCGTAACCATCATTCATTAGATGGACAATCACTTTTCCCCTGGTTTCACAAGCGGTCAGTGGCTGAGTCACAACCTCCTGTCCGAGACCGGGTGGAAACCAACCTCCTCACTGTGGTCTAACCAACCCTGGCCCACCTGTCTGCCCACTTCTCCCCTCTTGCCCAATGTGTCCCGTCCCAGCCACACAGGCATCTTTTCTGCTCCAGGAAAACACTGATCTTTGTTCCCACTCACTTCTGATTAACCACTTGACGTCTCCACTTGGATTTTTTTTTTTTTTTTTTTTTTTTTTTTTGTGGTACGCGGGCCTCCCACTGTCGTGGCCTCTCCCGTTGCGGAGCACAGGCTCCGGACGCACAGCCTCAGCAGCCATGGCTCACGGGCCCAGCCGCTCCGCGGCATGTGGGATCCTCCCGGACCGGGGCACGAACCCGCGTCCCCTGCATCGGCAGGCGGACTCTCAACCACCGCGCCACCAGGGAAGCCCTCCACTTGGATTTTTTAAGGGACATCTCAAACCTTAAGGTGGGCAGAGGAGAATGTTTTGCCCCTCCCCCCAGCAAAGAAACTTGCTTTCCCCCCAGTTTTCTACCCTCTTAGAAAATGAATCCAGGGGACTTCCCTGGCGGGCCAGCGGTTGACTCTGCGCTTCCACTGCAGGGCCACGAGTTTGATCCCTGGTCGGAGAACTAAGATCCCACAAGCGGCACAGTGCAACCCCCCCCCCCCCAAAAAAAAAGAATACAGTTCCATGGCATTCGGTACATTCACATTGTTGGGCAACCATCGCCACCATCCATCTTCAAAACGCGATTCATCTTGCAAAACTGAAAGTGTCCACTCTGACTCCCCATTCCCCCTGCCACCAGCCCCTGGCAGCCACCATTCTACTCTCTCCCTATGAATTTGACTATTTGAGACACTTCCAGTAAGTAGGTGGAATCATACAGTACTTGTCTCTTGTGACTGGCTTATTTCACTGAGCATAATGTCCTCAAGGTTCGTCCATGTCGTCATGGCAGCTGTCACAACTTCCTTCCTTTTTAAGGCTGAATAATATTCCATTGCATAGATAGACCACATTTTGTGTGTCCATTCCTCGGAAGGTGCTTCTTAAAACTTAAACCCTTAGACTTCCCTGGCAGTCCAGTGGTTAAGACTCTGAGCTTCCACTGCAGGAGACATGGGTTCAATCCCTGGTCGGGGAACTAAGATCCCGCATGCCCAACGGTGCAGCCAAAAACAAAAAAACAAAAAAACTTAAAAGCTTGACTCAATCGGACGCTTTCAGACCCACGATTCCTCTAGCTTATGTGGTGCCTTTATGCAAATTACAAGAGGGCACCCCGCAGAAGGAGTGCAGGAGCTTGGCAAACAGACGTTCCTCTAACAGTGGTTCTCAAAGTCCGGTGCCCAAAACAGCTGCAAAGCATCCCTTAGCAGCCCGTTAGAAATGAAAATTCTGGGACTTCACTGGTGGTCCAGTGGATAAGGCTCTGTGCTCCCAATGCAGGGTGCCTGGGTTATATCCCCGGTCGGGGGAACCAGATCCCACATGCATGCCGCAACTAAGAGTTCTCATGCTGCAACTGAAGATCCCGCGTGCCGTGCCACAGCTAAGACCCCGGGGCAGCCTAAATAAATAAGAAATGCAAATTCTCGGCCCCCAACTCAGAACCTCAGGGGGCAGGCCAGCACTTGGTTTTAACAAGCCCTCCAGGGGATTCTTATGTTCCTCACCGTGCATCCACGCCTCAGGCACACACTCGAATAGTAACCACTCCACAGGGTTCCTGTGGGGATTCACGAGTGAATACATGCGAAGCGCTTAGGACACTGCCTGGCAGAGAGTAAGGCATCAGTCGATAAACATTCGCTATTTTTCACTTTACCTATAATTGAGTCACTAATGAAGGCAAGCCCAACCCGGATGCAAAGTTGGGCTTTGCACCACCCCACCCCCCAGCCCGCCACCGTGTAACGCAACAGCTTATTTCACCACAGAATACCCTCTACTCATCACTTGTCCAATTCCTGTGTACTGGGCACTTATTATAAAGACAGCTCCTGGGCTGGCTCAGAGGACACAGGAGCAGACGGCAGACAGAATCCGGGTCCACCCCCAGCTTCAGCATCACGCAGTGGGTGTGTCAAGGTTCAGAACGCCCCCCAGCACCCCTCCGCGGAGATGCAACACCCTGGGTGGACCAGTGCATCAGTCTTCATCCGAGTTGGAAGTGACCCAGCACACAGAGTCCTGTGGGAATGACGAGGGCCCACTAAAGGGAGGTGCTTATTAATAGGCCTAAGCCAATCAGACGCTCCCGTCCTCCTTGCCAGGGCTTGGCTGAGGCTCAGGTGTGTGACACCCTCTGACCAATGAGGCGTGAAGGCGGGTTTGTGGGGCACCTCAGGGAGAGGTTTCGCCAACTCTCAAACAGGAGGGAAGCAGTCAGAGTGGTCCTGCATTGTCTGGCCTGTGGGTGACACTTTAAGCGGCGGCAGCCGCCACGGGTGCCATGAGCGGTGACAGAGATCCCACTTAGGATGGAAGGGAGGAGAGAGGCGGGAACCTGGTCCTTTCTTCCCCCCTCTATTTTTAGTTTTTTGAGGAACCTCCATACTGTTTTTCATAACGGCGGAACCAACTGACATTCCCACCAACAGTGTAGGATGGTCCCTTTTCTCCACACCCTCATGGCATTTGTTCAATTGTAGTTTTGATTTGCATTTCTCTAGCAATTAGTGGTGATGAGCATCTCTTCATTTGTTTATTGCCCATTTGTATGTCTTCTTCAGAGAAATGTCTATTTAGACCTTCCGCCCATGAACCTGGTCCTTCTTAGCGTGGTTGAATTAACCGACCAGACTCCTCTTTACGATCACACCCCCTCAAGCCTTTTCATGCCAAGCTGTCTGCTCTCGAAAACAAATGTGACAAAAGTCACACACGCGTCCAGGGCCAGTTCCCTGGAATTGCAACCTCTATGGTTGCCCAGGGCCCCACGCTCGGTTTAATGCTCTCCTGTGGCCATCTTCAAATTTTTTAAAAAAATTTATTTATTTATTTGGCTGTGCTGAGTCTTAGTTGTGGTATGCGGGATCTAGTTCCCTGACCAGGGATCGAACCCGGGCCCCCCTGCATTGGGAGCATGGAGTTTTAACCACTGGACGACCAAGGAAGTCCCCATCTTCATATTCTAAATGCTTTTTCTTTTTTAACACGAGGCTCTGCATTTTCACTCTTCACTGGGTCCGCAAATTAAGTAACCATTCATGTAACACCACCTTGACGGTTTATGCAATATCCACACGCCACGGCTGTTTCTCCAGCATTAAAGTATACCATAGTTATTGGTGAGGAATAGAACGAAAGAAGGACTCCCTGGATGTCCTCCCTCCATTTCTTCACCTGGTAACATCGTACATCCCTCAGTGATCAATTCAGATGCTGCCTTCTCCAGGAAGCCCTCCCTGACTATGCCCACCACAATAAACCTGGATGAAGGGCCTCATCTGAGCTTCCACGGTGCCCCTTCTCTCTCCACCTCATGCTTCAACTCTGTGTGTGCGTGTGTGTGTGTGTGTGTGTGTGTGTGTGTGTGTGTGTGTGTGTGGCTGCCCTGCCGACCCTCTGGTGAGGAACTCAATAGCACAGACCCAGTTGTTGCCAGCTCCCGGCTTGGGATCTGCTCCTGAATGAGTAAATAAGCATGGGATGAAACTGGTTGTCACCCTACCTCCCAGGCCCGAGGGCGAGAATTCCTTTGGCAGCAAACTTAGCCATACCCTGTAGAAGCTCCTCGGCTCTTTTGTAGCACCAATGTAATTATTACTCGAAATAATAATTAGCGTTTTCTCTTTGTATGGTATTTAAAGCAGGGAGATCCTGCAGGGCCGGGAGGGCGTTGGGTTCACTTCTGGGTCTCCAGCCCAGAGCACCCGGGAGGCTCAGGTAACCTTTACTGGATAAACAGGTGATGGATAAGCCTGTGAACAGAGGAGGGGAAGAGTCCTGGGATGAATGGGTGCTGTGTCTGTGTAAGGCTGCAACCCCCAGTGAGGGCTCCCGGGGTGCGAGGGGGGCTGGATTTGAGAGTGAATCATCTTCACCAGGCCGCAGGAACCAGTCAAAGGTGAACAATGAAATTGTGACTGAATTGCTTAATGATGGGGTCACACTGCCCCCATTATGTTATCTCACCCGCATGCTCAACCAATGAGAAGGCAGAGCAGGTCAAAGCATCAGCCCATTTTACAGGCGGGATAAGTGAGGCTCCACAAGGTAAGTGCACTTTCCCCAAGTGACACAGCAGGAGAGAGGCAGGCGTGGGGCTGGACTCGGGCTTTAGGACCTACAGTGGGTGTGGTGAGCCTCATCTGAGGCCATGGCCCTTCCCAGGGTGGGGGGCAGGTTGTCCACTGGCCCGAATACCCCCTTCCCTGAGCATGCCGACAGTGAGCAGGGCCTACAGCAGGAGGGAGTCAAACAGCGGTTTATTTTCTCACCGTTCTGGAGGCTGGAAGTCCGAGATCAGGATGTCAGCAGGGCTGGTTTCTTGTGAGTACTGATTTTGGGTATTGGTTGGGGGTAGCACACTTTAGTGTATAGGCGAGTTCACAGGTATGGAATCCACATGCAGTGAGGATCAATTCTTTTTTTTTTTTTTTGCGGTACGCGGGCCTCTCACTGTTGTGGCCTCTCCCGTTGCGGAGCACAGGCTCCGGACGCGCAGGCTCAGCGGCCATGGCTCAAGGGCCCAGCCGCTCCGCGGCACGTGGGATCCTCCCGGACCGGGGCACGAACCCGCGTCCCCTGCATCGGCAGGCGGACTCTCAACCACTGCGCCACCAGGGAAGCCCAAGGATCAAGTCTTTTTCAAAAAATAATTTTTAGTTTCATTTGTCAGGAGAGAATCCCCACCAAACCAGGAAATTGCATTCTTGTAAATATGAGATACAGGTCCCTGTGTTAAGTGGTCTTTTCCCAGCGCCACTTATTCTGGGATGCTGTTTCCCCAGAGGGACCACTGGAGAGGCGGGGCTGTCTTTGTGAAGGTGATGGGCCCGGACCGTGGACGTAGATTGCCAGGTGGTAATTCTCAGCTCCTCTCTCCGGCGGCACAGGCGGGGTGGGGGTGGCGGGGGGACGGGGGCGGAGTCAGGGAGATGGGAGCGAGAACAGATGCAGAGCCAGCAACCCAAAACATCTCATGTCCTGTGATATTGTCAGGAAAAACTGCCAGACAGAAATAAACGTTTATTTTTAAACGAACTCCTTCAGCAACAAGAGAGCGTTCCTCATAACCTCATAACCATTTGAATTTATGCTGAACTTTTTATAGCTCTGGGAAACGACTCACCCCCTGAAGAGGAAAGTTTAATGGGTTTTATAGTTTGTTTACACCAACCAACACCTCCTCCAACTCACACTAGCTTTCTCCTGACGTTTTGTAATTGCCAAAGCAGGCTTCCCGTGAACTGAAATCTACAGGATCTTAATATAATTGTCTTATTCCGTCATAAGGATCATAGTATATTTCGTAATTAAATGTAGTAAAAGCTCGTTAGCTTTATACTTGAGGAGGTCTTTGGGATTTTGCTTTATTTCTTTCTCTGGTCAATCTTTTTCTCCTTGAGTGTCAAGAGTTTTAGGAAGCGTGTGTATAGTGAATGTAGTCTCACTCGGGGATTTTATTTTGAATGTGTTATTTATTTATTTATTTTTGGCTGCGTTGGGTTTTCGTTGCCGCACGCGGGCTTTCTGTAGCTGCGGAGAGCGCGGGCCACTCTTCGTTGTGGTGTGAGGGCTTCACATTGTGGTGGTTTCTCTCGTAGCCGAGCATGGGCTCTAGGCACGGGGGCTTCAGTAGTTGCGGCGGTCGGGCTCTAGGGCACCCAGGTTTCAGTAGTTTGGGTGCACAGGCTCAGTAGTTGTGGCGCACGGGCTTAGTTGCTCCGCGGCACGTGGGATCTTCCCGGACTATGGATCGAACCCGTGTCCCCTGCATTGGCAGGCGGGTTCTTAACCACTGTGCCACCAGGGAAGTCCCTTAATGTTTTACGATTCTGTGTTTTATTATTTTATTATGTTTTGGCCTAACGTCGTGCTGGGATCTTAGTTCTCCGACCAGGGATCAAACCCATGCCCCCTGCATTGGAAACTGGAGTCCTAACCGCTGGACCACCAGGGAATTCCCCCATCATTTGGGTATTTTTATTTTTTAACAGATGTAGTTAGAAAAGCCTTTTAATGAGACACACATTTCATTCTCAAAGGAGAAATACATAGTTATGCTTTCATACTTCCTTTACAAAGGGAGTGGCTATGGTCTGAATACCCACGTCTCCCCAACATTCGTGTTGAAATCCTAACGCCTCGTGCCTTGGCACTGGGAGTTGGGGCCCCTCAGAGGTGATTAGGTCATGAGGGTGGTGCCCTCAGAGATGGGCATCAGTGCTTTTATAAAAGCGACCCCAGAGAGCTTGCTAGCCCCCTACACCGTGTGAGGGCACGGCGAGAAGGCGCTGGCTCGAAACCGGGAAGGGCGGGGCCCTCACCCAAAGGCAATCATGCTGCAGCCTTGATCGTGGACTTGTAACTGTGAACCATCAATTTCTGCTGTTGATAAGCCACCCGGTGTGCTGTGTTCTGTGGTAATCGGCAGAACGTACTAAAACAAGAGCGATACATTTATGTGTGTGTGTGGCCAGATCTCTGTTATCTTCCACGTCTAGCACCTGCTTCGTGGGGTTATTGTGAGGACTAGTTGAGCTCATGTGAGTGAAGAGCACACCGGTGTCCCCCTGGATACATTTTAGTTGAAGTGGTCAAGTCCCTGTGTTACCGCCCGGGGTTCTAGGCCTACTTAATCCATAGAAACTGATCGGAGGCCAGACAAGAAATTCAGGCAAGGCTTCGTTGGGGGCCCTGCTGCAGCAAGGGGGAGCGAGGTCCCCTCGCGGGCTGGCTTGCTGGGGGGAATGGGGGCTGCTTGTTACTTATCTGGGTTGAGGGTGGGGGTGTGTCCAGGGCTCAGGCCAGAGGAGTGACTTAGGTGGCTTGCCCGCCCCTCTGGTAGTGTTGTGTACAGGGCGCATGCCCAGTACCTTGCTTTTGCTCCCAGCGCCGTGTTTTTGCTCCTGGCTCTTCAGAAGTGGCGGTTGGGTTTTTCGGTCTCTTTGTATCTTTTGTCCATAATCTTGCCCCAACTGCACATTCTTGCAGTTATTTTTAGTCCCATACAGTTTGATGTTTGTTCAGGTGTAGGCATGGCAGCAAAGGGTCCCAGGTCCCAGCCTGTCTCCCTCGCACGGCGATGAAGATAGCACGAGGAAATGCCTGTAGAGCACCCAGCACGCCCACCCGTTGCCAGCCCGGACCCTTCCTTGAGCCCATCGTTATTCTCCTAGCACCCACTCCATTGTCTCTGATAACTGCACCCAGTTTTCCTGGGGAGCCGAGTAGGCCATTTCTCCCCCACTCCCCTTCCCCCTGGTTTTGGGGAAGCTGGCTCCATTACCAGCTCTAGGAATGATCATGTGACTCATCCCCTCCCGGCCGCTGTGATTGGTTCAGGCCACCCAATCAGATTCAACGAAACAGAATGGAACGTTTGCCAGAACAAGTGAGAGAAAGGCAGGCACCAACTTTCCCACCGAACTTTTAGGGAGGTAAGCGTAGCTTGGAAACTGCTGGAGGCTACCTTGCCACCATGTGGATGCCTAGAGTGAAACAAAAGGGAGGGGAGCGGAGCCAAAAGATAGATGGCAAGAGACTAGGCCTTGGTGACGCTCTTTGAGCTCCTGGATCAAACCATACCTGAAGGTGTCTATATATATATATGGGGATTTTTTTTGAAGTTATACAAGCCAACACAATTTTCTCCTTTTTTTTTTTTTGCCTTAAACCTGTTTGAACTGTGTTTCAATTTCGTGCAGCCTGAGCCCTAATTGTCATGGTCCTCCTAGTTTATGATTGGATTCCTGGGGATTGGAATCCTTGAGATCTGTGCAGATTGCATAGAGCAGCCACACACCTGGCTCATAGAATCCTAAAGTGTTAGGGCCACAAGGGGCCTTCAAGGAAACCCCAAGCAATGGCCAGAGTTTCAGAGCCTGATGGGAGTGGGACCGAATCTCAGTTCTGCCCTTGGTCACTGTGGGTTCTGGACAAAAAGGGGTCACTGTTATAATGGAGATGGCACAGGGTGGTGGTGGCAGATGGCGCGGGGGAGGTACCTAACCTGGTTGAGTCGTGAAGGACGAGAAGGAATTATGGAGACGAAATGAGGGAGGGCCACAGAGGTAGAGGGAACAGCTAGAACAAACACGTAGAAGTGGAGAGGCGGCAGCACAGCTGGGAACATTTCCAGTAGCTCTCTGTGGCTCTCAGTTTACTGTTCCCTTGGGGGTTGGGGGCGGCTGTCAGATGTGAGTCTGGACGAGTGGGCCAGAGCCACACAATGAAGCGTCTTGGAGCTCAGCCAGCTCTGACTTCCTCCGGAGGGCGTTGGGAGTTGTAGCAGGGCTTCAGACAGGGAAGAAACCGTCATATCGGGGTGATAGAAAGCTCTTTCTGAGGCTGATACGGGGAGAGGCCGGAGGCGGGGAGGACAGGACAGGGCCAGGGGCGGGATTGTCCCCTCCCTCCCATGCACCCCTCAGCACCTGGGATGCACGGAATAGGTGTGGAAATCTGGAGACGGCAGTGAAGCAAAGAGGGTGGATGGATGTTATAGGAGCAGCCACCGTGTCCCCTACATGGGGCTGTCAGATTTAGCAAATAAAATGACAGGATGCACAGTTCCATTTGCATTTCAAATAAATGACAAATAATTTTTTAGCAGTATCAAGACATTTTCTACTAAAATATTTCTCATCCAAATCTGACCGGGCATCCTGTAGTCTATGTGGCACCGGCCCGTCTCAGCTTTTCACGTGGGGGAGAATCACTTGAGGATCAGGTTAAAAGGCTGATTCTGCCTCGGTAGGTCAGAGTGGGGCCTGGGATCCTGCACTTCTCAAACGCTCCCGGGTGGGGCCGATGCTGCAGGTTGGAGACCCGCACTTTGAGGAAGTGTCCGCACTACCTTGTGGCGGTGGAGAAGAGGATGACACAGTTAATCTGAACAAAGCACTCAGCACTCTGTCCAGCCCAGGACGAAAACCCAAGAGATGGTTGCTCCTCATCATGATAATAATGATAATTTGAATAGTGTGATTGTGTGTGTGTGTGTGTGTGTGTGTGTGTGTCTGTGTGTGGTCTTTCTCTGTATCTCAGGGGACTTCTCGGCAGCTGTGCTGCAAACTCTCCACCTCCATTCTGCCCAGGGCAGCTGCTCCTGTCAGTCGGAGGAGAAGATATAATCAGGAGGACGTGGGAAGGGGGTTTGTAAAGGGCTCCAGCGTGGGAGTGTTCCTGGAGCCCCTGCACCAGCGAATCCCTCTGGGCACAGCCCTTGGGGGTTACGTATCACTTCATTAAACCTGTCTCCATTCAACACTGACAGATGCTTGCAATGCGCAGACTGCTGTCGGGACTCGGGGCTCTTTTGGTTACAGTGACAGACACTCAAGTGGAATTTGCTGAGGCGACAAAGGGGATTTCCTGGGAGAGACTCACTGGAGGGAAGGCAGAGCTGAACAACCCAACCTCAGGAAGGTTAGGGGCTGTTGGGGGGGGGGGGCGCCTGAACTTAGCCAGGTCATCCTCTCTCTCCCCTCTTGCTTCTCCCTGCAGCTTCATTTTCTCCTCCTGCGGCCTGGCTTCCTGCATACGGTGACAAGGCTGCCATCAGCTCCCAAGCCTCCCATACCCCACAGAGATAGACAAAAGCTTTTCTCAATTCCAAAGGGGAAAAAAAAAATCACAGGGAAGGCTGCTGATTGGCTGAGCTTGGGTCAGGTGACCACTGCTTGCTTCTTTCTTCGAGCTCAGACTCCGTTCTCTCCCCAGTCCCCGTGATCCTATCTGGTCCCACGGCTTTCATTTCCATCTAGATGCTGACGAATCCCTGAAGGGGAGAACTGGAATTGTTTTTTGAGCCTAGCATCCAAAACCCCTGAATTAGTTAGGGTGCGGGAAGCTTCCATAACTAGGAAACCCACAAGTCTTAATCCATTAGGGCTGCTATAGTAAAATACCACAGACTGGGAGGCTTATGAACAACAGAAGTTTATTTCTCGCGGTTCCGGAAGCTGGAAGTCCAAGATTAAGGTGCCAGCATGGTTGTGTTCTGGTGAATGCCGTCTTCAGGGGTGTACATGGTGGGCTTCTTGCTGTGTCCTTCCACATGGTGGAAGGGGCAAGGGAGCTCTCTGGTCTCTTTTATAAGGGCACTAGTTACCATTATGAGGGCTCCACCCTCTTGACCAAAGACCCTCACCTTCTAATACTATCACCTTAGGGGAATAGGTTTCAACACATGAATTTTATGGGGAAACATATGCAGACCATAATGCCATACATTATAATGGTAAACCACAAGCTTTTTTCTCTTAAAACTTTTAATGACTGTAAATACACATAACATAAAACTTACCACCTTAACCATTTTAAAGTGCGCCGTTCAGTAGGATTAAGTACATCCACGTTGTTGTGTAACCATCCCCACCGTCCATCTCCAGAGCTGTTTTCATCTTGCAAAACTGAAACTCTGTCCCCGTTAAACTTTAACTCTCCACTCCCCCTCCCCTAACGCCTGGAAATCTCCATTCTACTTGACTTGTGAACTTGTCTCTGTGAATGTGACTCCTCTAAGTGCCTCATGTAAGTGGAATCATACAGGATTTGTCTTTTTGTGACTGGCTTATTTCACCGAGCATAATGTCCTCAAGGTCCGTGCACGCTGTTGCACGTGTCAGAATAGTCTTCCTTTTTTTTAAGACTGACTAGAGACTACCCTGGCGGTCCAGCGGTTAAGACTCCGCGCTTTCAGTTCAGGGGGCGTGGATTTGAGCCCTGGTCAGGGAACAAAGGTCCCACATGCCACGTGGCAAAAAAAAAAAAAAAGGCTGAATAATATTTCCTTATATGTCTATACCACATTTTTGTTTATTCATTCATCAATGGACACTTAAGTTGTTTCCATCTTTTGGACTAATGCTGCTGTAACATGGGTGTACAAATTAGACACTTATTTATTTCTTGATCATGTAACAGTTTGGATGGACATTGGGTATTGAGTAGTGGAGACTGTCCCCATGGGACGGTTGTTAGAGGACCCTGAGTTTTGGGGCTACACCATCGCCTAGGGTTTTGTTATCCTCTGTATCCAGCTGACAAGAGGGGAAAGAATATGGAGCGGGCACGCTTGTTTTTAAGCACCTTGGTGTGGAAATGGCCACCGTCACTTCCACTCCAGTCCTATTGGTGGCAACCACTCACAAGTCCACACTTAGATGCCGAGAGGACTAATAAATACAGTCCCTGGATGGGAAGGCACATGCCAGGAATAATTCCATACATTGGAAGGGAAGCGCAGGTTTTGTGGTGAATTAGCCATCCCTACTGCAACCCCATCCTGTGTTTGCGAATTAGCCCAATACTACTGGTTTGGCTGTCTTAAGAGAGACTCAGAATTACCAATAGTTTAAATCAGATAGAAAGCAATTTCTCTCCTGTAACATCTCAGCCAGCACAGAGCTTCTTTTCCACAAAGCCATCAAGTGTCCTCTTACTCCTTCTAGCTCGTTGCTCCACTATCCTCCATTTATGGCTTCCATCTGGCGGTCCAGAAGAGCTGCTCTGGATATTGCCACCGGCTCCTTAATTTAGTCAGCTCTTTCCCCCACCAACCAGAGAAGTTCCGAATGGTCTGAGTCAGAGGAGCACAAACGTGTTACCTTTCTTATACACAGGTCTCGTGGGGGTGAAGTTCATACCCATATAAATAATTTGTATTATTGTTAATGTCATAGCCCTTTCCCTCCATTCTAAGATGCATTCAAAATTTTACCTATGTAGTATTGCTGAAGGTGAGACACAGGCATACCTTACTATTTACACTTAATACAGGACTTTTTTTTCTCCTGAAAGGATATTATTAAATCAACGATGCACATTTTATGATTGATGCTGGCTGAGCCTTGAGGGCATACAGCAGCCACAGTAGTAGAAATACTACTACTAGTAAGTAATATTAATCACTACCATTTCCATCGAGAGCTTACTATGAGCCAGGTATTGAATTAAGCAAATGGACACAGATCATCTCGTTAAACTGAGGCTGTGAAAGGTGTTATTCAACAAGCTAATGACTTCCAAGCTTATGTTTTGGTGATGACGATAAGAAAATAATTATAAATAACATCGATAAATCATCTGTTGCTTAGGTGACAGCCAGCCAACTACAGACCCGGGAAAGGACGAGAGGGTCTCAGCCTGCAAGGACACTGTGGTGTAAACAGGAATTTGAAAAGCATATATTTACTAACAGAAACAGCTAACTAAGCTTACAAAGCGCCCTCCTCACAAGAGGGGAGGTGGATCCCTAGCTGCTCTGATCAATATTCTGTGACAGATACACTATTGATACTATGTATAAAATAGATAACTAATGAGAACCTGCTGTACAGCTCAGGGAACTCTACTCAATGCTCTGTGGTGACCTAAATGGGAAGGAAATCCAAAAAAGAGGGCATATATGTATACGTATAGCTGATTCACTTTGCGGTACAGCAGAAACTAACACAACATTGTAAAGCAACTACACTCCAGCAAAAATTAATTTAAAAAACTATTCTGTGACAGGAGGCAGTTTGCACAGGCACGGGTCAATGCAAGAATTTGGAGCCAGACTCCACGGGTTCGAGCCCAGGCTCTGCATTCTCGGTTGTGTGACTTTCGCCAAAGGCCTTGATCTCTCTGTTCGTCGTATCTGAAAAACAGGACTGGGTACTCAATAGGACTTAATGTATCTAAAAGCCCTTGGAGGCAGCCGCGCAATGTTACTTTAGAAAGGAGGACACAGGCTCAAGAGATGGACGTCGACGCCGGGTGGCACCTGAAGCGCTCAGTCCAGTAAGGAGAGGACCAGGGTGGCAGACGAGGGACTCCTCCGGGAACGCGGGCTCCAGCCTCTGAGAGCGGCGTCGGCAGGGAAGGGGTTACAACGATAGAGACGACAGGAGGACCAGGGGTGGCATGAGCCGCCCAAGCTGCAGTCCTCCCCGATGCCTACCGTCCAGGGCTAGCGCCGGGAGCCGAATGCGCAGGCGCGAGAGCCCGGCGTGGGGGCGGGGGGCACCTCCCTAGACACCCGGAAGTCCCCGCCTAACGGGCTGAGCCCGGGCCTCCTGTCCTGGAAGGGGGCGGGGCCCGAAGCCCCTCAGAGCGCGGCGCCATAGAGCGCGTACGGAGGATCCTTGTCCTAGACGCATCCGGAAGTGGCTCCCTGGGGCGCCCGCTCCGCACCATAGAGCTGGGGGGGGCGGCAGCTAGGGGGTCGCCGGGCTCGCCTTCCTAGAGCGGCGAGGACGGGGTGGAGGCTGGAGGTGGGGTGGGAAGGGGAGGGGGGAGCGGCGCGGGCGGAAGCGGCCAGGAAGGTCACTTCCGGCCTGGGCGCCCGTCCCCCTGACCCCAGGGTCTGAGTCGCCGCTGCCGCCGCTGCCACCATCCGCGAGGGAGGAGAGAGGAGGAGGAGTGCGGCGCGGCGGCCCCGGGACCGAGGAGGTGAGGGGAGGGCGCGGGGGCGGGGGGCATGCGCCTGGGGTCGGGTGGGCGCGCGCCTCAGGGCGCCGGGCTGCGGCCGGGGGGGCGGGCGGGGAGGCGGGAGGCGAGCGCGACTGGGCGGGCGAGTGCGCGTGCGCGCCGCTGGGGGGGCGTGAGTGGGCGCGCGGCCGGTGACGCCGGGCGGGGCGGGGGCACCGGGAGGGGCTGCGGGGAACGCGCCTGGGGAGTGCGCGTGCGCCGTTCCCGGGAGCGCGCCCTAGGCGGGAGCGCGCGCCGGGCCGGAGGCTCGGGAGAACGCGTCCTCTCTATCCTCCCCAGCCGGTCGTGGCCGGAAACGGTGGCGACTCCCGGGGGAAGTTGAGGCCCCGGTGGGGGAGGAGGCCGCGCGGGCCCAGCCTGCCTGACCGGAAACGGCGGCCCCGAGGGGCCCGTCGTGGCCCCCGGCCTGACCCCGTTCCTTCCCTCTTTCAAAGGAACCCGGTCCCGTTGTCGCCCCGGGCGGGCTGCGTGCGGCCTTTGATCCGGCCGATAATTACGGGCGTTCCGGCCTGCGGGAGGCTCATTCATTCGCCCCTGCGCGGGCGGCGGGCAGGAAGCGCGTGCGCCAGAGGGGAAGTGATGGGCCAAGGTCAGGCACCGCGTGGCCCGCGGAGCAGGGCAAGGACGGTGGCCGGGCCCGATGGCCATCCCGAAGCCTCCCGCGCGCCGAACCGCGCCCTGAACCCCAGCTCCCAGTCTCGGCCATAAAGGGGGGCACCCCAGTTCGTGGAAATGAGTGTCCCTCGGTCCCGCGGGGTCGGGCAAGCTTGAGATGGCGTGATCAGTCGGAAAAGTGAGCCACGGCGAGTGTGGACAGAGGCTGTTCCAGAGCCGTTACCGATGCTTGGCACCAAGGACAGGGAGATGAACAAGGTCCCTGAGGGAGCGGGTAGAGAGACCTGGACGGAGGTCCGTGCCCCTCTCCTCCCCTCTCCACCCCCGTCCTCATCCAGGGGGCCGAGGGAGCCGGGGAAGACACTCCACCCAGCCCAATCCAGAGGGGCAGTCAGCGTTTTAGGAAAGGACTGACTTGGTTTGGGTTTTCCGTGTGGTTCCTGGTGCCCGGCCCTGCATTGGGCAATGCCGAGGATCCAGCTAGGAGCTGGGTCTGGCCTCGCCTCTGGGGAAGCACAGTTGCTGTTGATCCTGGCTTATCTCCTCTCTAAGACTGTAAGCCTCTTTGGCTAAATGTAGCTGGCATTCACCTACCTGTCTCTGCTGCAGTCTCCTTTGGTCCTCCTGCCTCAGGCACAGAGAACATTGAGATCAGATTCCTTCTAATGTTATCTCTTGTATTAGCCCTTTTCCTCCTGGAAGTCACCCAGGTCTGACCACCACCCAGCAGAGCTGGAGAACAGGGAGGGTTTGGCACCATGCCCGGCCCAGGAGCAGCACTGCAGTGTGTTAGCCCAGGGCGCTGGGGTCAGACTGACCTGGGTTCAAGTCTCAGCTTCACTGTTCATCACCTTTGTGACCTTAATGCACAAGTAATTTCTCAGTTTCTACTTGAGTAAAACAGGGATGATAATAGTATTGATCTTGGCAGGAAGGTTCTTAATGCTTTCCTTTTAGGGCCAAAGCAGATCTCATAGAAGTGGGTGTAAAGCGTGTGGACAGGCCTCTGGGGCCAGGCATTCCTAGGCCAGGCTCGGGCTCCTTCTCTTCCAGCCCTGTGACCTTGGACATGCCATTTCCCCTTTCCCAGGCTCACTTTCCTCCTCAGTCCCTTAAGATGGAGAGCACAGTCGACCGGTTCGCTGGATAAGCCTGGTCCATCAAAGCTGCTGCCCAGGCCTCGCCCTGTGCTGGGCCATTGGACACAGCGGTGGTCCTGGTGCAGTGCTCTGCGGTGGGGTGGGAGAGGAGGGCCACGCGGCTGGGCAGCACTTCCTGTCCTGGAGCAGCTCAGAGCCCCGGGGGCGGGAGGCTCGTGCATGGAAACCCAAGGCTCCAGAGTTTGCCAGGATAGCCCTAGGAGCTAGAGGAACCCAGAGGGAGGGCATTCTGGTCAGGGAAGGATGTCTGGGGAGATGGCGTGTTCCGAGTCTTGAAAGACAGAGGAATTGGCCAAGAGGACTCTGGGACTCTGGGGAGGAGGATGGCGAGTTCTGGGCAGGCAGAGGTAATCTTGCTCCACAGCCTCCAGCGACTGCCTGGCTGCCCTGTGCTCTTTGGTGGTCCCTCCTGGGCACACAGCTCTCGGGGCACCTGTGCTCAGATGCCGCCCATAGCTCCCTAACCCTGGCTGGCTGTCCCGCAGTGCTGCCTGAGGTCTCCTGCCTGCCGAGGCACGTGCCGGGCACTGCCTCCAGGGACTCAGCTCTGGCCCTGGCCTCCTGGTGGAGACAGACTGCAGCTCTGACGACACTCTGGCTGAGCCCTAGGCGGGCGGCTGGCCCTGTGCCCGGTACTCACTGTCCTGAGCCCTCGGAGGCCCTGGGATGGGGCGGTCACCCCACTCGGGGGGACTGAGCCCCAGGCGCCACAGCAGCACCGGAGCATGGGTCCGTGTGAATGCAGAGCCTGGCCCTTTCCCATGATGCCGCCGCCTGCGTCAGCTTCTTTCATTTGGCCAGGCTTGGGGCCTGGGGGACACAAAGGCTGTTCTGAAGGAGGTCTCTTAGGGGTCATTAGTTGGTTTGGGGACTTGGGGATCCCCTTCCAGTGGGGCACCTATCGTGAAGATTCGTACAGGCGGGGCTGCTGGCTCAGGGGACTCTGAGACCCAGCCCCTCGTTTCAGGCGTGCCTCTCACAGGTGGTGAGGACACGGGCAGTGCGTGCTGCGATGCAGGTGTCAGGAGGCCTCGCTAACCTCGGAGGCCGATGAGGGAGTTGGCGGGGGGGTTCGGTTGTCACGCTGGCAGGGTCAGCAGCCCTGTCGTAGGAGCAGAGAGAGCCGTTGCCTCACCCCACTGCGCGGCCAGCCAGCAGAGCTTGGGGCGAGCGGCTCGGGGGGCGGGCTTTCCCTGGCTCTGTCTCCCTGGTCTCTGGGCTTGCAGAACTCTGGCATCTCGCATGCCGAATGGGGAGTCTCGTGTGGGCAACCTGGTGATGAATGTTGCTGGGGACCCAGAGAGGCATCAGACGTGGCGCCAGCCTTGAGGCTCAGGGTCAGGCCGGCCAGAAAGTTGTGGCTCCCTGGGGCTCTGTGTGCGGGGTCTGCCGGGAGGTCACAGTCCCCTGGGGCTGCGTGGGGGATATGCAGGGGTGAGTAAGCCGGGGAGATCTTCCCAGGGACATAGGCTGTGTCTGTAATCGTGGAAATAAGGGGAGCAGGTGCCCCTGTCCTGGGTAGAAGGGGAAGAAGTGCCTTGGAGTCTGGCCCACTGGTTTCATCTTGGCCCTTCTGTCCTGTGGCTCTGTGGCGTTGGGTCAGCCAGTGAACTTGTCTGAACTGGGCTTTAGGCTCCTGGTTCACACTTACTAGTCGGTACTGGGCGCCTGGCTCCTTGTGGAGCGACTCGTCTCGTGAAGAGGAGGCACGGGATGAAGCACTTGCCCTAGGCTGGTGGGTGGTGAGGCCGATCCCGACCCTGGCAGCCTGCCCTCCTGCCCAGAGAGGACGGCCTCTTGTCTCTTGGTGGTGTGGGGATCAAGGTTATGTTCCTGCTGCACTCTGTGCGCCGTCTGCAGTGTGGAGGCTGTGCTTGATGAATGTGAGCTAGCCTTTTTTTTTAAAATTAATTATTTATTTTTGGCTGCATTGGGTCTTTGTTGCTGCGCACGGGCCTTCTCTAGTTGCGGTGAGCGGAGGTTACTCCTTGTTGTGGTGCGCGGGCTTCTCTTGTTGCAGAGCGCAGGCTCTAGGCACACGGGCTTCAGTAGTTGTGCCACGTGGGCTCAGTAGTTGTGGCTTGCGGGCTCAGTAGTTGTCTCGCAGAGGCTTAGTTGCTCCGCGGCATGTGGGATCTTCCCGGACCAGGGCTCAAACCTGTGTCCCCTGCACTGGCAGGCGGATTCTTAACCACTGCGCCACCAGGGAAGTCCTGCGAGCTGGTCTTATTTGATAAGAGGGGACGGTTGAGCTGAGGGAAGGGAGAAGTCTGGGAAGGATTTCCGGGGGAGGTGCTGTTTTTGCTGGGCTCTGGTAGCAGATCTACAGGAGGAAGGCGGGTGGGCAAGGTGGAAGGAAGCGCCACCTTGGGGCGAGAGGATGAGTCTCTCGCGTGGGGAGAGTCCACGCGCACCCGGAGGATGGGGAGTCTGGCCCGCTGGCCGGATTGAGGGGTGACAGAGCATGAGGTGCCCCGTAGGTGCAGTTCTGGTTTTGGGTTTTGGTTTCTGTCCTGAAGAGTATTTTGTTTGTTTAAACAATTTTCAGTTACTCACCAACATTTAAGAATCAGGAGTGGTCACAAATATTTCGGAAGCTCTAGAAACACTGGGTGGTGGACAGCGGCTGGGACAGGGCAGAGGCTGCAGTGCTCCCCTCTACTCCTGGGTGGGCCTGTGGCTGTAACAGTAGGTCAGGGTTCTAGGAGTTCCAGAAACTTGTGTCGTGGAGCAGGTGGGGAGTGGTGACTGGGGCTATGCGTGTCTACCCTGAGCTCCCTCTTTTCTGAGCCCGCCCGGCCCTGCTGGGCCCCCTGGGGAGGCTTCAAAGGACCTGAGAGAGGCCAGGTGGGGGAAATAAAGCAGTGTAATAGACTTACCAGGGGGCAGCCTAATTGAAGGGAAGGAGGAGGAAGCAGAGAGACGGAAGGAAACTGGAGCGGGAGCCTAAGGGCCTCGCTCAACCCTGTGTGTCTAAGCACGCTGGAATCCTTGTAGGGAAGAGTGGTCTGCCCAGCTGGCCCCAGACCAGACAGAAAACATCTAAATGGTCAATCCATGGAGGAAAACTTGGACAGTTGCCACCAAAAACGGGGTACGAGATCCTGATGGCATCACAGAGACATTCCCCCAACATTCAAACCACAGGTCTGATGTGGGGAGGGCCCCCGGACCACCTTGGGGGCCCGGGTGGCCCAGGCAGATGCAGAGGAGGGAACAGACTGGGTCTTCAGGCCTGGAGTGAGGGGTGAAGATGCCCACAGAAAAGGAAGTGAGGAAGGAGCTGGATGGGAGAGGGAGGGGTGTGCCTGCAGCCCTGGGGGTACTGGGGGGCACCTGCCATCCAGGGAGGGCTGAAGACGCGGCCCTGTTGAGTCAGCGGGCTGAGCGCTCCAGCCCGCTCACCTGCAGGGAGCTGGCACGCACAGGAGCGGGTGCGGGAGGTGAGGAGGGCCATCCCGAACGGGAACACGGTGTGGGAGGCGGTGGGAAGTAGGCCCTGCGCTGGGATGTGGGCGGGGCTTGTTGGGCTAGGGATTTGACATTTGAGCAGACTCTTGAAAGGTGAGAAGGGGCCAGGCAGGTGGAGGACTGGGCCCGCTCTGGGCTCTTGGCTTCTCGCGAGGGAAAGAGGAGGCCTGGGCGGGAGGTGGGAGTGAGGGGCCGGAGGAGGAAGTGAGCTTGCAAGGGTGACTGGGGCCGACAGGGCCCTGCGGGACCTGCGGAGGAGTCTGGATTTTGGACTGAGTGCAGCGGCCACAAGTTGGAGGTGGTTCAGGCAGGGGAGTGACGTGAACTGAGGTACCTTAAAAAAAAAAGTACCAATTTCATTGTGCTGTAATTCCCACGTTGTACAGTTCACTTACTTAAAGTATACAGTTAACGTATTCACAGGGATGTGCAGCCGTCACCACGCTGAGTTTAGGACTTTCTCGTCACCCCCGAAAAGGCTGCGTACCCACTCCCGCCCCCCGGCCTGGAGCCTCTGAGAACCACTGGTCTGTGTTCTGACTGGATTTGCCCGTCCTGGACTTTTCCCGTGAGCGGAGTCACACACCACGTGCTCTGCGTCTGCCGAGGTCCGCCTGTGACGCGGCACCGGTCGATGCTTCCTTTTCCTGGCTGAGTGATACTCCAGCGACAGAGGGACCGTGTTTGTGCGTCCATTCACGCGGTGATGGGGGTTTGGGTTGTCTCCACTTTCTGGCTGTTGTGATTTATGCTTCTGTGAACACGTGTGTATAAGCTTTGGGGCGGACGTGTTTTCGTTTCTCTTGGGCGCGTGGCCAGAAGTGGAGTTGCTGGATTACACTGTCATTCTGTGTTTAACCTTTTGAGGAGCTGCTAATCTCTTTTCCACAGTAGCTGCACCATTTCACAGTCTAAGCAGCAGTGCACGAGGGTTCCAACTTCTCCACACCCTCGCCAACACTTGCGTTTTCTGTTTGTCTTATGTCCGTCCCCGTGGGTGTACGGTGGGGTCTCCGTGTGGTTTTGATGAGCGTTTCCCCGAGGGCTGATGGTGCTGAGCATCTTTTCATGGACTTAACAGCGCGCTGTCTGTGCAGAAACCTCTCTCCTGATCCTTTGCCCGGTTTCAGTTGCTTATTTGAACTGAGTGCCTTGAAAAGATGAATTGGGCCATGGCGTGGGGAATGGACTGTGGAGGGGTGTCGGGCAGGAGTGCGGGCCCCTGGGAGAGGAGGGTGGTGAGGGGGAGCGGGGAGGGCTGTGACCAGCGGCGGGGCGCCCCCAGGAGCTCCGGGAAGGGAGGGAGCGTGTGTGCACACGATGGTGCCGCCTGCTGTCCCCGGGGTCAAGGCTGAGAAGTAGCCACTGGATTTGGTGACCGGAAGGTTGTGGGAGTGGCGGTTGGAGGCTGGCTGGGGAGGAGGCGGGGGTCACAGCGTAGCCCCGACAGTGGAGGGAAAGCAGCCAGCAGCCGGAGAGGAGAGAGAGGCGCGGGGCGAGGGGCGAAGTGAGTGGGCCCTCGGGAGGGTCTGGGGCGGAGGGGGGGGCAGGGCGCCAGCGCGCAGAGCTGGGGGAGGAGGACGAAGTGAGGTGGGCGGCAGGAGACAGAGCGGGGTAATTGGTGCGCAGGCCTCCAGAGGAGGTGGGCGGGATCTAATAACAATCACAACGGTAATTTGTCTTGCACTTAGTAGCCAGCGGGGCCTCGTCAGCTCTCGAGCTCATTGAGTCGCTCAAGGCCCCGGCGGGGGCGTGTCTTCGTCTCTGCGGAGGAGGGGTCCGAGCAGGGTGAGGCTGGGCCAGTACTGTTGAGCGTTTGGGGGGCCGGAGGAGGGTAGGACCCACTGCTTTCGGCCTCCGGAGCCATCAGAGTCCACAGTCAGGCTGGCTGCGGGAATTGCCCCTTCTCCCCCAGAGAGCCGCCCGGGTCCCGACAGCAGCTGGCTTAGGGGCTGCCCGAGGCCCTCAGCTCTGGACGGGAAGGGGCTGCAGCTTCCCCCGCTCCCCTCTGAGGTCCTGGGGCAGGACCCCAAGCACCCCGGATCAGGACAAGAGGCCCCAACAGCTGCTTGGGTGCATGGGTGACTGGCGGGACGGGGGAAGGAGGGACCTGGGTGTGATGGTTTAGCGAACACCCCCGGCTCTTCACCAGGATTGCGGGTGGTCCCCCAGCACGTGCTTCCTGATCCTCTCTCACTCAGCTCGAGGGGTCCCTGCTGGTCCCTGTTGTACGGGGGCGGAAGCCGAGGCCCAGAGAGGCTGAGCCGCATGCGCAGTGTCACGGAGTGGAGTGGCCGAGGCACCAGGCTGCAGCCTCCGTGCCAGGAGCCAGGGCAGCGCCGCCGCCGGGGCCTTTTCCGCGGAAAAAGAGGAGATGCCGGGGTGCTCTCACCCCGTGGCGGGTTTCCAGTCTCCCTGGCGGGTGGTGTAACCTCCCTCTGCTCAGGGCTGAAACCGAAATGCAGAGCGGACTGTCCCCGAGTCCCCAGGTGTGCCGTGCGCCAGGCACCCCTGACCAGCAGCGCCAGTGGGAGCCCCTGCCGACCCCCCAGAAGTCAGCGAGAGGAGCTGCGTCTTTCTAGGGCCTCGTAGTTCTGCCCAATCAGGGCTTCCTGCCGTGTCTGGAGCACCACGCAGACTCGTGGCTGGGCCTGCGCGGCCCTGCTCTGGGCCCTCTGCCTCTAGTGCCTCATCTGCTACCCCAGGCAGGGCTGGCTCTGTCGTTTTCAGGGCCTTGCATGAAACGAGGAGGTGAGCCCCTTGGGCAAAAAGCAAGAAGAAAGCTTTTCCCTTTTCCGAGGTCTCTCAGCCTGTCGGGGTGTTTTTAATTTGGTATTCCGTGTCGCGCTCCCGCAGGCACAGGGTTGCTCTCAGTGGTGCAGGCCTGGCTCCTGCCCAGGCCCTGTAGGACTTTCTGTGCAAAACACAGATCCCGAGATAAGATTAGCAGTATCTCAGGGCGGCGACCGCAGAGTATTGACTCCCACTTGCGGGGCTCCCTCTCCACCGGCGGCCCTGCTGTGGCCCCTGCAGGCACCCCCCTTGCCCCTTCCTGCCCTCCATTCTGCCATCCCAGGCTCAGCCTCCCTCAGGCCCGCCTATCCTGTCCCCGCCAGGCCTTTCCCGTGTGTCTGCTTGGCCTGGGACGCTTTCCCCTAAATCCTGGCATCCCTCGTTCCTTGGCGTCTGGGTGGGCGAACTCTCCGTAAGGAGCCGGAGAGTAAACGTTTGAGGGCTTACAGACCAAGAGGCCGTGTTGAGGGTTTATGTTGACACCTACATACCAGTTAACATGTGACCATTTAAACCCCGTGAGAACCGTTCTTTGTTGGAGGGCAGCTTCCAGGAGGGTCATTGTGTACGGATCCTCCCTTACGTCCCGTCTTGGCTCCAGTCTGGCCCATGGAGGGGCCTTTTGCAGTCTGTAGGGGGTGTAGGATTTTCCTCTGCCCTCCTAGGGCTTGCAACTGACTAAGGCGGGTTCACAGGAGAAAAGCATACACATTTTATTTCCGTGAGCTTGGGAGCCCTCAGGAGAAAATCGCCGGAGTGCTTCTTATACATCAGGGCGAGCAGGTGCCGGGGTGGGGAGTAACCGCGGGACCCGGGAGGACGCAGGGAGGAAGGTCATTTTAGCAGATCTCACTCGGGATCTTTGTTCTTCCTGGTGCCGGGAGGGCACTTTCACATGCCTCCTGCTTTTGGGGGAGAAGGTGGGTTCAGAGCGTCCTTCTTGCTCCTGCTGTTTTCCGACTGCCCTGAACTCGGGTCACCAGTGTGGCAAAGCAGCCTGTCAGGGTGGAAGTTCTGCGTGTCACGTCCTGGTTCAGGAGCAGCCCCTCCCCCCATGCCCAGCCTCACTGTCCTGCTGGCTCTCCCACCGTGGAAATCGGCGTGTTGGTTCCCTCGCTGTCTTGTTCTGGGCAGCGTGGCTCCCGGTGCTCAGAAAGCACCTCTGCGTGCAGGGAAATCTCTGGTGCGGGGCTGGCCGCCCGACACCTCCCTGTCCTCCGCCGCTTCGCCCAGAGCCTGTGGGTTCCCTTGTCACTGCAGGAAGCTGGCCTGAGGTGGACGCTCGAGGCCGGGAAGTCCCTGCTTTATTGACTTAGACGCGATTGTTCCAGTGGCAGCACATGATAACCGCCTGGCAAACGAAACAAGTGTCAACCCAGAGTCCATCCCACCTCCTCAGCCCCCGAGCCCTTGGCCTCTCTTCCTTTTCTTTCTCTTACGTGTTTCTGTTGTTGCCGGGGTTTGAATCAGAGGGCCCCGTACGAATTCTTGGGTCTTTTTACTTTTTAATTGAGATATAAGTCACATATTGGAAAGTTCGCCCTCGTAAAGTGTACGATTTAGTGGTTTTTAATGTACTCACAGAGTTGTGCAACCATCACCACTGTCTGATTCCAGAACATTTTCATCGCTCCAGAAAACCCTGTGCCAGTGTCCCTCCCACCCCGCCCCACCCCCAGGCTGGCAGCCGCTTATCTCGGCCCAGACCGTTCGCATCACACCCCGGAGCCGGAGCCGCTCCCCCGGCCCTCGGGGTTGCCACCCACCGCTGGCTGGCTGTCATGCGCAGCACTGCCCTGCGTAACCCTAGGAGTGTCCCTGGGGTCACACAGTGTCGTCACCGTTATCAGGGCCTGCCAGGCTCTCTTCACGGCGGCGACCTGAGGGCCCGGGCGGTTCTCTATCCCCGACACCCCCCGATTTCCCTGTTGAGATACATAGTCCTTGTGGCCATCAGAAAAAAGCCGACTTTTAGTCTTTTCCCCTTGTTAACACGAGAAACCATCCATTAATGTAAAAAAAAATTGAGAAGATGAAGGTAAAGGAGAAGAAAATGTTAAGATGGCTCTTCCTGTTATTGGCTGGGGGGGCGGGGGCGGGGCGGCCACTTCACAGCGTTGTCTCAGAGGCTGTGACATGTAGACCCGCTTCCCGTGGCCTGTGATCTACTTATTACACTTTCTCCCACCACGGGGCTGGCGGGTTCTTTCCGGTTCTTACCCTGTTCTAAATCTTGCTGTGGCAAACCCTGCAGGAAGCAGCTTCCGAGGTTTGGGTTTTCCCCGCAGATTAGCTCATGAAGTGGGCTTCCCCCGGCAGGGGCCGTGAGCTCCTCAGCGGCGTCACCTGACTGGGCCCTCGTCACCTGGCTCTTGGCCCGCTAGGGGCAGGGGCCCGATGGGTCCGAGGGCCGGTCTGTCCTTCTGGTGTGGGTCTCACCACTTCCTGCAGTGGGTCCTAGAAGGGGGTTGGTCGTGGGCGTCGGATTTGGGGTGCACTGCGTTCCGTCCCTTGAGCCTCTGCTCTGTTCATCGGGCTGTCACCCACCCATTGGCAGCACATGTCTGTGCCTGGCGCTGTCGTGGGGCCCCCGGAGGGTCTCGGCAGGGCCCTGCAGGCCGGCTACGTCCCCCGCCCCGTGGCCTGCAGCGAGGCCGTGGGCCCGGGTGGAGGGAGGCAGGGCAGCATCCTCCCTTGTCCCCCGGCTGCCAGAGTCCTGGGAGTCGTCGCAGCCCTGAGTCCCGCACCACCAGCGCTGAGTAACTCCTGGCTGCTGTCCAGGTGCTCCCAGCTATTGCTGCAAGGGACCCGGGATCTGGCCGCGCTGCGTCCGTGAGCCGCGGTCTCCCCATCTGTGAAACAGGTGTCGTCATGGTGCCCCGCCTTGGAGAGACCCTGCATTTCACACGGTTCCCCAGGCCTCCGCCTGGCCTTCCAGGCCCTGTAGGAGAATCTGCCCGCCCTGCCTCGCAGCCTGCTCGCTGCCCCCGGGCCTTTGCACCACTGTCCCTGCTTCCTGCATCCCTCTCCCTCCACGCTGCTTGCTCAGGCCTGCTCCTGGGGCCCCCTCCCTGGGGAACGGCCCCTCCCAGCCCCTCTGTGTGTGTCGAGGCACTTGCATTGTCTGAAATCACCTTTTCTTTCCTGTGCTCCTTGGTTTTCTGTCTCCTGGACTGGCAGGGACCGCCCCATGAAGCAGGGCCCGCAGCCTGTTTCCCACAGCGTCCTCCAGTGGGGGAGGGGGTGCCCGGGACAGGTGGGGAGGAGAGGGTTAATTACATCAGCGTCTCGGGAGATGCGCACAGCACACCCCCAGCCTGTGGAGCCGCTAACACTCCCGCCGTATCTTCTCGTCAGGCCCAGATGCAGTTGGGCCTGATACGGTGGCGTGGCAGTGGCGGGAAGCTGCCTTGGTTTTGTCAGCGACGCGACGCCTCCCCGCCACCGTGGGGTGGATCTGGGCAGAGGGAGAGGCTGGGGCTGTGCCGAGGGCCGTGCCGCAGGCAGGGGTTGTGATGATGTGCAGGGCGCGAGAACCGGCTCCGGGAATCCTCTGTGCGTTTTCTTGGGGACCCCCTCCTGTCCGTCCCCACTCGGCATGCTCACTCCCACAGGCGCCTCCAGGGCCCTGGGCCTCCTGACAGGGCCGCCCGGCCCCCGCCGTGGCCACCAGCCCGAGCTTGTCCGCCTTAACACCGGCCTCACCTCCCGCCACTGGCTCCATTCCCGTGAGCTGCCTGGTTCAGGCTCCCACCTTCCCATCAGATTTCGGCAATTCTCGCGTGCCTGCTGGGTGTCCCCCTCTTCGTGTCTCGATGGTCTGCTCACTGCCGGGTCCAGGGGGTGCTTGGGCAGCCCCGCCCAGAGGTGGCCCAGGCCCCGACAGGCCTCTCTGCGGGGCGTCTTCCTTCCTGGCCTCCGGGCTGCTCTTGCCCTTGGACTGCGCCCCTGCTCTTAGAGTCCTCGTGCCCATTTGTTGAACGTCAGGACGGCGGAGCGATGAGCCACGCGGCCCGTGTCCCTCCTCTGCTCCTGGGCGCCTCCACCTCTGTGCCCTGACCTGGGGGGGGGGTGGTCACGTGGGGCACGTGGGCGCAGGTTAACGGAGGGCTGCGTCCGACTGTGGGACCTGGGCCCGCCTTCCCTGCTAGCCCGCGAGCTCCGCGGCGGGCCTCGCCTCTCCGGTTACTGCCCGTCTCCTGGGCTCAGGACGCCGTGAGTGAGCGCTCGGGAGGGCCAGGCCCAGACCCTGAGCGGCAGCTCCGCTGGCTCTGGGCACAGGCTTGGAGCCGGGACGGTCTGCCTTCACGTCCGTCCGGGCCCTGCCGCCCCTGCCTCGGTGTCCTCACAGCTGGGGGTGAGGTCACACCTGCCCAGAGGGTTGCATCAGCCGTGGAGAACAGTGCCTGCGGGCTTGTGAGCGAGCTGATCGGCACAGCCGCGCATGCGCGTTTATTCCTTAACTAAACAGGCCGTTTAAACAGGCCGGTTCTTTGAGCTCCCGGCAGATGCCAGCAGAGGTTACTGAGGGGCGGGCCACGGAACGGGCTGCTTTCACAGCCTGCATGGGGGTGAGCCCCTTGTTACTGGGGGCATTCAAGAGAAATGGGTCAGGATTGTTGTGCCGGCGTGTGTGATGCTTGGGGCTGGATGGCCCCGTTCCCAGATGCCAGTTCCCGCACTGGAACGGGGGACAGAGGACTGTGCGGGGAGAGGTTCTCCGAGCTGCGTGCATGCAGACAGACGGGCCTTGGTTTGCACCTGAAGGGGCCGGAACACGGGAGGAGGAACCGAGGCGCCGCCCCGGCTCCCAGTCGGTGTGCCCCTTCTTGTCAGAAGTCCTGCCCTCCTGCCAGCGTCCTGCTGGGGAGGGATGTCACAGCAGGGAGCAGGGCCCAGAGGGGACTGGAATGCCATGGTCCCAGTACCAGGCTCCACTGCCCGGGGCTGGGTGCCTGCCCACACCTCCCTGCCCTGCACACTGAGGCCAAGACGCCGCAGACCCCTGCCGGCTCGGCAGCTCTGCGCAGCCTGGAGCCCAGGCCTGGCAGCTCCTGCCCTGCCCACCCTGCAGGGGCCAGAGCGGGACTGGGAGGAAGGCTGAGCTGTGCGCCCCAAGGGCCGGGCGCTGCCACACGGCGTCGCCCCGGGCAGCGGCGGGGAGTGGAACTGTGGGCTCTGGAGGCCAGACACGCATGGGAGGGACGCGCACGCCAGCGTCCACAGCAGCTGCGCTCACTGTAGCCAAAGGGGAAACACCCAGGCTCCGTCTGTCACCCAAAGAACGGAGAAACAAGCAACACGTCGCCTGTCCCTGCCGGGGAGCATTACCCAGCCGCGAAAAGGAAGGAAATGTTGACACGCTGCTCTGTGGGTGAGCCTTGAGAGCGTGCCACGCGGCGAGAGAAGCCGGGCGCCAGAGGCCACGTGCTGTGTGATGCCGTTCATAAGAAAGGTCCAGGGTTGGGGCGAGGGGCAGCCAGGGGCTGGGACCAGAGCGGCCGGCGCTCCTCGCGTGCAGGTCCCTGGAGGGTCCGTCATTGCTGTGTCCAGGCCTGGTGTGGAGGCTTGCTTGGCTGGCCCGTGCCTGGAAGCAGGCCTCAGACTGAGCTGCTCAGACGCTCCGTGCCCACGTCACGTGTCTCCCCGTCACACACTGTCACGTCTCAGTAGGCTTTGCCTCATCCTGGTCCAGGGAGAGGCCTTAGGACGGGCCTGGCAGGGGAGCCCTTCTGGCCTTGATTGGTGGGATGGCCCTGGCCTGCAGTGGACTTAGGGTTCCCCCGCTTGGGGTGAGAGCTCCGTCTGTACTTGTCTCGGGTAGACTTCACAGCCCGTGTGTCGGGCCGTCCTCCATCTTCCTGGTGAGGAAACCGAGCGGGGGGCTGGAGGAGGTCTCTTGCCCCGGCCCCAGCTGGCCAGCGGTGGAGCTGGGATGGTAGCCCCGGCCAGGTGGCCGCAGCCGGAGCACTTCCTCCTCACCCGGCTTGCGTGTGGCCTCGGGCCGGCCCCCTGTCCAGTGGGGGAGCAGAGGGCCATCTCTCCCTTGGCCCTTAGGTCCCCGCCGCCACGCACCTCCTGTCTGCCGGGCCTGAGCCGGGCGCTCGGAGCCCACGTAGCACCTGTCCCCCCACCCGGGGGCCCTCCGTCCAGTCTGGCGTGCTATAAACTCTGTCCTCCGTCTCGTCTCCTTCTAACAGGGACCCAGACATGGAGCTGCGGGAAGAGGCGTGGTCTCCGGGGCCCTTGGATTCTGAGGACCAGCAGATGGCCAGCCATGAGAACCCAGGTGAGGCGGCCTTGGGGACTTCTTCCCAGCTGGTCCCTCACCCTTCCCGGGACCCTCGCTCCCTCTGTCTCCCCTTCCCCTCCCGTGGCTCGGGGCTCACCATCCTTCCTCCGGGGGCTCAGCCAGGCCGCCCCCCGGGCCTGTGTGGGGTCTCCGAGTTCCCTCCCAGCTGGGAGCCCCTGGGGCTGCCCCCTCCCCTCGCTGGGCGCTCGGCAGCATTTCCAGGTGGCCCCTCGGTCCTCCCGGGCGGGACGGTCTTTAGACCAGGGTGGCAGGCCCACGCACCAGTGGGCCGGGACGCGGAGGGCTGGGGACAGACTGTGATGTGTGGGGAGCGGCAGGCTCGCGGAGCAGGGCCAGTGACCCTCCTGGAGGACAGCTGGGTGTCTGGGATGCTGTGGGGCTGGTATCTTTCTGGGGTTTTTTCTGTCACTGTGTAAAATATTGGCCACATGTTTTGTTTGACAGAGCGTTATTTGGGTTGAATAAAACTCATCTTTGAGCCCTCGGGGACTAGGCCTTGCTTGCTGAGACCCCACCTGGCCCCGCTGGCCCCTTCACGGCCTCACCCCTTGCCCTCTGGTGAAGATGTGCTGCCCGTTTCCAGGGGGTTTCACGCAGGGCACCTGAGAAATAAAGTATGAGCTCTTCTTCACGCTGCTTTTGATGCGTCTTCGTGCGGGCACCACGTCCTCGTGCGGTGGGGACGGGGTCAGCCAGCGTTTCTTGCTGTGAGGGGCCAGAGGGGGGGCGTTTCCGGCTTTGTGGGCCGCGTGTCCTAGTCGTGCAAGAGAGGTTACGAGGGCCTGGGCGGGCTGCGGATAGATTGCACAGAGCACTCGGGCCCCTTCGCCCGATCTGGTTCTAAGATCCGCCGAGGGGGTGAGGGAAGCTCCTCGGGCTGGCTCCGGGCAGCCGCGGTTACACGGGAGGAAACAGATTTCGGGGCACGTGGCGCATGGGGCGCAGACCCTCCACCACCCAGCAGGAGGGCGCACGGCCCATCCTTCCCCGTTTCATGCTGCCGGGCCTGCCCCTTCCTCGTCTCCCCGTCTTTTAGCCTTTTTAAAATTAATTGTACAGTCTGCTTCATGCCGGGAATGTCACGCCTAGGTGGCGTGGTGGCTGCACTTCCCACTGCGTAGCCTTAGCGGTGAGCAGCACCTCGCGGTCTTCTCCCCGGCTGTGCCTGCTGTTTCTTCTGGGGAATTCTAAAGAAACCCCCAGATATTGTATCATTTCACCTACAGATTCTCCAGCAATAACAAACGCTCACCTCATCTGACGCAGCGTTGCCCAGTGTGTGGAGGTGCCCCCAGCTGTCTCCAAAATGCATGTTTGCCTTGAAGTAAGGTGGTTTTAATCTTACGCTCCGTCCACTAGCTCGTTCCCTTGAGGAAACCTCCACAAAGCGCGAGCGGCTTCTCATATCCCCTTTGTCCGGCCTGCCGGCCCCGACCCAACCCCCCACCGGAGTCTGCTGCAAGTCTGCTCCGGCCCCTCCCCGTGCGGGGCCCCCACCCGCGTGACGCCCCTCCGCCCAGCCTGGAAGCCGTGTGGCCGGGATGCTTCCAAGCTGCCGTGCGCCCCCTGGTTCTGGCCTGCCCTGCTGGGTCCTGCCTCCTGTGATGGGACAGTGCTGGACCCCTGCCCTGAGACCGCCCGCCCCCCCCCCCCCCCCGGCTGCTGTCTGGACGCAGGAACAGCAGGCTTGGACGGGCGGTAGCCCCCGTAGGCTCTTTCCCTGCTGGGTCGGGACGAGGGGTCCGTGAGCGGGGCTGTGAGCGCTTCCTGTACGCCCCGAGCTCGAGGCCAGCCACCTCGGGCAGGCCCTCCCGTGGAACCCTCACACCCTTCGAGCTCGGGGGGCTGATCGGCGGGCGCTGGGCAGAGAGAGGCCAGGCCACCGCCCAGGGTGAGGCAGCTGGCAGCCGGCCGAAGGGGACTGGGGGCCTGGACTGTCCTAGGCTGCAGCCCGAGTCTGGTGCGCCGCCCCACTGGCGCACCGACCCCGGCCCACCGCCTGCAGGTGCGAGGGCTGTCCGGGCTCGGCCTGGGGCCTTAGCTACAGGGTGTTCAGAAAGAGAAGCCATCCGAAAATGAATAATAAAGAGACATCCCAGTCCTGAGCCGGGAAAGAGTCTTCAGCTGGTGTGTTGGAAATCACCCAGCAGGGACAGGGTCCCGGCCTCCCGCTGTCAAGCCCGCCTCTCACGTCTCAGTGCCCTCCAGATCCACCCCGCAGAGTTCATTGCAAATGCCACGTCTGAGCCGGATGACAGCAGAGCCACGTAAAAACACAGCAACTGCCTGTGGGCAAAACCCATGTTCCCTGGTCACACTGGCAGCACACCTTAGGTGCAAAGCCCCAGAATACAGCTGGATGGGGACAAGCCAGCAGCCAGGCCAGTGTGGTGTTAGCAGGGGTGGGAGGGGAGGACGCCCCAGGTAGCCCTCGGGGGTTCGCTGGAGGACTTTGGGGTGGTCCCACTGCAGCCAGCAACTGAAGCTGGAGGGGTTCTGTCCAGACCAGGAGCGGGGAGCGCGGGGCCGCTGGGGCCCCTGGCTTCCCTTACCCAGGTAAAGTGCCCTGCCTGGGCAGAGCCCGCCAGGAAGGGGGTTCAGGATCGAGTGGGCCCCCTGTCATTGGCCACAAGGGAGAAGGGAAGGTCCAGATAAAATCAGGGGTGGCCGCAGAGCAGGCAACCCTGCGCTCCGAAGAGGGAACCGTGAGGAGCCAGAGACGCTGTCCAGAGAGCAGCCTCCCAGAAGTTGAGGGAGAGACTGGCCACAGAGATGAGCGAGCCTGGGGGGTGTCGAGGAGTGCTGAGGTCGGTCCTCTTCCTCCCGCCCCCGGGGAGCTGTTAGAATAAAACAGAAGAGGGGCAAATAGTACCTCCACAGACCGGGGGGTGGCCAGAGATGCACCTGCAGACGGGTCAGGGTTGTTCAGAGTGGCCGGGAGATGACGGCCCCTGAAGTACAAGATCAGAACGCCTCAGCCCAGGGAGCAGAACTCAGCAGAGAATTAGAAATAGAGTCAAATTAATTTCAAAATGAAGTAGGAGGAATCTGAGACTGAATAAAAATAACATTGTTCCCTAGGTGAAAAAGAGGGACACGTTAAAATCAAAAAGAAATGAGTAAAGATTAAGGCAGAGGAAAAAAAAAAACAGGTACTGAAGTTAGGTAAAGAAAGCCCTTTGAAGAAGAAATCCAGAGGAAGATAATGGTAAAAACTACGAGTCCAGAAAACATTCCTGAAATGTAAAAGTTAGGTATTGAAGGAGCAAATCACAGATCTGAGAATATCAACCCGCATGAACAAGACATATTCTATTCAAGTCCCTGGGCTTTAAAGGAAGAAGCAAATCCTTCGGGGCATCTAGGCAAAAAGAGCAAATGACTTACAAGGCAAAGTAGATGGGATTGCTGTCAGACTTTGTCAGCAATGCTTTATGCCAGGAGAAAATGGAGGAATATTTATGATTCTCAGGGGAAGAAAAGGTAGAGCCAAGGATCATATTCAGGAAAACTGACTTCCACGTTTGAAGGGTGCAATTGACCTCAACAAGCAGGAGCTGAGCGAATAGGGTTCTCGTGGGGCCTTCCCGAGGAATCTGCGGGCAAGTGAGCCTTGGACAGCCACCGTGACGAGATAGGGGCGGTGAGCCAGGGCAGGCCCCCCGAGGGCTCAGGCGGTGGAGGTCTGGCTGAGAAATCAGTGAGGGGAACAGGAATAGTTCACCTGATTTCTCAGGAATGGTACTTGGCAGTGGTGGTGGTGATTCTAACCAAGTTAGAATGCTTACCTTGAAGCTGTGTGATGTGGGTTCAGCACATAAGCAATTATGGGCTAGTCAAGTCCTCTCCTCCCCCAGTGAGGAGCAGAGATGCAGATGTCCTAGAAAAGACCACATAAAAGCCTTTTGGCCTGAATTTGTGTGGGAAGTATCAGTTAGAAGTCACAGGAATTTTATCTTTTAAAAAAAGCAAAGATCATTTCCACATTTTGGTTTCGAAATTGTTTCCCACCAAAAGAAACCAGAGTCCCTTGGAGAAACGGCCGGTTGCAGGTTTGGGGTGGGAAGTATGGATGAACCTGTAGCCCCTTGTTAGGCCGGATGGCAGAGAATCTGTCAAAGACCACCTGGGTCCCGTCCAAAGGGCTCGGAGCTCACTGGAGGCTCCCACGCGCTGAAGATGGCAGGCGGTGCAGCCCACCAGATATATTTAAATCCGTGATCTCCCAATGGTGTTAAGAAAGGAAAGATTACGTGGTTACCGTCAGTTCGTAACCTGGAAAACCGGGCAGGTAAGGGGAAATGAGATTCATCCTGCCGCAACCACGTGAAATTTACCACTGGCTACCAACCAGCAGATGATGTAGAGTCTCCAAAAACTATTCCAGCTCCTAAACGCAGGAGAAACCACAGGACAGCCCCATTCTGCACCCCTCGATGAATCAGCAGACCTAAGCGTTGAGCATCGGTGGCCCTTGATATCACAAGAAGAGAAACACGAGATACGGGGCGCCTTCCGTGAAGGAACAGGATTGCACCTCCAGAATGACTTCAGGGGCTGGTGGGGCTGGGTGAGCCAGCTGCTAACTGGCAGCGGATGCAGGGGACTAGGTGCCCGCAGTCAGCAAGGGTCCAGCCGGCCGTAGGGCTCCGGCTCTTCAAACGGAAAATCGGAAGGAAAAGCAAGAGATGGAGGAAGTCGTGTCTTACAGGAGACTTAAAGACATACTGAAGTGAAACGTAACGGACCAAACTATAGTGTCTGGGATGTTGCACTTGGCTGACAACTGTGCAGAAATGGAAGGGAACGATTACTGCACAGGTCAGGATGGCGGTTATGTTGGGGGTTGAGAGGGGGTGAGCTGGGGGGGGCACGGAGGGGCTCCCGGTGGGTGGCCAAGACCTGTATCTAGACGGGGCACTTGTCTTTCTGCATTGATCGTGGTTGGCTCTGCATTCCGTTTGCGGGCTCTCTGCATGTCGTGTGTTTTAGGGGAAAAAGGTTAACATCCGGTAAAGCCGCAGGTCCTGCCCTTCCCCAGAAGGTCTGCTTGGGAGGAGCCACCCTGGGGCGGGAAGCTGCGTGGGCGGCAGGACCCTGCCTGGGCCGAGCGCAGGAGCTCGAGCCGAGCCCTCCTTCGGCGAGAGGACAGTGACAGTTAGTTGCTGTGGGATGACGGGACCTGGAGCCTGGGATACCCCCTCCCCTTCCCTTCCGGGAATGGCGATCACTCGTCATTTCTGTACTTTTTATTGAGCCCTTCGTGCTGGTCGCCGCCCTCTCCTCTTTCCGGGAGTTCTTGCATCCTTTTAAAGGTGATGTTTGTGCGGCAGGGAAGTTGCCCCCATGAGGAAGGCGGCCCAGAGGGAAGCCGCTGACTTCCGGCCTGACCTGGAGGGGTGCAGACTCGGACTCTGGTGTGTGTGAGAGCCGCCCACTGCTTGGAGAGCGCCGGTTCCTGCACCCACTCGAGGGGGGGGGGGACCAGGAATCCGAAGGTTGAGAGAGAACCCCGCCTTCCGAAGTGATTAGACCCTCTTCCGTTTAACAGCTTAACACCTGCTTGAAAAGTAGTGCGTGGGGTAAACGGAAGCAGCGGAGAGAAGAGTGACGTAGCCCAAGGCTACGGCGAAAGCCTGCACCCGCTGCACGCACCTCACTGCCCAGCCGGCTGGCTCCTCGGGCCTTCTCTCCACCCCCCGCCCCGTTTCTGGACCTGCACAGGTGGTCGGCCCCTCGCCACCCCCCACCCCACCCCCGCATCCCGGGCCCCGGATTGAGTTACAGGTGTTTCACAAGTTCAGATGGGCTGTGTTCAGATCCTGTCATCGTGATTGTAAATACTCTTCATCGCTGAGTCACGTGGCGTATTGTTAAACTTTCTTGACAACGTTGAAAACAAGACGTTTATTTCAATCCAAGGAGTGCAGAATACTTGCGATGCGTCAGGTGGTGCGGCACATGTCCCGCAAAGAGCAAGTCTCCTTTCCGGCCCGGCCCGGCCCGGCCCGCCCCTGCTGCCCGGACGCACTGCTCCGAGGCAGACAGCTCCCCAAGGTTCAGTTGTTTATTCTCGAATGTCTACACAAAATGTGCTTATGGCTCGATTTCTTTTTCTTTTTTTTGGGCTGTGCCTGGTGGCTTTCGGGATCTTAGTTCCCTAAGCAGGGATCGAACTGGGGCCCGTGGCCGTGAAAGCGCGGCGTCCTAACCCCTGGACGGCCGGGGATTCCCCTCGATGCCACTTCTTGCTTTATGTTGATACCAAAGTGGGCCCTGCGTCATCTCTTGAAAAGCGGCCCCCACCCGGCCCAGACGTCCTACCTGGATTTTTTTCCTTCCTACTCCATATATGATTCTATATCCCAGTACCCTTTCCAGTACAGACGGTCTTGGGAGGCCGACTGCCCGTGCAGATACTGCTTTGCTGCTCCCAGGCCGTGTAGCCTTGGCCGGTGGTTCATCTTCCTGGTGCCTTGGTGTCCTCACCTATAAAGACCCGAGTTCCACGGAGCCCACCTTACAAGGCTTAAACGCATGGATGCTTATTAAGTGCATGGGGCCACTGTCTCGGGACAGTTGGAGCACTTTGTTCCCGGCCAGGTGCTGGGACACAGAGATCCGGCCGCTGTCCTTGTGGGCTTGCAGGCGAGGGAGAGGGAGGGGGAAAACAATGTTCGGTAGGTTGTAGTGGGATTCACCCTTGAAAGACACCTTCGCGGTGCGCCTGGGGGCGGGGCCAGAGGCGGGCGGGCGGGGCTGTGATCAGGGGGCGGGGCTGTGCCCCAGGGAGCGAGGCTGGAACCCAGGCCGGAGTCTGGGCTTGAGCACGTGCCCCGCCTCCATTCTGTAACTCAGGCCCAAGCCGGACCGGGAAGGCAGATGTCACCAAGGGTGCGCACAGAACGGTCTCGTAGAGCTGGGCAGGCTGCGGGGAGGGGGCAGGCTCTCATCTCTCCCGGGAGGCCGGCCGCTCAGGCCAGGCGCGGCGCAATTGTATTAGAGGCTTTGTTGGGCAGACGGCCCGTGGTGGTGTCCTCAGTTTGCAGACGCCAGGACCAAGGTGCCACGCTCCTTTATTGTTTGCACTGGTCATACAGTACCCACAAACCCAGGGACCAGGGTGAGGAAGTCGGTAATAGAGGCTGCAGTGTTCGGAGGATGCACCCCCGGTTAATGGAGGATCAGGACTCCCGTGCTGGCCTGTGATCCCATTACCCAGTCCGGTGACTCCGGTGACCCCTTCTCCTTCTCTCTTCTCCACCCGCAGCCAGGATTGTCTTCCGAGAGCCCAGATGTGACACCATCATTTCCCACTTGTACACCCACGGGGTGCCGCAAGCCCTTGTCCCCGGGCAAAGGTGGAAACCGCGCTGCGGCTGCCTTCTGGTCTGGCGGGGCAGTGCTCTGCTGGCCCCCAGCCTGGGGCCTGGGCTTCGGGAGGCATTCTTTACTAGCAGCCTTTCCTAGACCTCCATCCCTTACCCCCGTTGGTTTCTGTTGTTTCCTTTAGCAGACATTTCTGGCGTCCCTACTAAGTCCCGGGCATTGTTCTAGATGCGGGGAAACGGCCGGCCGCGAAGGAAGGAAAAGTCCTAAGGGATGGGTAATGAATGTTCAGTAAAATGCCAGGGCGTGTCCGATGCCCTGAGGACAGACACTAGGAGAGGTGAGGGGAAGGGGACTGATGGGAGGGACGTCTGCCCGGGGCCAGGTCCGTGAGGAGGGGCTCCGCACCGGCAGGGCCCAGGCGCCCTCTGAGGGAGGTTCGGCCACCGCCCCCGTTACAGGGAAGCCTGGGAGGGCGCACAGGTGAGCGAGGTCCCCGGGGGCACACAGCAGCAGGTGGAGGGGCCCCAGGCCGCCCTCGCACGGGGGCGCTCTGACTCCCCCCTCTCCCCTCTTGCCTTCCAGTGGACATCCTCATCATGGATGATGATGACGTCCCCAGCTGGCCCCCATCCAAGCTGTCCCCGCCCCAGTCGGCGCCCCCGGCTGGTCCCCCGCCCCGGCCGCGGCCGCCCGCCCCCTACATCTGCAACGAGTGCGGCAAGAGCTTCAGCCACTGGTCCAAGCTGACGCGGCACCAGCGCACGCACACGGGCGAGCGGCCCAACGCCTGCAGCGACTGCGGCAAGACCTTCTCGCAGAGCTCGCACCTGGTGCAGCACCGGCGCATCCACACGGGCGAGAAGCCCTACGCCTGCTCCGAGTGCGGCAAGCGCTTCAGCTGGAGCTCCAACCTCATGCAGCACCAGCGCATCCACACGGGCGAGAAGCCCTACGCCTGCCCCGACTGCGGCCGCAGCTTCACGCAGAGCAAGAGCCTGGCTAAGCACCGGCGCTCGCACAGCGGCCTCAAGCCCTTCGTGTGCCCACGCTGCGGCCGCGGCTTCAGCCAGCCCAAGAGCCTGGCGCGCCACCTGCGGCTGCACCCGGAGCTGTCGGGGCCTGGCGTGGCGGCCAAGGTGCTGGCGGCCAGCGTGCGCCGGGCCAAGGCGCCCGAGGAGGCGGCGGCGGCGGACGGCGAGATCGCCATCCCGGTGGGCGACGGCGAGGGGATCATCGTGGTGGGCGCGCCGGGCGAGGGGGCCGCGGCGGCCGCAGCCATGGCGGGCACGGGGACCAAGGCGCCGGGACCCCGCTCGCGGCGCGCCCCGGCCCCCAAGCCGTACGTGTGCGTGGAGTGCGGGAAGGGCTTCGGGCACGGGGCCGGGCTCCTGGCCCACCAGCGCGCCCAGCACGGGGACGGGCTCGGGGCGGCGGGGGGCGAGGAGCCCGCGCACATCTGCGTGGAGTGCGGCGAGGGCTTCGTGCAGGGCGCGGCGCTGCGGAGACACAAGAAGGTCCACGCCGTGGGCGCGCCCTCCGTCTGCAGCCGCTGCGGACAGAGCTACTACCGGGCAGGCGGGGAGGACGACGACGACGACGACGAGGCGGCGGGCGGGCGGTGCAGCGAGTGCCGCGGCGGGGAGGGCCGGTAGGGGCGGGGGCCCGGGGGGGCAGGGCCCCTCGGGCTTGGCGGGGACGACGGCGCAGGACCCAGAGACCCGGGGAGAAACGGACAGAGGGCTGCCCCGGACCGGCGGCGCGCTCTACCCGCTCCCCTCCCGCGGCCTGTGCGGCCTGAGAGGTGCGGCGGGCCTGGGGCGGGACGCAGGGGACGCTCACCGGGCCGCCCGGCCCCTCCCAGCGCCCGGCCCTCGGCCTGGCCTGACCCTTGCAGGTTCTCGGCCGAGCCCGAATCAAGACGTTGTGTGAGAACTCGAGAGACCAAGATACGACAAAACCCACGAGCGAAAGACCATTTTCCCTCTTTCTCTTCCCCCACCAACGGGGGGTGTTGAGAGGATGGCGAACATTGGGACCTTTCCACTCGGAGGGGCCCCAGAGAGGGAAGGGAAAGAGGGGTCCTTTTCCCTTTTAGAGTTTTCTTTATAATCATATCCTCCTCCCGACCCTGCCTACCTATTATTTTTTGTCTCTTCTCCTTCGCGCGTCCCATCCTTTATCCTCGCCCTAGTCCTTCCTCCCCCTCCTGGATCTGGGGTAGCAGAGAAGTGCTGGAGCGGAACTAGCCCCTGCCCCAGGCGCACCCCGCAGAAAATGGGTTCCCGTTTCATCCCGGGCCTGGGCACGGGGATGCCCGGGCGGAGGGGAGCGGGGGGCAATAAATCGCACTATCCAATTGTCCCTGCTGTGCGTGGTTCTTGAGTTCGGGTCAACGGAGGGCTCCGCACCGGGCCGTTGCTGCTGAGGGGGGCACTGGCCACAGGCCAGGCCCGTGGAGAGAGGCTGCCGGCTCGGCCCGCGCTCGCGCCCGGGTGCACAGTGGGCGGTCGTCCTGGAAGCGTGACCGGCCAGGTCACCGGCAGAGGCTTCTGGGCCCCAGCGGAGTGGCCGTCAAGTATCCGGGCTGGAGGGTGGGCGGGCCTGCGAGGAGCTGGGGCGGTCGTACAGAGCAAGGCCCGCCCACTGCTGCTTTTGAAAGGAACCCCACCGTCTGGAGGTGCAGGTGGGAGTCGCAGGCGCCTCACCTCGCAGTGGAGGGCAGCGTCCTCCCCCAGCCCCTGCAGCCCCTTCCTGCATCCAGCTTCTTGGAAGACTTGGCCTGGACGTTGCACCCGTGTCCCCCTACTCAGATCCCATCGGGGGAGCAGGGGACAGTCGCGGGGTCACATGTCACTGCAGAGGAGGCTGGAAGTGTCCCTGGCCTGCCAGTGCTTCCTAGCGACGAAACTCTCCTAGAGGCGGGAGGTGGGCTCTGGTGGGGGGGCGGATACCTGCCTGCCCCCAGGGCCCCGCTGGAGGAGCCAGCCAGGGGGCTGGCGGGAAGACAGGGTGGGCAGCTGCTTTCCGGTGCTTCTTGTGTTCTAGGCGCTGTGCTACTTGCCAGATGGACCTGGTCCTGCAGCATCATTGCAGCAGTCCTGGGACGAGAGGACTGCTAGCAGGTCAGTCCTCAGGGTGGGGCCCTCTGATGCTAATTCCAGTGTCCTGGGACCCTCAGCTGGAGTCCTGGGGACCACATCCCCGGGATCTTCGGGGGGCATTTCCAGCCGGGCCAAACGCCGTGGCTGGACTCAACGTTCCTTTTACCTCCGCAGAAAGAGAGTTTCACCAGCAGGAGGGGAGCCGAAGGGGGAAGGGGGGTTTCTACCTTGAGCACCGAAACTCCCCCTGGCACTTTGCCGTCCTTGAGCAGATCCTGCCCCCACCCACCTCGGGGCCTCAGGTTCTCACCTGGTGAACCAGGGGCTCAAAACCAAGGTCACGGATGGCCATCTGGTGGACAGAGACGTGACTCCCCAGAAGGATGTGTTAGAACATCTTGGGTGCGATTGTAGGTCAGAGGAGCATGTTCTCAGGTGGCCGTCGCCTCGCTTGGAAGTTGGTTGAGGCAGTTCACTTTCTTTTGAGATCTCAGACCCCTCCAAAGGAGGGAGGGGCGACGCTGTTTGTCCAGAGCGGGCTGGGGTAAACAAAGGCTCAGAAAGCATTGCGCAACGCCCGCAGTCCCTTCCCTCTCCGCCAGCGCTGCCCTTGGGCGCTTCCGGAGGTGAGGGAGGTGAGGGAGGGAGGGAGGGAGGGAGGGAGGGAGGAGTCGTGCCTGCTGGGTGGAAGGGATGCGCCCTGTCACTTGGGTCGGAGTAAGGGCACGGGTTGAGTCATTCACTCCCTACCCCTGGAGCAAGAAAGATTCTGGGCCGATTTCCAGGGTGCCGCACGTAAGCTGTGACTCTGGGCAAGTGAGCTAATCACTGTGACCCCTGGCTTCCTCTGTGCAAAGACCTTGCCTGTCTCGACTGTCTCAAGGGATCCCTGGGAGTGTCTGTAAGTGCCTGGGCCTTGGTCACTGGCAGCCAATTCCTGTCCCGGGAAGGAGCCTGACGCAGGGTTGAGGAGCCAAGGTTCATGGCCTTGTTCTGCCATCAGGGGCCGCTTGCCCTCTCCGGGCCT
Source organism: Kogia breviceps (assembly GCF_026419965.1). Taxonomy (NCBI): domain Eukaryota; kingdom Metazoa; phylum Chordata; class Mammalia; order Artiodactyla; family Physeteridae; genus Kogia; species Kogia breviceps. Next base: position 2,383,122 of record NC_081327.1, read on the forward strand.
CGTATGCACTCACCTCCCGAAGGACGTATTGCTTGCTTCCAAGTTTTGGCAGCTATGGATAACGCAGCTACGCCTTTGGGTCTACGAAACAGCTCTCCTCCTACGAGGGAAACGAGAAGTGGCCACACCCTCGGCATTACACGCCGATGGGGACGTGCCAGGGAAGCTGTTCTGTCCCGCGGCGCGCGGCGGTGCTTCCGAGGGAGGTTTCCCCGTTTAACGTAGAGTGGCAGTTCTCGGGTGGCGGCGACCGTGCCCCAAAGGTAGCGTCTGGCAACGTCTGGAGCCATTCTCAGTTCTCAGGACCGGGGGTGGGTGGGTGCACCTGGCATCTAGTCGGTAAAAGCCAGGGGTGCTGCTCGATGTCCTACCGTGCACAGGACAGCCCCCTTGCCCACCACAAAGGATTATCCTGCCCCAAAGTTCGACAGTGCTGAGGATGAAACACCTGCCCCGGGGCACGCGGGAGCCGTCCTTTCTGGGTGACGCTCTACCGCCACCTGGTGGGCTCCCGCGGAGGTTCAAGGGAACGGCAGGGGGCGGCGTTGGGATCAGGAATTCTGTGACTTGTAGCTTGGAGAAGCCGAACTGACATGGCATCACGCCACACACACACCCAACACTACCCCCCTGCAAAGCGTGAGGAGCGGGTGGAAGGGAGGTGCCACATCACACGACGTGGGGGAAGGATCCAACTGGAGAAAACGACAATGGAAGAGCCCAGAGTCTTGCAGGAGGCAGCATGTCCCCACCCTGGGTCCCCACCCCGTGGCCAGACATCCTAGGTCAGGGCGATGTCCCTGGATTTGCCAAGGGTCGCCTTCCAGGAGATGTTCCCTGTCCTCTTGCTCTGCCTTCCGGGGGCGCAAGTATAAAAATAAATGTGCGTGCACCTATGTGTCATATTTTAGGTCCCACATATAAGTGACACTACATGGTTCTGGTCTTTCTCTTTCTGATTCACTTCATTTAGTACGATAATCCATGTAGCTGCAGATGACATGATTTCATCGTTTCTTATGGCTGAGTAATAGTCCAGTGTATACGTGTGCCACTTCTTCTTTATCCATTCCTCTGTTGAGGGACATTTAGGTTGCTTCCTGTCTTGGCTACTGTGAATAGTGCTGCTATGAACATTGGGGTGCACATGTCTTTTCCAATGAGAGTTTTCTCTGGATTACTGATTGACTTTTTGTGACGCCAGACAAATGTCAACATCCATCGGCCTCTGTTTCCTTATCTGTAGAATAGGAAAAATATTACCTACCTCTTGGGGTTGGTTTGAGGGAGAGACTGTGGTAGACCAGTTGTTCTTTACTACACTAAGCAGTAAATTCAGCTTTGTGTTTATGTGTCAGATGTTGAATAATAGTCACACCCTACTTTGAAATTCAGATATGTGCTTTAAAAAACCAGCAGATCTGTGTTATCAAAATTTGGGGGCACTTTTAAGGACCTAAGTCCTCCCTCCTCTGCTCTGGAATCACACCCACATTGATCAAGAAGGCCACCGGAGGGACTTCCCTGGCGGTGCAGTATTTAAGAATCCGCCTGTCAACGCAGGGGACATGGGTTCGATCTGTGGTCCAGGAAGATCCCACATGCTGTGGAGCAACTAAGCCCATGCGCCACAACTACTGAGCCCACGTGCCGCAACTACTGAAGCCTGCACACCTAGAGTCCGTGCTCCTCAGCAAGAGAAGCCACCACAACGAGAAGCCCGCGCACCACAACGAAGAGCAGCTCCCTCTCTCCGCAACTAGAGAAAGCCCACATGCAGCAATGAAGACCCAGCGCCGCCAAAAAAAAAAAAAAAAAAAAAAAGCCACTGGATGCTTTTTCCAAATGCTCAGTGTTTATTTGATTCTCTCTCCATGCCCTCTGGTAGGACAGACATTTCACAGATACTGAGGTCCTATGACATGAAGGTCACGAGCCTACCTCAGGCAAATGCAATGACCAAGTTAAAGTGGACACTCAAGAAGCACTACCTATGAGGGCTTTATGAGAATCAGAAATCATTATCCATCTTTGAGAAGGAACCCCTGGGCACAGCTGGACCCTAGAAGGTTCCTCCATCAGAGCGAGTGTGGGTGGGGAGGGTTTTTAGGTCTTCAGTTTTTCCACCAGTAGCGGTCATCTTCCGCAAAAGAATACCAACTGTCACCAATTACAATGTGTGGCTTGAGTCGCTGTAGCTCCTCTAGAAGCCTTCTTATTCGAGAAGGGTAGTTCCATTTCCACAGCCTGGGGGGCAAAAAGGGGACTTACTACTCTGAGAATTTGCTTCTGACGCTTCTCCCTTCCTCAGAATTCCTGGTCGCCCCCCAAGGGTCTGAAACCACCTCTTGCACTTTTCTTAAAAAAAATTTTGGCCACACCACATGGCACGTGGGATATTAGCTCCCTGGCCAGATATCACACCCCCATCCCCTGCACTGGAAGCGCCGAGTCTTAACCAGTTGACCACCAGGGAAGTCCCCCCTCTTGTACTCTTGAGGAGAAACAGTGTGTGCCTCATAGAATGAAAGCCAGACCCTCCTTGTAAAGGAACTCTTTACAAGGCAGACGCTACACTGAGATTTTACAGGCACCTGCCCCTCATAGCTATCCGAAGAGGCAGACATTCACGAACTCCTTCCTGAGAAATGGCTTTGTGCCAGGTGCTGTTACAGGGTTTCGAGGCACAGTGCTAAACAAGGCAAACTCCCCACCTTCATGAAGCTTATATTCTAGGAGAGAGAAACAGGTATTCAAAGAGACACATGGTATCGTCCCCATTTGACAGGTAAGGAAACAGCCTCCCGAAAGGTCCATTAGTCAAATCTAGGTCCGCCTCTTCTCATCTTCACCTACCAAGTCCCCTACGCCACAAGCTTATCTCATCAAAGGCTACATTGCCTCGTGTGTCACCGACACAGATACGCCCCTTTGCAACACAGCCTTCTGCCTTTTCAGCTCACTCGCTGAAGTGATCGCCGAAACCGTTCACTTTGGCTGCATCAAGATCTCCAAATCCACTGAGCCATGCCTTCCAATCCACCCTTCCCCTCAGATTTCACACCACAACCATCGTGTTCTTTCTGGCGACATCCATCAGTCAAAACTTGACCCCTGGATAAATCCACCTGCTGTACGCTGGACCATGCAGGAGAAACCAGTTAGTCAACCGGGAAGTTTGCTACCGATGTAAGTACATCACAATCAACCACAAGGGGCCTTCTGTGCTGCCGCAAGTTTTACGTTTCTCCAGTCAGGTCTTTACTTCCCTCAATCACGGCTGTACTTCTTCACCTCCAGGGGTGCCCTGAACTTCTATTTTGTCTACGAACATGAGGTGCTAAGCAGCAAATACTTTCTCTATCGTCAAAACTAATTCCACGGGCTTCCCTGGTGGCGCAGAGGTTGAGAGTCCGCCTGCCGATGCAGGGGACGCGGGTTCGTGCCCCGGTCCGGGAGGATCCCACGTGCCGCGGAGCGGCTGGGCCCGTGAGCCATGGCCACTGAGCCTGCGCGTCCGGAGCCTGTGCTCCGCAGCGGGAGGGGCCACAACAGTGAGAGGCCCGCGTACCACCAAAAAGAAAGAAAAAAAAATTAATTCCACACCCGGTCATTCTCTCTTACTCTTTCGTTTCCTTCTTAGCGTTTACCACCTGCAGTAATCCTGAACATCAAAAACATTTAATGGTGGGAAAATACATATAACCTTTACCATCGGAACCATTTTTCATTGTACGGGTCCGCGGCACCCAGTCCATCCGCACTGTTGTGCAACTATCAGCACTGTCCGTCCTTATAACTCCTTTCCATCTCCCCCAGCTGAAACTCTGTCCCCGTTAAACACTAGCTCCCCGTCTCCCACTCTCCAGGCCCCCACCGTTCCACTTTCTGTCTCTGTGGATCTGATGACTCTAGGGACCTCACCTAAGTAGTATCATGTAGTATTTGTCTTTCTGTGACTGGCTTATTTCACCAAGCATAACGTCCTTAAGTTTCTTCCACGTTGTAGCATGTGTCAATTTCCTTCCTTTTAAGGCCGAATGCTATTTTATGGTATGGACAGACCACACGTCATTTATCCATTCACCCATCAGTAGATACCTGCGTTGCTTCCACCTCTTGGCTACTGTGAATGATGTTGTCATGGACACAGGAGTGCAAATATCTCTCCGAAAACCTGCTTTCAATTTTGTTGGGTGTGTACCCACAAGTGAGATGGCTGGATCCTACGGTAATTCTAGTTTTAGGGTTTTTTTTTTGAAGATAAACATTTTATTTGTATGTCATCCCTCCACGCTCCCCAAACCCATCCCCAGAGGAAGCCCCGTGGTACCAGGCACTGTACCCACCCTGTATCCACAGCACCCAACACGGTGCCTGGAACACGGTGAGCACTTAGCGGTTGGATAAAGATCTGGTTGATGAGACAAGGTCTGAACTTCTCAGATCAACTGCTTCTCCACCAACTACGGTGCCAGTAGCAGAAGGAGGTTCGTATTTCAGAAGACGTCGCCGGGGACTTACCCGATGGTTTGTAGATTAGATGTGGGGTGTGCAAAGGCCAAACACAGCTTTGTCATCCCGCTGGGACCGAAATTGTTCTGCATCAGGTTTAGGCTGGTCAGGTGCTGATTGCAGGAGAGGGCAGAGGAGAGGGCCTCACAGCCATTGGAGGTCAGTCCACAGGTCTCCAACCTTTAGAGAGCACAGCACAGCCAAGGAATGACCCCAAGATCCGGATCCTTCCTTCAGCACATGTTTGACTTCCACCACAACTTTAAAATCACAGCGGGGGGCTTCCCTGGTGGCACAGTGGTTGAGAATCCGCCTGCCAATACAGGGGACACGGGTTCGAGCCCTAGTCCGGGAAGATCCCACATGCCACGGAGCAACTAAGCCTGTGCACCACAACTACTCAGCCTGTGCTCTAGAGCCCGCGAGCTACAGCTACTGAAACCCGTGTGCCACAACTACTGAGCCCACGCGCCTAGAGCCCATGCTCTGCAACAAAAGAAGCCACTGCAATGAGAAGCCCGTGCACCACAACGAAGAGTAGCCCCCACTCACCACAACTAGAGAAAGCCCGCACGCAGCAACAAAGACCCAATGCAGCCAAAAATAAATAAATAAATACCACAACAGAATACCACTCAGCCACGAAAAAGAACAAAATCTTGCCACTTGCAGCAACATGGGTGGACCTGGAGTGTATTACGCATAGTGAAGTAAGTCAGACAGAGAAAGACAGACACTGTATATTTTCACTTAAATGTGGAAACTAAAGAATAAAATGAGTGAATGAATGAAAACAGAAATAGAGAAAAAAACAGTGGTGGGGGGAGGGGCAATAGAGAAGTAGAGATTAAGAGGTACAAACAACTAGGTATAAAATAAATCAGCAGCAGGACTTCCCTGGTGATCCCGTGGTTAAGAATATACCTTCCCAACTTTTTCAGATTCCACATATATGCGTTAATATATGATATTTGGTTTTCTCTTTATGACTTACTTCAGTCTGTAGGACAGTCTCTAGGTCCATCCACATCTCTACAAATGACCCAATTTCATTTCTTTTTATGGCTGAGTAATATTCCATTGTATATATGTGCCACGTCTTCTTTATCCATTCATCTGTCGATGGACACTTAGTTCCTTCCACGTCCTGGCTATTGTAAATAGTGCTGCAATGAACATTGGGGTGCATGTGTCTTTGAATTATGGTTTTCTCTGGGTATATGCCCAGGAGTGGGATTGCTGGGCCATATGGTAGCTCTATTTTTATTTTTTTAAGGAACCTCCATACTGTTCTCCATACTGGCTGTATCATTTACATTCCCACCAGCAGTGCAAGAGGGTTCTTTTTTCTCCACACCCTCTCCAGCACTTATTGTTTATAGAAACAATGTACTTTTTAAAAAAATATTTATTTATTTATTACTTATTTTGGGCTGCATTGTGTCTTCATTGCTGTGCATGGGCTTCCTCTAGTTGCAGTGAGCAGGGGCTGCTCTTTGTTGCTGTGCGCGTGCTTCTCACTGTGGTGGCTTCTCTTGTTGCGGAGTATGGGCTCTAGGTGCGCGGGCTTCTGTAGTTGTGGCATGCGGGCTTAGGTGCTCCACGGCATGTGGGATCTTCCCGGACCAGGGATCGAACCCATGTCTCCTGCATTGGCAGGCAGATTCTTAACCACTGCACCACAGGGAACTCCCAAAACAGTGTACTTTAATTAAAAAATACTTTATTGCTAAAAAACGCTAATCTTCTGAGCCTTCATCAAGTCATAGTAGTAACATCAAAGTTCACCAATCTGGAATTAACAGATACAAGCTACTGTATATAAAATAGGTAACCAACAAGGACCTACTGTATAGCACAGGGAATATGCTCAATATCCTGTAATAACCTATATGGGAAAAGAATCTGAAAAATAATTTATATATATATATAATGTATAACTGAATCACTTTGCTGTATACCTGAAACTAACACAACATTGTAAATGAACTATATTTCAGTTAAAAAAATTAAAAAATAAAAAAAAGCTCACTGCTCACAGATCACGATCATGAATATAATAAAAATGAAAAAGTCTGAAACATTGGGAGAATCACCAAAATGTGACAGAGACACAAAGTGAGAAAATGTTGGAAAATTGGCACTGATAGACTTGCTTGATGTAGGGTTGCCACAAACCTTCCATTTGTGACAAGAACAAAAAAATGAGCTCTGCCTGTTATCTACTTTCTGTCTTTATGGATTTGCCCATTTTGGATATTTCATAGAACTGGAATCATACATGTGACCTTCTGTATTTGGCTTATTTCACTTTAGCCTAATGTCTTCAAGGTTCATCCACATTGTAGCATGTGTCAGTGCTTCAGTCCTTTTTTTAAAAAATTTTTTATTTTACATGGTATTGTTGATTTATTGATACAATGTTGTGTTAGTTTCAGGTGTACAGCAGTGATTCAATTGTATATACATATTATATATTATATATATATATAATATATATATATCCATTCCTTTTCAGATTCTTTTCCCATATAGGTTATTACAGAATATTGAGTAGCATTCCCTGTGCTGTACAGTAGGTCCTTGTTGGTTATTATATATATATTTTAGTGTGTATATGTTAATCCCCAACTTGTAATTTATCCCTGCCCACCATGTTTCCCCTTTGGTAATGATGTTTGTTTTCTATGTGAGTCTATTTCTTTTTCATAAGTTCATTTGTATCCTTTTTTTAAGATTCCACATATAAGCCATATCATATGGTATTTGTCTGTCTCTGTCTGACTTCCTTCACTTAGTATGACCATCTCTAGGTCCATCCGTGTTGCAGCAAATGGCGCTATTTCATTCTTTTTTATGGCTGAGTAATATTCCATTGTATGTACTGGCACACTTTTTTTTTTTTTTTTTTGCGGTACGCGAGCCTCTCACTGCTGTGGCCTCTCCCGCTGTGGAGCACGGGCTCCGGACGCGCAGGCTCAGCGGCCATGGCTCACAGGCCCAGCCGCTCCGCGACACGCGGGATCTTCCCGGACCAGGGCACGAACCCATGTCTCCAGCATCGGCGGGCGGACTCTCAACCACTGCGCCACCAGGGAAGCCCAGTCACACTGTTTCAAACAAACCTCTGGGGTGATTCTGATGCTCACTAGGGTTTCAGAAACAGCCATGTCATCATTTGCTCTTTGGTCCACCTTTCTCACTAGACCATAAATGCATCCACTCCACGGTCTATACATGTCCATACCTCCACCATTTGGCACTGTGCTCAGCACACATGGGTTTTCCAGTAAACATGTATCTATTTAGTTCTCACTACCTCCAGAGCCTGTTCTCAAGTGTTGGCTATTTAATTCATCCATATCAAGGAGCCCAGTTGGAATTTGTGCCTCAGTCTGTTACTCGGCCATGGTTGTATGCTGTCTAATTTGATGGGACTGTGAAAATCAGAACAGGGTCTTTGTTCAAGCGACTTAACGTTTGGGTCCCCTTCACTCTGTGCCCAGCCCTCAAAGAGGTGATCCCAGGAACGTACCCAAGTCTCCTCAGAGAATTCTTCTGTTTCAATCCCTCACACAGCGCTGTAATCCCGTGGTCGCCCAGGGCATTGGCGGCTAGATCCAGGCTCTTCAGGTGTTGACTTCTTGTGATGACATAGGACAGATTCTTGCAGCAAGCGGCAGTGAGATGGCACTTGACCAATCTGCAAGAGGAGGGAAGTGGGGGTTGGGTGGGGGAGAGAGAGTGAGAGAGATGAAGACAGAGAGAGAGATGTAGAGAGAGAGATGAAGACAGATGAAGAGGTATAGAGAGATGGAGAGAGAGAGAGGGAGAGAGGTGGAGATTATTGAGCGAGATTTAGAGAGAGAGACAATATCTGCACCTTTTGCGGAGAGCGCCACAGTGCAATAAGGTTCAGAAACATTAGTAGAGATTCCCCTTGTTCCTTCCCAACTGGCAATTTTTCTCTCCATCTCCCTGTGAACAGCTTAGGACAGTCTATCATCTCAAGAGACACATAATAGAAGATGGTGGGGAAAGTTTTTGAAGAGACTGGAGGCATCTTCAGACAAAGAAATGAGCACTCTTTTCACCTGAAGATGGGATAAACATTCTCCCTGGTGGAGGGCAGGGAGAGAAATGGAAAAAAACACCAGTAGAAATTGGTAGAGCCTCTGACAAAGGGACAGAGCCCTGAGAGGGACAGAAAAGATGACAGAAGTCACTGAAACACTAGGTAGGGTTTGGGATCCAAAAGGAGAAGGGGTCTTGTGTGTCTGTTCCCAGGAGGAGTGGGAGAGGGTGGAAATGGCCCCTTCAGTAGTGACTATATGAGTCATCTGAGTAGACATGACAGAAACAGCTCTGGAGTCTCACATCATCAACTTAGTGTGCTAAGCATAGAATGATCCCACTGGGTCCATCTCCACGAGGCATTCACATCAAGAACGAGGAAGGAGGCCTTCCCTGGGGGCGCAGTGGTTAGGAATCCGCCTGCCGATGCAGGGGACATGGGTTTGATCCCCGGTCTGGGAGGATCCCCACATGCCGTGGAGCAACTAAGCCCGTGTGCCACAACTACTGAGCCTGCGTTCTAGAGCCCATGAGCCACAACTACAGAAGCCTGCATGCCACAATGACGGAAGCCCATGCACCACAACTACTGAAGCCCACGTACCTAGAGCCCGTGCTCCGCAACAAGAGAAGCCACCACAATGAGAAGCCTTCACAACGCAAAGAAGAGTAGCCCCCACTCGCAACAACTAGAGAAAGCCCGCACGCAGCAACGAAGACCCAATGCAGCCAAAAATAAAGAAAAAAGAACGAGGAAGAACTCACTTGTGAAGACCAGGTGGGAATGATCAAGTCTGAGAGGCCAGTATGGACCAATGGTGATGGTGAGGACCAGAAAATCTCCCAGCACTTAAATGCAACCCCAAAGAAATAGCATCTCCAATGGACTAGGCTGCATTTTCTATACCATGCAGCATTAGGGTTCAAAATGCCAATTCCATGAAAACAAATAGAAGAATTAATACTTGGGGGCTACTCAGAGGTTTGTGGACTATGATCTCTATCCAATTCCTTTCGTTTGTTTATTTTTGGGGAGAGAGAGCTCTCAAAGTGGTCCCACTTTTTGGTCCATTAACTCTACCATTGTAATTGATCATAAGAAAAGGCTATCAAGCACACAAAGTTTGATAAGGTACACATAACTAAAACACTGGACGTAAGCCCAGTGTCCAGCTTTCGGGGATTTTATTTATTAAAATTTTATTTTTTGGCCACACCACTTGGCATTTGGGATCCTAGTTCCCTGACCAGGGATTGAACCCATACCCCCTGCAGTGGAGGCACCAAGTCCTAACCACTGGATCGCCAGGGAAGTGCCAACTTTTGGGGTTTTTAAAATTTATTATGGGGCTTCCCTGGTGGCGCAGTGGTTGAGAGTCCACCTGCCGGTGCAGGGGACGCGGGTTCGTGCCCCGGTCCGGGAGGATCCCACGTGCCGCGGAACGGCTGGGCCTGTGAGCCGTGGCCGCTGAGCCTGTGCGTCCGGAGCCTGTGCGTCCGGAGCCTGTGCTCCGCAACGGGAGAGGCCACGGCAGTGAGAGGCCCACGTACCGCAAAAAAAAAAAAAAAGTTATTTTGCACCATTAAATGGAATACCATATCGTGCTTCATTTACTATTACGATTTGCTTATCCTCAAGGACAGAATGTGAGACCCAAGCAAGGTTTAGGTTCCTTGGGAGTTTTAGTTCCCCCTGGTGTATGATTGGTGGGGGAACTGCGGAAATATTGAGAGCCACGTGCCTGCCACATGGTAAGAATACCTGAAGTGGTAACTGCTAGGATCCTTTCTTTGTGACACATTCAATGTTGCTTATGCATCCGGGAGACATTAACTGAAACATGAAGAGTGATTATTGCTTGGTTTCAAGCTGAGAGATTTATTTCTGCTCATTGAGGTCCTTTAATTTTTCTAGTTGGTTTAGTGATGGAATACTCCTAGTATATAAAAATGTTCCAAAAGGGGTGAAGAAATTTGAGCCCCAGAGAGAAGAGGGATTGAGAGATAGACAGTCACCCCCTCCCCCTCCTCCCACATACAGAATGAACAGCTGAAGATTAACTTGGTGCAAGATGTTCTGAAAAGTAAAGCGGTTTTAGAGATCAGGCGCATCCTAGAACCCCATAGATCCTTCCACGGGGCTCCCGTCCAGAATGCTTTCTCCTCTTTCCTTCCCATACTCACTGCAGTGTCAACACATCAACTTACCCAGAGTGTCCGCTGGAAAGAATGAGCCTCAGGTGACCCTAGAACTAATTTGTGGTACCATCGCCCTCGACATTCTGGAAGCTCAGGCCCCCAGATGGTAGAGTTGATTCCCAACAACCCGGGAAACTTACTCAAGGTCCTGGAGGGGACAAGACGGCTCCATCATGACCTCACACAGAAGGTTCATCCCGCCATCTTCCAAGGGGTTCATGCTAAGGCTCAGATGCGTCAGGTGTCTGTTTCCCATGAGCGCAAATGCAAGAAAGCCACAGCCAGCCACATCCAGGTTGCATGCGTTTAGTCTGCAGGGCACACGCAGGGAAAGAGGACGGTCACACATGAGCAACTTCCCTCGGCTTCAGTTTTCTCCTCCTGTGGGTGTCACCGTGGGACACCTGGCACAGGTCACATGCTGGATGCTAGTCAAGATCCATCTCTTTTTAATTTTCCTCCTACTCAATGCATTCGCTTCCTATGGCTGCTGTAACAAATGGCCACAAGCTTAGTGTTTTAAAAACACACCTATGGGGCTTCCCTGGTGGCTCAGTGGTTGAGAGTCCGCCTGCCGATGCAGGGGACGCGGGTTCGTGCCCCGGTCCGGGAGGATCCCACGTGACGCGGAGCGGCTGGGCCCGTGAGCCGTGGCCGCTGCGCCTGCGCGTCCGGAGCCTGTGCTCCGCAACGGGAGAGGCCACGACAGTGAGAGGCCTGCGTACCGCAAAAGAAATAAAATCAACACACACATATTTATCTTATGGTTTTGGAGGTCAGAGTCTCACTGGGCTGGAAATCAAGGTGTCAGCAGGGCTGTGTTCCTTCTGGGGAGAATCTTCTCCTTTGCCTTTTCCAGCTTTTAGAAGCTGCCCACATGCCTTAGATCTTGGTCTCCAGCCAGCAACTCTATCACTCTGTTATCACCCTTCCACCTGTGATTCTCCTACCTCCTTCTTTCCCTCTGAAGGACATGTGTGATTACATGGGGGCCACCCAGATAATCTAGGAGAATCTCCCCATCTCAAGATTCTTTTATATATATATATATATATATATATATATATATATATATATATATATATATATATATATATTTTTTTTTTTTTTTTTTTTTTGCGGTACGTGGGCCTCTCACTGTCGCGGCCTCTCCCGTTGCAGAGCACAGGCTCCGGACGCGCAGGCCCAGCGGCCACGGCTCACGGGCCCAGCCGCTCCGCGGCACGTGGGATCCTCCCGGACCGGGGCACGAACCCGCGTCCCCTGCATTGGCAGGCGGACTCTCAACCACTGTGCCACCAGGGAAGCCCTCAAGATTCTATTCAAAAATTTTTTCTCTTGCTGTTTTATTCTATTCCATTTTATTTTTACTTTGGCTGCACTGCACGTCTTGTGGGATCTTTAGTTCCCTGACCGGGGATTGAACCTGTGCCCCCTGCAGTGGAAGCGCGGAGTCCTAACCACTGGACGGCCGGGGAAGTCCCTCAGGATTCTTAATTTAATCACACTGCAAAGTCCTTTTTACCATGTAAGGAAACATATTCGTAGGTTCCGGGGCTTAGGACATGGACGTCTTGGCGAGGGGCTCGTGCTCACTCGTCTGTCTACACTACTATCTCCCCATACTTACTCACTGGGGACCCTTAGAACTCGTCATAAGGTAGACATATGAATCAAAGTTATATTCTTCAACAGAATTTCTGGCTACACGTATACCATTAATGCACGAATATTTTCCCCTCATGTGACGTTGTTGGTGGACTAATCGGTCAGAGAGATGAAATGGCAGAGCTGGCTGTCAGCACTGAGCAAGGTTAAGTCTCACATTCTTACTGTCAGACCAAAGATTTCGGATAGAAGAGTCTGGCAACACGAGGGGGCAGCATTTCAAACAGTGACAGGGACACCTACACCTACTGTAAAATAGCTAGAGTACACAGCACCCCCAGATGTGTGCGTGTGTCACCCACACTTTGCGGCCAGTGATCCTGCATCACCAGTACCCTCATCTAAAAAATCTCACCTCTCTCTTTTTTTTTTTTTTGGCCACGCATCACGTGGGATCTTAGTTCCTTGACCGGGGATCAAACCAGTGCACCCTGCATTGGAAGTACAGAGTCTTAACCACTGGACCGCCAGGGAAGTACAGAAAAATCTCAGCTCTTATCCAACACTCCCCTGCCAGAATCTAACCTATGTAAACATAGGGACCACCTCTGCCTCTCATCTCTGTCCCTAGCAACCAAGAGTGTTTGCCCAACGTAGGTGCTTAATAAATGGTCAAGCCTCATTATTCATGGCCTCTGCATTCCTGAATCTGCCTCCTTGCTAACATTGGTGTCCCCCCAACACCGATATTTGCAAATCAGTAATGTGCAGAGCAGAGAAAAATTTGAGCTGGCAGTTGCACATGCTCCTAGCTGAGGTTGGAATTTTGCAGCTGCCACACCAGAAACAGGCATCCTTTTCATGGTCCAGTTAACGCCGTGATGTTTTGCATTTTTGTGTTTTTTTGGTGGTGGTGGTGGTGGTGACTTCATCGTTTAAAATGGCCCCCAAGGATAGTGCTAAGGTGCTGTCTAGTGTCCTAAGGGTAAGAAGGCTGGGATGTGCTTTATGGAGAAAACATATGTATTACATAAGCTTCATTCAGGGATGAGATCTAGTGCTGTTGGCTGTGAGTTCAATGTTAATGAATCAATAATATGCATTAAATAAAGTGTCTGTTAAAAGAAACACACAAAACAAGGTTATGTATTGATTGCTTGAAGAAAATGGGACACAAGTGAACTTATCTATGAAACAGAGACAGACACACAGACATAGAGAACAGACTTGTGCTTGCCAAGGAGGAGGGAGGCTGGGGGAGGGATGGAGTGGGAGTTTGGGATTAGCAGATATAAGCTATTATATATAGGATGGATAAACAACAAGGTCCTACTGTATAGCACAGGGAACTGTATTCAATATCCTGTGATAAACCATAATGAAAAAGAATATATATATATGTATAACTGAATCACTTTGCTATACAGCAGAAATTAACACAACAATATAAATCAACTATACTTGAATAAAATAAATTTAAAAAAATGTGACCAGAGGCGCCCAGGAACCTAATCCTGTATTTCCCTAGGAGCAATGGTTCAGTATTCGCTAATTCAGCATTTGCTAATTCAGTATTCACGGCACCTTTACAGAACACAACTGCCAGGAGTAATGAGAATCGGCTGTATTTGGCTAAATGAGGACTTCCCGCTGTAAGAAAACACAGAGGCGGAGGTGGAATTTTCCACGGAAGGATGAAATATAGGAGCTATCAGGAAGGGCAGGATGTGGCACTTATCGGGTCCCTTCGTCCTGACAATTTCCACGTTCCCCACTGCTTTCTGCTCTTTGTAATAAAGCTACGGATCCTCGCAGGGCAGCGAGTTGGACTCACATCAGCCTCTGTAGACCACAGTTGGGAAGTTTCACAGCTCGACACAGCAGATTCATGCCTTCACTCCCCAGGCTGTTTCCGGACAGGTACAGGTGTGTCAAGCTCTGGTTCTTGGTGAGAGCCGAGGCCAGATCCTGGCAGTCAGTGGCTGTGAGGCCGCAGTTCCCCAGTCTGCAAGGAGAGAGTCCCAGAAAGGAAATGATATCTGTTCTTAGATTTCCATCTCTCCCTCCCTTGCAAGGAAGGGAGAGAAAAGTCACCCCCATAGCTGACACGCCCTGGAAGATATCTGGTGACGTCACATCATGTCTGTGTTTAACTTGCAAACTCAACTCCAGTGATTCAGTCCCCAAATTCCACTCTGAAAGAATGAAATAATGCCACTTGCAGCAACAAGATGGACCTAGAGATGGTCATACTGAGTGAAGTTAAGACAGAGAGAGACAAATATCCTATGATATTGCTTATATGTGGAATCTTAAAAGAAAAGACACAAATGAATTTGCAAAACAGAAATATGCCTCACAGACATAGAAAACAAACTTATGGTTACCAAAGGGGAAAGGTGGCGGGGAGGGATAAATTAGGAGTTTGAGATTAACAGATACGGACGACTATATATAAAATAGATAACCAATAAGGACCTACTGTATAGCACAGGAAACTCTACTCAATGTCTTGTAATGATCTACAAGGGAAAAGGATCTGAAAAAGAATATACATATGTATATAGATACATATATATATACACCTACATAAATATATAAATATACATGTACATTTTTTATCCGAATCACTTTGCTGTACACCCCAAACTAACACAACATTGTAAATCAACTATACTTCAAATCAAAACAAAACAGAACAAAACAAAAACACTACCCTAAATATCGTGGGTGATTAAATCTCCCATCAACCAGCATGGGAAGCACGTGGGCAATGCAAATCTGCTCTCTATCTGGCTGTTTTACTGTGGCATGAGGTTTTGCAGAGATGGGTGACTTCCCTATTTAGAAGGACTTACATTTAATACATCGTGACCCATAGATATAAACTAGATAGTCCACCTCTTTAGCAAAGCTCAAGAAGCAACGGTACTTGAAAATGAGAGTTTGATAGTACTTCTCTCATGGGACTGTGACAAAATTAGATGAACTGACACATCTGACGTGCTTAAAGCAGTGCAATGCACATGGCAAGCACTTCCGCTGTATTATTGGCGGTGGTTCCTTTCAATGAAGGAAGACATGCTTGCTGGGTTGGACTTGAAAGGCATCAGGACAGGCCACCTCAAAAATATGCTACTTTGACTCAAACAGCATTTTGAGCTGGAGGCAATTAAGAAAAATCAGACACAGGAGGAGCTCTCAGCCCTCCACCCATCTGCCTGAAAGCAGGGCACACATTTCCCCCACTTCCTGTACCAGGGAAAGAACAACCTTTCTCACAGAGTTAGAGGTGGCACTGAGGCGAGTCTTCCTATAACCCTCATTTTCTATCAGTTTCCCCCATTTCCTTCCTAGTCACCTTCCCATAATTTATCAGCCCATAGAAGCCCCAAACCCCTTTCCTTTGTCTAGTCACTTCTCCACAATTCATTACCTCTTGTTAAAATGGTATGTAAGCTCCTGAGTCTAACTGCTTCTTAGGGTTTTTCACTTCCTTTCTGTGAAGGCCCCATGCACATTAAAAAAATTAACATCAATACAATTTGTATGCCTTTTCTCCTGCAAATCTGTCCATTGTCTGTTTAATTTGCAGGCCCCAGACACTGATCTTAAGAGTGTAGAGTAAAGTTTTTCTCCCCGACCCCTCCACAGGTTGATGGCTAGAAGGTATGTTGGCTTCCACTGTGAGTTTTATTTCCCCCTTCTGGGCTTGAAAGGGTAATTTGTGCCACTTGGTTTTCAACTTTTGCTCTGATTCAGAACCAAACTCCCACTGAAGGAGGACGCCCCTGCCATGGCATGCTTTGGGAGTGGTGGGGAGAAACAACCTGGTCCAAACTGTGGGATGTCAAGGAGGAAATTCCCAGGTAACAGATCAGTTCCCTAGGTATCAAACGGGAGCTCAGATTTTAGTTGTGCCTTTTATTCCCTGTATTACCTGAGACAAGAGACTTCCCTTCTTCTGGATTCTGTTTTCCTTATCAGCAAGTGGGAGGAACAAATTCCCAGCTGGTAGGTTGCTTGTGAAAATGATGTTCATGGGAGAGAACACTTAGCACAGAGCCTGGTGC
This sequence comes from Kogia breviceps, assembly GCF_026419965.1. NCBI lineage: Eukaryota > Metazoa > Chordata > Mammalia > Artiodactyla > Physeteridae > Kogia > Kogia breviceps. Next base: position 2,399,591 of record NC_081327.1, read on the forward strand.
TTAAAGATGCCATAGATGGCAGCTTAACCACAATCCTACGTCTCTTTGGGACTTTGGCATTGGAGAAAGTTTCAAGTATATAGTACAGCATTGTTAACTATAATCTGAATGCTGTATGTTAGATCTCCAGAACCTATTCCTCTTATAACTGGAAGTTTATACCCTTTGACACATATCTCCCCATTTCCCCAACTCCCAGCCTCTAGCAACCTCCATTCTACTCTGTTTCTTCAAGTTCAGCTTCTGCTCTGGTCTTTTATATCAGTTTGGAGTCAGTAGCAAAGACATAGATGTTAGTTTTGGGGTCTTTCTCAAACCTCCACATTGGACTCTCTCACGAGCTCCCTTCTCCCGTTCTAACCCTCGGCTTACGCACCAGTCAATTCCCCTCCCTTATCCCCCCTGACGTGGGTGATCTCAGGAGACGATATCTCTGCTGAACAGAGTTCAACTCACATAAGCTTCTTCAGGGTGCACTGTGTGACCTTCAAGGCATCACAGAGAGACTTGATGCTCTGCTCCGTCACCCTGTTTCCTGTCAGGCTCAGGGATTTCAGGCGGATGGACGTAACAAGCATTTGGGAGATCACCTGACAACAGGTGTGGGTTAATTCACAGTGATCCAACCTGCAGAGACAGGCAACAGGAGACACAGCCTCACCTCCTCCCAGAAGCAAAGCCATTTCCCCTCCTTCCCCAGACGGCAGCCACTCTGTCCATGTGGCTGGTTCCTGGATGCTGTTTGCTCTGGCCTGAGGGGCTGAGCATTCGCTGTTTCTGTTTGCAACACCCCTCCTCGCCCCAGCCCCAGGCCTTTTTGTGGTTCAATTTTCCATTCACTCTCCAGAGTGTCCCTTCTTCTGAGTAAGTGGGTCTCACTACCTTCCTTAACTATGCCTGCCCTGCCCTACCCACCCCGTCCTCTTGCTTCGGTATTATTTTATTCATAGCAGTTATCAAAAGCTGACATCTCATATACTTATCTGACATATAACATTGTGTAAGTATCAGGTGTAACTTGATGTATTTATACATTGCAACACGTATACACGGATTTTATATATTGCAGTATGATTGCTAATGTAGCAGTAGCTACAACCTGTATCACATCACGCGTTAATCATTTCTCTTTTTTTTTTGTTTTTGGTGGGAGTAATTAAGATCTAGTCTCCTAGCAATGTTGATGTTTATAATACAATACTGGGGCGTCTATAATCATTATACTGTGCATTAGATCTCCAGGACCTATTTATCTATTAGCTGCAGGTTGGTACCCTTAAATAGTATATCCTCTGGGCCTGATCTGTCGCGTAATCTGCCGTTTTGCAAGTAGCTTTACCATCGGAAGCATGGAGAAAACCGCCGCCAATCACAGTGGTGCTTGTGAGGGTTAAAAGAGTAAATACCGCAGCCAGGCGTTGCTCTAATTGTGCAAACCTGTTCTTGCTTTTACCTGGATGCAGAGCTGGACTACATTTCACAGCCTGCCTTGCGGTGAATATGATCGTGCAACTGAGTTCCTGCTAAGAGAATATGAGGGGAAGTGATTTGAACCACTTCTGGGTCAGGTCCACAAGACCGCCAGGTTTCCCCAAGTTCCCTCTGCGTCTATAAGCAGACTGCCTGTGCCCAGCAGGGTCTTGGAAGCTGTGTGTTAACAGTAGGACCTGGGCTTCCCTGGTGGCTCAGTGGTTGGGGATCCGCCTGCCAATGCAGGGGACACGGGTTTGAGCCCTGGTGCAGGAAGATCCCACATGTCGCGGAGCAACTAAGCCCGTGCACCACAACTACTGAGCCTGCTCTCCAGAGCCCGCAAGCCACAGCTACTGAGCCCACGTGCCACAACTCCTGAAGCCCGTGCACCACAACTACTGAGCCTGTGCTCTAGAGCCTGTGAGCCACAGCTAGTGAAGCCCATGCACCTAGAGCCTGTGCTCCACAACAAGAGAAGCCACCGCAATGAGAAGCCCATGCACTGCAACTAGAGAAAAGCCCTCATGCAGCAATGAAGATCCAACGTGGCCAAAAATAAAAAAATAAATAAATTTATGAAAAAAGAAAACAAACAAATGCTGGAGAGGGTGTGGAGAAAAGGGAACCCTCCTAAAACATAAACAAAAACCAAAACCAGTAGGACGTGTTAGCCTGGACTGTTTATATAGACATCTCAACCCCCTTTGGACTGTTTACATAGGCAATAAATGCCCTTCTGTTGTTCCTGAGCCATTATACATTTTTGCAACTATGTGTCACAGAACCTAACTAATACACTAGCACATAGAAAACAATCTCAATTATTTGCTCTGTTGGGTTTCAGATGGACATTTTAGAGTTCTCCAAACATACATGCTTCCGGTGTGTGCGTACGTGTATAGCTTCTCGGTTCACTTATTTTTGTCTCCCCGTGCTAGCCTATGAGATCAGGAACCTTGTCCCATTCATCAGGACATTGCCAGAACCCATGAGATGGTGTTATAAACATAACAGGAGCTCTGTGTTTGTTCAATGCAAGAAAATGAATCTCCCATTGAGCTTGCAATCAAAATCCCTTCACAATGTGGCCCGATCTGTCCTTCAAAGACAGATCTGTCTCTCCCATTTAGAGATTAGCCAATCACCCCATCCCTTCTCTCCATTCAATACATCTTTGGGGGCATAGTTTGGACCAGGTGCCGGGAATAAAGCAGTTCTAGGTTTTGGGAACAAGCAGTGAAGGAAACAGAACACTTCTGTCCTCATGAGTTACTAGAAGGTAAACTCATTAGGATTCCCAGAAATGGGCTGTCATTTCCCACCATATGATTTTATACTTTCTCTTTCCTTGGCCCCAAATAGCCTCTCTCTCTCTCCTCTTTTCTGACAATGTGTGTCTTATTTATTCTTCGAATCCAAGCTCTAGTTACCCTATTAGTGAAGCATCAAGAGAGACAGAGACAGAGAGACAGAGATAGAACATCAAGAGAGACAGAAAGAGACACAGAGACAGAGATGACACAGAGAGATTCATCTCATTCCAGCGATGGTTGTAAAACCCACATGGCATTTCGCAGACACACCCGCATTTCCATCCTGTAAGGACTTCTACTTTCTGACTGACTCCCTTGGGTTGCGTTTTTAAATGTGCAGTTTGCAAGTTAACATAAGGTGCAAAGCAAGCTACTCTTCCACACTTGTGGTGAGTCCGTCAACAAAGTTGAGCAGACCTCATGCTCATGTGTCTCAAAATACGCCAAAAGCACCAAGGAGTAGTGGTCTTTAGTTCCAGCCAATCTAATTGGCAAGACACATGCCCAGGACTTACAAAACTGTGGTAATAACTCCAAACTGGAAATGACCAAAATGTCCCTGAATTGGTGAATGGTTACACTAACTGTGCACATCTGTGTCACCGAATGATACTCAGTAATAAAAAGTAACACACTGTTGCTACATGGAACAGCTTGGACGGATCTCAAGGGCACTTACAGATTGAAAAAAAAAAAAACCGTCTCAGGCAATGACGTACTGTATGACTCCATTCGTATAGTGCTGTTGAATGAAAAACTATAGAGATGGCAAACCTGAGTGTGTATACACACTCACACACACACACACACACACACACACACACTCACACAGGGATACTACTCAGCCACAGAAAGGATGAAATCTTGCCATTTGTGACAACATAATACCCTCAAGTTCAATTTGTGTTACGTGAAATAAGACGGAGAAAGACAAATACCATATGATTGCTCTCATAATGTGGAATCTAAAAAACTGATAAAGAAAACCCCCAAATAAATGAACAAACCAAATCAAAACAAACGTGTCGATACAGAGAACAGAGTAGTGGTTACAGGGTGGTGAGGGAGGTATACTGCATAGTGACGGATAGAAAACAAAATTTTGGTGGTGAGCACACTGAAGTGTAGATGGAAGTAAAAATATAATGTTCGGGGCTTCCCTGGTGGTGCAGTGGTTAGTAACCTGCCTGCCAACGCAGGAGGCAAGGGTTCGAGCCCTGGTCCGGGAAGATCCCACATGTCGTGGAGCAGCTAAGCCCGTGCGCCACAACTACTGAGCCTGCAAGCCACAACTACTGAGCCCGTGTGCCACAACTACTGAAGCCCGCGCACCTACAGCCCATGCTCAGCAACGAGAGAAGCCACCGCAAGAAGCCTGTGCACCGCAACAAAGAGTAGCCCCTGCTCGCCGCAACTAGAGAAAGCCCGCGCGCAGCAAAGAAGACCCAACGCAGCCAAAACTTAATTAATTAAGAAATATAATGTTATAATGTTATATAAGTTTCATATATACAAGTCAATGTTACCACAATAAAAAATAAACGTTTTAACAGCCTAAATAAAATTGGGTTTTGCCAGAAAAAAAGATGGAAAGTTACTTTTTTCTTGTGGTGAAATATACATAACACAAAATTTACCATCTTAACTTTTCAGCGTACAATTCAGTGGCATTAATTATATACACACTGTCGCACAGCCATCGCCACCCACCTTATCCAGACTCCTGATTCTCTATAATATTTTAGCAGCTTTCTGTGAATGATTATTTCAAAATAAAAAGTAAAAACAATAAAGCCCCGAAATCCGCAAAACACAAACCATACCCAGGACTTACCTCAGAGACTCCAGCAAACAGTTTGGGTGCTTTACTGCTTCACATGCCATCATAACATCTCTATCCTTCAGGTGAGTGCTTTCCAAGTCCAGGTATTTAATATTTCGGTTGATAAGAGTTAGCCAGAGGTGACGGAGACCAGGGGTAATCTGGGCACCTGTAAATCTACAGAAGAGGAGAGAAAACACTAGTTAGACATTTGGGTGACATTTGGTTGTATCCGAATTTTTCCTTCTTGCTCTTTCTTCCATTTCAACTCTGATGTCTCATTATTTGCATTTACAATTGGCCCTCAAATAACATGCATTTAAACTGCACGAGTCCACTTATACATGGATTTTTTTTCAATAAATATATAAATAAATATATGTAGAACGTTGTGTGCAAAACTTGTACTGAAGTGGATAGCCTATCATTACACAGGAATAAGGTGAGTGATATTCGGTATAAAATTAATGTGTTTGTTTTCTCACTGTTTTATAACTTTGCTTTCAAAGAATTACATTACTGTACAGTCTGCCTTTCTCATAATTGTAGAAACTGTATCAGCCGATCATCACAGGTAAGTGTTTTTTTTTAAATGTAACAATGTTTCCAATACTGTATGAGTATGACTGTAATATGTATGCCATAAAAATTTTATAATGATTCATTCATTAGTGTACAGGCTAGGCTACCATAAAGCAATCTTATTGCTGCGTCTTCATTATCTATGCATGAATCATTACACCTGTAAATAAATATTCCTTTCACATTATATTTTTATTTTTGATGTCCATTGTTACATGTATGTATATACACATATGTACGTTATACATATAACACCTGAAGTATTTTGTATCATATAATATTGATGGAGATACTGACAAATGATTCCCCTTATAAACAGACAATGTCAATTTATGGTATCAATAAATACAGTACTGTAAAAATGTACTTTCTCTTCCTTATGATTTTCTTAATAACATTTTCTCTTCTCTAGCTTACTTTATTGTAAGACTACAGTATATAATACATATACAAATATGTATTAATTGACTATGTAATTGGTAAGGCTTCTGGTCAACAGTAGACTATTAGTGGTTACGTTTTTAAGGAGTCAAAAGTTATGTTTGGATTTTTGACTGCATGGGGCCAGAGCTTGGCATTGTTCAAGGGTCAAAAGTATTTTATTTTAAAGCAGCAAATACTTGAGTACCTATGATGCATCAGGCACTGGGAAGAGCATATTAAACAATGCTAATATTCTGTGCCCTATGGAGCTGAACTTATCAGGGAAGACATTCAAAAGAGGCAAAAGAGTTATGCATAAGAAAGCTAAAAACAGAACTACCATATGATCCAACAATCCCACTCCTGGGCATATATCTAGAGAAAACCATAACTCAAAAAGATACATGCACCCCGATGTTCACTGCAGCACTACTTACAATAGCCAGGACATGGAAGCAACCTTAAATGTCCATCAGCAGAAGAATGGATGAAGAAGATGTGGTACATATATACGATGGAATATTACTCAGCCATAAAAAAGAACAAAATAATGCCATTTACAGCAACATGGGTGGACCTAGAGATGATCATACTAAGTGAAGTCAGTCAGACAGAGAAAGACAAATATATGATATCACTTGTATGTGGAATCTAAAAAAATGGTACAAATGAACCTATCTACAAAACAGAAATAGAGTCACAGATGTAGAAAACAAACTGATGATTATCAAGGGGGAAAGGGTGGGAGAGGGCTAAATTGGGAGATTGGGATTGACATGTACACACTACTATATATAAAATAGATAACTAATAAGGACCTACTGTAGAGCACAGGGAACTCTACTCAATACTCTGTAATGACCTATATGGGAAAAGAATCTAAAAAAGAATGGATGGATGTATATGTATAGCTAATTCACCTTGCTATGCAGCAGAAACTAACACAACATTGTAAAGCAACTATACTCCAAAAAATTTATAAAAAAAGAATGAAATAAGTTATAGTAAATTAAGAATAGAGCTACAGATATCTAGCCAAGTTCAAGTTGAAGAAAAAAGTCAAATGTCAGACTGTGCAATGTGATATCATTTGGATTAAAAACTTCATATGCCACTATATATTTATAATTGCATGGAAAATTTATGAGAATATGTGAAAGTAATTAGGCAAACAGGAAGCTGAAGAGTCATCAAGGGACTTACAGAAAATCCTTTGTACTTCCTGAATCTCTTTACCATTATCATGTATTAGGGTTGAATGACAAATACAGTGATGACATGGATGTTTTTTTAGAGTGACTTTTTTTTAACATCTTTATTGGAGTATAATTGCTCTACAATGGTGTGTTAGTTTCTGCTGTATAACAAAGTGAATCAGCTATACATATACATATATCCCCATATCTCCTCCCTCTTGCATCTCCCTCCCACCCTCCCTATCCCACCCCTCTAGGTGGTCACAAAGCACCCAAGCTGACCTCCCTGTGCCATGCGGCTGCTTCCCACTAGCTATCTGTTTTACATTTGGTAGTGTATGTATGGATGACATGGATTAAAGCAAGTGACAGGGTGTAACAAGAGCTTAACATAGGGGCAGCTAGTGGGGAGGGATTCCCAAGGGAAAAACAGTTAAGATAACAGCTGACAGAGAAATAAAGTTTGGTGTAGGACTTAAGGTGAACAAAGCATTATTCCTTATTCTGGGATCACCAAGCTCCTTGAGTCAGCCCAGCTTAAGGAAACTAATTAGGGAAGAGGTAGAAGTGACCAGGAGAGGAAAATGCTTTCAGCCAAGAACTTGACTTGGTCTAGTCTAGAGTGTCGCATGTGCTTCACTTGGTCCTGGAGGGAAAAGTAGAAATAGAACCTTTGTTGAAGTAGAACAAGCCCTTCATTTCCTGCTCTAGATGTCTGGTAAGTACCCTGGTGTCTCCAACAGACCCAGGAACTTATTGGGTTGGCCCAGAAAGTTCGTTTGGGTTTAAACCCAAACGAACTTTCTGGGCCAACCCAATATATTAAGTATTTAAATATTTGTTACCTTATTAGCCTGAAAGCATTAAGGACTGATTTAAAGGCTCTCACAGATCATGCACTTTGATCTTGCTATTGCCTCATGCTCTACCATTTACTGAAAGGAGCCTCCCTCACTTTTCCCCCACTAACCAACTCCTATTCATCCTTCAAGACCCCGAGTAAATGAACCCACCTTAGTAATCCCTTCACAAGGTCTTTAGTCATTCCCCATCCTGTGCGTTTGGGAACTTGGTTCCTATACCTATTCCCTCCGAATACATTTTAGAGATCGGTCTTCCTCAGTAGGTGGGAGAGGAGAGCCATGACACAGTCAGGCAAAGGGGCATGTACAGGGGCTGGGAAGCCTTACATCAGATTCTGTATTTTACAGGTTGGCTGCCTCAGCTTGATGCAGAGGGTCTTCATGGCCTCTTCACTCAAGATGCTGCCGCTCAGGTCGAGCTCTCGTAGGTTCGGGTGGGTGCTGAGCACGGAACAGAGGTGATCCCAGTGTTCATGCTGGGTCTTGATCTGCAGACTATGTTGGAGAAGGAAATAAGCATTTGCTTCCATAGGATGGATTTTTTTTTTTTTTGCGGTACGTGGGCCTCTCACCGTTGTGGCCTCTCCCGCTGCGGAGCACAGGCTCTGGACGTGCAGGCTCAGCGGCCACGGCTCACGGGCCCAGCCGCTCTGCAGCACGTGGGATCCTCCCGGACCGGGACACGAACCCGCGTCCCCTGCATCGGCAGGCGGACTCTCAACCACCGCGCCACCAGGGAAGCCCACACAGGATGGATTTTGACATGAATAACTGCCCCAAAAATGCCCGGGGAGAGAAAACAGTGTATTAGGGCAGGACAGGGATGGTTTTAGAGGCTCTGAGGCCAGTGTAGCAGATCTCTCCTCCTGCTCTGGAGAAGTGCTCTCCTAACCACCTGCCTCCTGAAGATTTTGACACCCACGGGGCACACCTCCAGCTCTTGAGTAAGATTTGTGCTTAAGTTCTAGCTCCCCCTTGAATGTCAGAGGGTGCAGCCACTACTGAAAACAGTAATGGTTTCCCCCCCAGATTAAAAATAGAACTACCACATGATCCAGCAATCCCACTTCTGGGAGGGGTATATCAAAGAATTGAAATCAGGATCCCAAAGAGATATTTGTACTCTATCATTCACAATAGCCAAGACATGGAAACAACCTAAGTGTCCGTCCGTGGATAAGCGGATAAGGAAAATGTGTTGTACGCACAAAACGGAATATCATTCAGCCTTAAAAGAGAAGGAAGTCCTGCCATTTGCAAGAACTGGGATGAAGCTGGAGGGTGTGGTGCTAAGGGCAAAAAGCACTAACAGGGAGACATGCATGATCTCACTGACATGGAGATTCTAAAATAGTCAGATTCACAGAAGCCGAATGTTACAGTGGTGGTTGCCTGGGGCTGGGCGTGGGGGGAGTGGGGAGATGTTGGCCAAATGTTACAAAGTTGAGTTATGCAGGATAAATGCATTCTGGAGAGCTAATGTACAGCGATGTGCCTAGGGATAGTAGGTAGTCTTAAGTGTCTTCACACACACACACACACACACACACACACACACACAAGAAAATGATAACTTTATGACGTAATGGGTAAGCTAATTCACTCGATGGTGATGATACATCAAAACCCCAAGTCATACATCTTAAATATATGCAATTTTCATTTCAATTATAGCCCCCCTCCCAAAGATGGAAAGAAAAAAAATCGCAGAGGCGAGGTACTCACCCTTGGGGAACGCTGGGCCACGCCTCAGCAAATTCATGCTTTGGGACCCCTCTGACATCCAACCGAATTTTCCGTAAATACTGGCAATGCCGGAGACAGAAAGAAGACACTAGGAAGTCCATTGGTCGGTTCAGCGGAAGCCACACTTCTTGGAAGCCTTTCAAGGCCGAGCGAACAAACTCGTCATCCTGTGTCTCAAAAAGACAGTAGAAGGCGTCAAGGAAGTCTAGCGGGGCAGAGGTGTTGGCGTGTTGACCCAACAAAGAGATCCAGTGCAGAAGCCTCTGCTTTGCCACCAGGGGGACGGGACATCCCAGGAGGGTCCCCAGCGCCCCCATCACCTCTTTGTTCATGAGGCCAAACAAGAACCTCTTCATCCGGACCAAGTGGGCGTTCAAGTCGATTTGCTTGAGTTCCATCAAAGTCTTTACATTCTCGGTGAACAGAGGGTAGGGGTCGCCCTCTCCTTCCAATCCTTCCAGGACGTAGTACAAGGCAGCAAAGAACTCCTGGAGACTGAGGTGTAAGAACATGCAACACTCTTCACAGCGGCTGCCTTGGAGAAGGATGCGTGTGTGAAACAGAGCGGAGAGCTCAGGTTCCTTCAGTCCGTGAACGCCCAGGTCATCGCTGTAAAACACGAACTTCACGTTCCACACGCCTTCCACAGCCATGTGGCACAAGCCCTTCAAGGTGACTCTTTCTTCCTGACGCAGACAGCTCCTGACTGCATCTTTTGGAGCAAGCTGATGGAACACGAATGAGGCATACAAGCCCGTGAGAGTCTGGCAAGCGATGGAAAGGCTCTTTCCTGGTGCCTCTTGCAGCTTGAGAGCCTCACAGACCAGGGAGCACACGACGGACACCTGGCACTTGTCAAACAGCTCGTGGTTGTCCACCACCGAACGCAAGGTTTGAATCTTTTGCTGTTCGTGCTTCGCATGCTCAAGAAGCAACTGCACCCTTTTTTCCACTGAGAGTCCCCCAACCAACAGGTAATGGGGAGACAGGAGCACGGATTGGAGCTTTTCTATGCCTGAGTCTCGGACGGTGATGATCAGGGAAGACTCGGGCAGCAAGACTTTCTTCAGAAGACTCTGCATCAGGATGGACACGGGTTGCTTCTCCGCCCAGTCTCCAGAGAGATTCGAGTCATCGTCTTTGAAGGCGAGGTCCAGGTCCTCAAACCCGTCAACCACAAACAAGAGCCTTTCTGGTTGGGACAGGATCTCCTCCACCTGGACCTGGGTGTCTGGCCACTGCCTGGAGATTAACTCTGCAAAGCTGCACTCCCTCATCCGCTGTAGCTCTCCGGCGTGGAGGAAGAAGACATAGGAGAACATGCCCTGGTAGAGCTCACCTTGCGCCCAGAACAGCAGGATCCTTCTGGCCAGAGCCGATTTCCCGATTCCCGCCTTTCCGTGTAGAACCACAGTGAGAGGCCGGAAGCCCCCCTGGTCTGTATTAAAAGCCCCCAACAACACGTGCACATCTGGACAGACAGAGGCAAATTTTTCAAAGCTGTGGTGTGCATCCGGCTTCGTGGAGAATTTCCTCATCACGTGACTCTTATAGTCTTGTCGGTCCTCTCTGTGGCCTGAGTCGGACAGGAGAGAAGAAGAACAAGACAGAGAGTTTGAAGAAAGTCTGGATTTTAGTAAAAAAAACTAGCAAAAAAGCAAAACAAAAACTGCAGACCTACTAAGTCAGACAGCCTACAGCTGTGGGTCTTTTGTTTCTTCCTAGCGACGTACATATAACAAGCTCTGTCCCTCGTAGGAAGATCACTTCCTCAAAGCTTACGGATGTTCTGCAAAATAGCTGTGTCCCTTTAACCTGATTTCTCTGTCCAGGACTTCATACCTGATAGGTTACATTTTTGTTTGCTTATTGTCTGTCTCCCTCAATGGATTCTGCGCAGGGACTTTGCTACTTGCTACTGTATCTTCAGTATTTGTAACAGTGCCTGGTGCCCTGTGGATATGCAACTATGCAACTGTATTCACTGAATGATCTATGCTGAACATGCCTATGTGGTCTCTGAAAGACAGAGAAGCTTGTGTGTGCGTGGCCCTGCGTTCCAGCCCAGGAGTCCCGGGCTACTGTGCGGAAACAGCTCCATGTGACAGGGGATCCTGCTCTTTACGAGGAGGTAAGCACAGCCTTTGAAGTTAGACCCGTCCTGCCTGGAACTCGAAGCTCTATAGTGTCTGTGATTTGGAACAAGTTGCCTCATTTTGGGGACCTCCATTTCCTCACCTATAAGATGAGATGGACATCCTCTTCAAGGGCTGCGACAAATATTTAAGGAACAAAAAGTGCATTCGATATTTATCGGCACAGGGCTTGGCAAAGATGAGCAAAGGCCACTATTATCATTACAAAGTGTAATTCTTTCACCCTTACCCTCTTTATTTTATTCCCAACATTTGTCATAAATGGCAACTCTTTTATGCGTTTAATTATCTAGCTCCCAGCTTCCAAGGTGAGCTCCATGAGAAAAATACCTTGTCATTTTACCTCCATACCCGTAGCCTCTTTAACAGTCTCTGACATCCAATAGGTACGCACTAACATAAAAAATTAGATGATCATACGAAGTGAAGTAAGTGGGACAGAGAAAGACAAGTATCATATGATATCACTTATAGGCGGAATCGAAGAATGGATACAAATGAACTTCCTTACAAAACAGGAGACTCACAGACCTAGAAAAGAACTTATTTACAAAGCAAATAGACTCACAGACATAGAAAACAAACTTATGGTTACCAAAGGGGATACTAGGAGTCGGGGGGAGACACCTTTTCTTCTTCCATGGATTTAATGATCATATTTGTACTTAAGAGTTCCAAATATTGCTCTCTAGTGCTGATTTCTTCCCTAAAACTCCAGGATCATATGTCTAACTCACTACCTTAAAGGGACCTCAAATTCAATGCACCAAAACCTTATTTCAGCTTTTACCTCTAACCAAAAACGTACTCCTTCTGCTAAGTTTCCTGTAAATGTTAATTAGAAAGAAGCTTCTATTTCTGAACTTACTTTGGAACAGATATTTGGCTCATTCCCTTATACAGAAATCTAATTTTAGCTCCACATCATCACTCTATGGTAGTTTTTCATCAGTCAATGGGGATATTAATACCTCCCTTATGAGGTGGGTGTAGGATCCCACGACATAATCACAAAACGTGAGAACAGCGCCCGGCCCATGGCAAGTATTCTAGAAATGTCGTCATTGCTGGTATTTGTTACTACCCATTCCAACTGAAAATGGACAATACTGGCAGCTATTAGGTTTTCTAATATTTGTCCAAGAAATGATTACAGTAACCCACACCTGCCAACATAAGTTATGTTGTACGGATGGAATAAAAGCCCAGCTTGAGGTGATTTCCGAGTTTGAAATTTACTTCATTGACTTTCGGGACTTCCCTGGTGGTCCAGTGGCTGAGACTCCACGCTCCCAAATGCAGGGGGCCCAGGTTCAATCCCTGGTCGGGGAACTAAGATCCCACATGCCATGCCACAACTACGAGTTCACATGCTGCAACTAAGATCCGGAATGCGGCAACGAAGATCCCGTGTGCCGCAACTAAGGCCCTGTGCCGCCAAATCAGTCAATTAATCAATAAATTTTCTTTTTTTTTTGCGGTATGTTGGCCTCTCACTGTTGTGGCCTCTCCCGTTGCGGAGCACAGGCTCCGGACGCGCAGGCGCAGTAGTTGTGGCTCACGGGCCCAGCCGCTCCGCGGCACGTGGGATCCTCCCGGACCGGGAGACGAACCCGCGTCCCCTGCATCGGCAGGCGGATTCTCAACCACTGCGCCACCAGGGAAGCCCTCAATAAATATTTCTGAAAAAAATCATTGATTTTCAACATCACCATCCACCAGGTTGTCTAAACAGAAAGGTGGGAGCAATTCCTGAACCTCTGTTTTTCTGAAACCCTCAACACCCAATTCTAATAGATATATCTACCCCATATCTTACTGAGATATTACTATCTTAGATCTCAATAAATATTTTTTCCGTGATAATTTCCTTATACAGAAATGTTAATAGCAGCATCATTCATACACATCCATTTTCCACCCCCCTCTCCCCCACTAACTTGGTACTTCTTCCATGATTGGACCTTGGTCCGTCTTTGTTGGTGTAGAATGTTCTGGTATTTCAGCCAGTAAATATTCTGCAATAGAGAGTAGATGAGATAATGTCTCAATAAAGTCATGGCAACTCCCCAAATCAGGGATGAGCACATCCTCTGCCCAAATTACTGAGGCAACGAAGACTAGTCTCAGGTTCTCACAGTTCGTTCCATGACTCGTCTGAAATGAGGAAAATGGAGACAGACCCTCAAATACCACCGGCACGTGAAGCGGCAGAGATTTATAGTAAAGAGTGTCTCATTTTGAGCACATAAATGTACATTTCAGTCCCATTTTTGCTGTATGATCCTGGGTAGGTCATATAATAAGACGGTATATTATGGTTACTAAGAGTTAATTGCCAAGGGCTTCCCTGGTGGCTCAGTGGTTAAGAATCCGCCTGCCAATGCAGGGACACGTGTTCGAGCCCTGGTCCAGGAAAATCCCACACGCCACGGAGAAACTAAGCCCGTGCGCCACAACTACTGAGCCTGTGCTCTAGAGCCCGTGAGCCACAACTACTGAGCCAGCATGCCACAACTACTGAAGCCCACGTGCCTAGAGCCCGTGCTCTATAACAAGAGAAGCCACCGTGATGAGAAGCCCGCGCACCACAATGAAGAGTAGCCCCCGCTCGCTGAAACTAGAGAAAGCCCACATGCAGCAACGAAAACCCAAGGCAGCCAAAATAAATTAATAAATTTTTTAAAAAAGAGTTAATCGTCAAGAGTCATCTTAAACACCTCTCTCGAACGTCAGAATAGTTAGTTACCTACTCAGATGCCTGTGAGTTCTCCAAATAGAGGTACCTTCAACTCATGAGCTCTAACATTGACCAATCCTCCCTCCCCCTCCCCTCCTCCTCCCCTCCCCTCCTCCTCCCCTCCCCCTCCCCTCCTCCTCCCCCCCCCCCCCATCTACATGCTGCAAAACAGCTCTTCCAGTATTTCCTGGGATGAGGCAATGGAACCCCACCCACCCCGTCACTCACGCCAGAAACTTGGGTACCATGCTTGATACCATATTCTCTCTCTGCATTTATTCCTCAAAAACTGTTGTGTCTGCTTCCAAAATACCTTCCAATTCTATTTCTATTTTTTCTTTAACTGCCATCATCACCCTAGTCCCAGCCACCTTTATTTCTCCCATGGGATGCTAGAATGCACTCCTAACCGGTCTCCCCACATCTACTCATGACTCTTTCCAGACCACTCATGATTTCAGCAACAATGTTGAAATGCCAGTTTGATTATTTCTACCCCTACCCCTTTAAAACTATTTAATTGCTTATGCTTTGCTATTAAAATTATTTTCAAGATGCTGTCTGACTTCTAGACCATTTTTTTATCTTCATCTCCTGCCATATTCTCTCCAATGCTTCATGGTCTATCCAACCTCCTTCTTTGTTAAAGGCTTCATAATGTTGCTCTCTTTTGCTCAGAATGTTCTTCCCTACCCAATTAGCTCGGCTAATTCCTTTTCTTCATTTTTGTCTCAGTCTAAACCTTACTTATTCTAGGAAGTGATTCTAGTCTTCACATATTTTTCTACACCATCCATTAAAAAATTGCCCATTTATCCTTATTGCATTGCAAGCTATAAATCTCTGGCACATGATACACGAGAGTTTAAAGATATACCAAATGAATGGTGAGTAATTTTTGTCACATATTAGGTCATGAACTTGGTCAACTTGTATAACTTGGTAGAATCTCTATTTTAGCTTCTGTCGTGGGGGACCTATTTTTTGAGTGCGTTTGAAAATAAATAGCAGGGCACATGACAGCTTCAACGTGGTATTTAGACTGGGGTACTGATTGGTAAACACCAACTATTATTTTCATTTTATAACCCTTATTTCCTGTGAATAATACTAATATGTTTTCCACCCAGGGCCTTTTTGAGGCTCCGAAGGAATAGCTTCTGTTCGAGTCCTTTGCAGCTACAGCTGGTGAGCTACATGTAGGCATGTAATACCTGTAAGTCTTTAGGGCCAATCTGACTGCTTATACTTGGGGCTCTTCGTTAAGTTTTTGTCCACAGTTGAGGAGACAATTCCTCCTGATGAAGGAGAGCTATCATTTTTTTTCTACTACTTTTCTCCTAAATACCTTAAGATAACTACAAAATTTGATCTAAGTACGTTGCTATAACATGGGCACCGACTTTCTGAGGAAGGTCAGCCCTTAGAGAAGTTTCTTGAACCTTACTCCCTCAGTCTGGGACAAGAAATAAGGGAGATGACCATTGTACAGCCATTAGTGCTCTCAAGAAATGAGTGAAGCTTTGTTAACCACTTTCTATACATTATCTTATGGAACCTTTGCAACAGCACAGATAAGCATCACAGTTACTGTTCCCAGATGTGGAATCCAAGGGTCAGGGTAGGAGAAAATTTTCCAGAAGTCATACTTGTGGTGGCACCAGAGCTACACACTTCTGACTACAAATCCCATCTACTAACTTTGACCAAATTCTGTCCATACAGAGGGTTTCTCAACCCATGTCTTCTCCTTCATTGTTTCACAGGCTGGAGATGACTCTAGCTTCCAGCCAGGGAGGTTGACCAATGAGTGAGTTAGCTCTCCTAGTTCGGACTCACGCTGTAGAGGTGGACCCCCTGAGAGAACAATGATACCTTTCCCATTCCCCTGGGAACTTGAGGTCACCTCCCTTTTCTGCTAACCCTAGATCTGCCCCAAATCTGTCTTACTCACTTTTCATCTCATCCCTGGCCATCTCTGAGAGGGCAGACAGGCTCATCTTTTCAAAGATGTCAATGGATATCTTCCAGGCAAAAGATTCTTTATAATGCTCATGCAAGAGGGAGGTGAGCTGTTCCGAATCGGCATTATCCACTTCAACCAGTGGAAAAGAGCAGGTTGCCGGTTCCGAAGTGCTTTCCTTTAGCAATGCCTTAAATATCTGAAACTCTTCTTTGTGTAGCTGCTTCAAACACCATTGCAGTCCATAGTTGGAAAAGGAGGATAATTTGGCTTCTCCCATCTTAACGCAAGGCTGAGAGCTCAGGTTTTGATGGAAAAGTAGATTCTTTGGTAAACGAAGCAAACGGGACCTGTTGGAAAAGTGACACGATTCAAAAGAGAACCTTGCATCGAATTCTCAAGTTTGTACAACCAGTCTCAATTGACTCACCAGATGGAATCACATTCTCTATTCCTTTTGTGAAAGATACTGAGAGGAGCCCAATGAACAGGTAACAATTCTTCATAGACTTATAATTACTTGGCACCGTATCTATCTTGTTACCAGAATATAAGCTCTGGGATATTCTACTGCCTGTATCCCTAGTTCCTGAAATAGCATCTGGCACAGAGTACGATTGAAAACACTTGCCAGTGAATGATCTTGGCAAACAGGCTAGACTCAAGGGAATTGGCAAACAGGTTCCCAGCACTTACTGAAAATCAGTCACACAGTTTTTAGATCAGTTGATTCCTATTGTGCCTGTTAATATAACATTCAGTTATACAAACACAGTAAAGATTTTTGGTATAAAAGTATACTGATAGGGCTTCCCTGGTGGCGCGGTGGTTGAGAGTCCGCCTGCCAATGCAGGGGACACGGGTTCGAGCCCTGGTCCGGAAGGTTCCCACACGTCGCGGAGCAACTGAGCCCGTGCGCCACAACTACTGAGCCTACGTTCTAGAGCCTGCTAGCCACAACTACTAAAGCCTGCGTGCCCCAACTACTGAAGTCTGCGTGCCTAGAGCCCCTGCTCCGCAACAAGAGAAACCTCCGCGAGGAGCCCACACACCGCCACGAAGAGTAGCCCCTGTTCGTCGCAACTAGAGAAAGCCCGCGCATAGCAACAAAGACCCAACACAGCCAAAAATAAGTAAATTTAAAGGTAGAGGAAGGAAGGTACTGCTTTTAAAAAAAATGTATACTGATAAATATCTGAAAATATCTGATCTGGAACTTGTATCTAGAAAATATAAAACTGCTCTCAAGTCCAAGCTTGCTCTGCTCGCCCCACGACAGGCCAATAAATAGGAGACGAGGTGTCGAGGCGGGGAATCCGACTTTATTTGGAAAGCCGGAGCAGACCAGCGGACTGGTGACTCCAAATAACCATCTTATCAGGGTTTGGATGCCAGCTTCTTATTTTATAGAACAGACAGGGGGAGGAGATGAGGAAGTAAAGTAAAAAAGGCCATAAGATTTGCAAATATCTCCTGGAACGGCCCGCCTCGGGGAGGGGATGTGTTAATTTCGTCTTTCTTGCAGCCGTCCACGGGCGGACAGGGTCAGGATACTTCCCTGAACAAAGGCACTTAGGTTTAACCTTCAGGCAGAGGGCAGGGTTCCCCGAGGCAGGCCATTATGTATAGACAGTATCCTTTCAGTGAACAAAAAGCAACAGGAAGCAAAGGTTAAAGTACAAGAAACAGATCCAACACGGTGTCAGGATTGACTCTTCCCTGTATCAAAACCTCCTAATAAAAGGATAAATAACTCAACTAACAACAAGCAAAGGATCTGAATAGACAATTCCCCCAAAGAAGATACACTGGTGACTATTAGCACAGGACAAGATGCTCAACATCCTTAGCCATCAGAGCAGATTTGATAACCTCCATCCACTAAATCAGCTTGTTCTGCGGGTATCTACAGTGTACGCTCATGACCTGTGCCAGACATTTCTTCGCTTAGTTAGAAGGCTGGTCGGTGACCACATAAATGTTTTGTGCTTGTTAGGAATGCCCCAGGCATAATTCTTTTTAAAAAAATTTCTGGCCACACTAAGAGGCAAGAGGGATCTTAGTTCCCTGACCAGGAATCAAACCCATACCCCCTGCAGGGGAATCACTGAGCCCTAACCACTGGACAACTAGGGAAGTCCCTCCAGGAATAATTCTTACATCTGGCAAATCTCCTCTTTCACTACTGAATGATCTCGACAAATAACGCATTTAAATGTAATTATTATTAGATAGTTTTGTTCACAATAGCAAGACTGAAGGTCATTTAGGGGTTGCTCAATAAAATGTGGGTTAATTCAGGCAGCGTCGCACTCTGCATCCTTAAAAATGCTCAGGAATCAGCGTAGGTTGGTGCCTCAGCGTCTAAGACATTTAATACAACCCTCACCCCCTGTATACACACTATCTTTGGGGGATGAGCATAAAATGTATCAAGGTGGGTGGTGGTGAACCCAGACCTAGGAAAGGACACATTTTACTTCATATTCTCCCATACTGTTTGCTTTTTCAAAATACTAAAAGGTATCACCCATTAAAAATCATGTTTGTAGAAGCTAATAGAAATAAATGCATTTTACTAACACAAGAATCGAGAGCCGTACCGGAACGCCCCAAACAGATATGTTTTGTGGGTGGACCTTTTCAGCAAAGCGGGGAAATGGGACACTTCTTTCTGTCTAAGGGTATCTTTGGTCTCTGGGCTCTGACTCGTCTAAACGGAGATAGAGCGAGCACAGAGCAGGGCGCAACGAACAGTTTCAACCAGGAGTGGAGAAAAACGGGGAGAGAAAGGTACCAGGAACAAGACAGGAGAAACTACTCACCAAGTTGACTCCTTGCCTCTAAGACCAGATCCCAACTTGCAACCAGTGGTGACGGGTCTTTGAGGAATCTTGGGCCGGTGACGTTGTTGCCGTCCATTGGCTGCCACGGCTCTAAATGGCCAGACCCAGGGTAGATATGGAACAGCTGCTTTCTGTACCTGCATGCCCTGCCCCCTTCCCACCTATCAGGTGAGGATGCTGCATCACCCTTAGCACACCTGTGCCCAGGACCTCTACAGCCCTCACCTGGCTGTCCCAGAGCAATGATGTGTGTGTGTGTGTGTGTGTGTCCTCATTTGACCAGACCTGGCATTGATGCTGCTGTTGTTTGTTCAGTTGACTTTCTCCATAAAACTCTCTTACCTGGAGTCCTGTGAACTCACAATATATATACCTGTTTGTTATCAAAGGAATCTTTTCCAACGTTCTAAAATGCCCCTCTTCTCACCATTGCTAATCGCCAGGGAAACGCAAATTAAAAATGCAATGAGATATCCCCTCACGTCTGCCCAAATGGCCATCATCAGAAAGACCACAAATAACAAATGCTGGAGAGGTTGTGGAGGAAAGGGAACCCTTGTTCACTGTTGTGGGAATGTAAATTGGTGCAGACACTATGGAGAACAGTATGGAAGTTTCTCAAAAAACTAAAAATAAAACTACCATATGACCCAACAAGTCCACTCCTGGGTATATATCTGGAAAAAAACAAAAACTCTCATTCAAAAAGATACCTGCACCTCAACGGTCATAGCAGCACTATCCACAATAACCAAGATATGGAAGCAGCCTAAGTGTCCACCAACAGAGGAATGGATAAAGAAGATGTGGCACATACATACAATGGAATATTACTCAGCCATAAAAAGAACAACATTTTGCCATTTGCAGCAACATGAATGGACTTGGAGGGCATTATGCTAAGTGAAATAAGTCAGACAGAGAAAGACAAACACTGTATTTTATCACTTATATGCAGAATCTAAAAAAAAATGCAACCAACTAGTGAATACAACAAAAAAGAAGCAGACTCACAGATATAGAGAACAAGCCACTGGTTACCAGTGGGGGTGGGGAGGGGCAAACTATTGGGTGTAAGACAGGCTACAAGGATGTAGTGCACAGCATGGAGGAATTTAGCCAATATTTTGTAGTAAATGTAAACGGAAAGCGACCTTTGAAAATTGTGTAAAAAATAAAATTTTTTTTAAAGTTCCCATCTCGGTGAATAGCAACACCAGCTACCTTGTGCCTCGAGCCTCCACATTAATGGTTACCTCCCAAAGCATTTCTTTCCTTTTTTCTGGCTTTATTGAGGGAAACATCAACACTGTGTAGGCTTAAGGTGTATAACATGTTTATTTCATAGACATATATTGCAAAATGGTTACCACAGTAACGATATCTCCTACTTCAGTGCTTCCCAAACTTCACTGCAGGTTGGAATCACCTAGGGGAACTTGAAAAATCCCTGATACTCAGGCCACATCCATTCCAATTAAGTCAGGATATCTGGAGCTGGGAGCTAGGCTACGGCATCTTTAAAGATTCCGTGTTAACCAAGCGTGCCACAAAGATGGGAAACGTCGATCACACTTATAGCCTTGCTCATCTCCAGGCATAGTCCCTCCTTGCGTTAGCAAAGTGGGGGTCTCCTAGGTCCTTCTGGGGAACGTGTCAGTTGCGGGGGCTTCTCTGGCTTTACATGGCCCACCTCGGAGCCTGCCCATCCCAGGCAACGCATTTTGGGCAGCCTCACCTCAGTCACGGGGAATCCTCTTAGCGATGTGAAATTCTGGGCTCTGCAGAACAAATTAAAGCAGATGTTCACTCTAGAGTCCGACTTTGGATGGACACTTATTTCTGTCCTCCCCTGAAGAACGGACTGGGGGTGGGGTTGAGGGTCTCAACTGCTCTGACTTTTGCAACAAGACCCCTTTAGAGAGTTGAGAAACCAACGTAGGTAATACCCGGTCATCACTTTGTGTAGAAAAAGAGGACTGTTTCAAAAGAAAATACGTGTATTGTATGACTGCTTTCTAGATCTTTGAGTTCTAAACGCTGCCCTAGCTACTTTAGTCCTGTGCTAGATAGCTGGGACCTGAAAAACTGCAGAGTCTGGGAAATTCCCTGCTGGTCCGGAGGGCCCGGGTTCAATCCCTGGTTGGGGAAATAAAATCCCACAAGCCACACGGTGTGGCCAAAAGAAAACAAAAAGTGCAGTCTGCTTTGTGATGTGCAGTCTATTCCACGACGTTGCACAGGAGGCCACCTGCACGTTCTAAGGCTTCTCAAGGCCCTGGGATGCTCACTGGGGAGACAGAATTGAGAAGACCACGCTCTAGACCTCCCAAACTGGGTCCAGGTTCAGCCTAGTATACATCCAAGAGAAATTCACTTTAATTTGTTTATTAATGGACTGAACGCCTTAAAAAGAGTTGTCATACTTCACTTTTTATTTTTAATTAATTTATTTATTTTTGGCTGCATGGGGTCTTCATTGCTGTTCGCGGGCTTTCTCTAGTTGCAGAGACCCGGGGCTACTCTTCGTTGCGGTGCGCGGGCTTCTCATTGTGGTGGCTTCCCTTGTCGCGGAGCACGGGCTCTAGGTGTGCGGGCTTCAGTAGTTGTGGCACACGGGCTCTGTAGCTGTGGTTCGCGGGCTCTGGGTCAAAGGCTCAGTAGCTGTGGCTCACGGGCTCAGTTGCTCCGCGGCACGTGGGATCTTCCCGGACCAGGGCTCGAACCCGTGTCCCCTGCATTGGAAGGCAGATTCCCAACCACTGCGCCACCAGGGAAGTCCCACACTTCACTTTTTAAAAAAGAGGTCCTTGAACATGAGGTGATTTCCCTGTTCCATCACTTGCTATATTATCTCCTTCAGAAATGTTCTCTGGACCCTGTTTTTTTCCTATTTTTTTATTATTATTTTTAAAACTTTTTATTTTGTATTGGATTGGAGTACAGCCGATTAACAATGCTGTGATAGTTTCAGGTGCAAGGCAAAGGGGCTCAGCCAAACATATACATGTATCCATTCTCCCCACAAGTCTCCTCCCATCCAGGCTGCCACAAAACACTGAGCAGAGTTCCCTGTGCTCTACACAGCAGTGGACCCTCTTTTTTGAGGCAAGATGTCTTCCTTCGTAACAGTTGATGTACAAGTCTATTTGTAAATAAACAACACTTCACAAGTTTTTGAATTGCATTCATGCACACTTTTAATTCAATTCTCACAATACTCCAGTAGGTGAGTCAGATATTTCCCAGAGACAATGTTAACATGACATATTCAATGACATCCAGAAGCCAGGAGTAGAAGTGAGCTGGAATGCTCCTTACCGTGGTGCCCCCAGTTCCGTGACTAATCTACGTCTGACACATGACCTCCAGTATCTCCGAGGGAGCTATTTGGAGGTCACGTGTTACACCATTTCCCAGAACTAACTGAGCCATTGTAGACTCAGAATGGCCCACAGAATAGGAAACCATTGCCCGATTTTTCATCAGGAAAAAATTATCCAGGGGGTCACCAGATCAATTCGTCCACTCTGCCTTATCACAGCACTCATCTTTCCAGTCCTGAACTATCTTCAGGATATTGTTGTTCACCACTGGGCCCTCCAGTCTTCTCATCATGTCCACTCCATCTCTCTGTTTCTTCTCCCTGAGAAGGATAAGAATCAGGTTTGGTTCCCCTATGCTCGGTTTTCTTTTGCAGTGCTGGAAAATATGTAAAACCTCTAGGACAGAAATTTACCACCCATGAGATTGATATAGTAAGTCCCCTACATACGAACACATTCCGTTCTGAGAGCACGTTTGTAAGTCCAATTTGTTCGTAAGTCCATCAAGGTTAGCCTAGGTACCCAACTAACACAACGGGCTCTATAGTCCTGTACTGGAATAGGTGTATGATACTTTTCACACAAATAATGCATAAAAACAAGCACACACACACACACACGAACGTTTTCAATCTTACAGTACAGTACGTTGAAAAGTACAGTAGTACAGTGCAACAGCTGGCCTCCAGGGGCTGGCATCGAGTGAACAGGCAAGGAGAGTTACTGACTGCAGGAGGGAGAGGAGGTGGGAGACGGCAGAGCTGAAGGATCCGCAGCCATAGGAGACGGAGGGCGAGCTGCACAACCAGTAGAGGACACACGCACGAGACAATGGACGCCAGACAGGTGAACCAACTTACGTGACTGGATGTGCGAATGCACGTTCACATCTCCGAAAGCTCGCAACTTGAAGGTTCGTATGTAGGGGACTTACTGTAAGTGGAATATTGCCTGCCGTGTCAGTAAACAAAGGATGTCACAGTCATCAGTGATTGCAACCCAGTGGTGAGCTGGTGAGCACAGAGGGAGCTCAGGAAGGAAACGAAGAATACCTGCCATCCAGCAGCCATCAGACTGCAGCCACGCCCCACGGTGAGCCCTGAGAGAACTCAGGATGAGAAAACACAGGATACTGGCCCCAGGTAGCTGAGATACTTATCAAAGGAATGATTTCAGTGAGCCCAGACTCTTGCATCTTTCCATGCATAGAAAAGTGCTAAGTGCCTTAACTCGAGATATCTGGTTGTCTTTCATTAACGGTACCCTTTTGCTCCTACCACCTTCCCTTTGTTGCAAAACTCCTGTATATCCTAGCTCCCCCCTCACCTCCTCAGAGCAGTTTTCTCAGGGTTACTTGAGACTCTGACTCCTGGGCTTGAAGTCCTAAAAATTCTTTCTGAATAAAACCTACCTCTCAACTTTTAGGTTGTGAATATATTTTTCTAGTCGACAAGCTGAAGATCAATGGTGCAGCTCTCAAGAGCTCAGGGATAAAGCCCAGGTGCCTTGGATCCACCAATTACAGGTGTGGCAGGTGCCTCCAAGTGGCCCCCAAAGATCCTTCTTTCTGTTATTCACACTCTCATGTAGCCCCCTCTCTCACTGGGCTATAGTGGGTCTGTGTGACCATTAGAATAAAGCAGAAGGGATGGGTCTTTCAAGATTCAGTAATAAAAGACTGTGGCTCTTTTTTGGGCACTTTTGCCCCCCCTCTGCCCCCTTCTTCCCTCTCCCATCACTTGTTCAGGAGGGAGCTAGCTGCAACGTTAGGAGCAGCCTTGCAGAGAACAACTGAGGCCTCCTGCCAACAGCCACGTGGGTGAGCTTGGAGGTTGGTCCTCCAGCCTCATCACCCTCCAGTCAACACCTTAACTCAGCTCGTAAAAGAGCCTGAGGAGAACCATCCAGTTAAACGGCTCCCGTATTTCTGACCTTCAGAAATTTTACAACAAATGTGTGTTGCCTTATTAAGCATTGAGATAATTTGTTCCAGGGCAATAGATAATGAATACAGCAGCTGTTTCCTATGACCTTTACCCAGAATCCATCGATAATTGAGATCATGATGGTCTCAGGCACTGAACTTAGTGCCTTATAGAGGCACTTTCTTCCAATCCTCATAGTATCTCCCGGAGGAGGATGCGAACCCAATATTTCAGGTGGAGAAACAGAAAGATCCACTGAGCCCTTCACAGCCGCAGAT